>NW_028186357.1:5997874-6487836 GCF_003343005.1 Rhea americana | reverse complement strand
ATCCATAGTACAGACTTTTGGAAAAAAGCAATCTTCCACAAGAATTAAAATTTTAGCCAGCAGAGAAGAATGTCATGTCTTTAACTTCTTATAAACTTTTAAAGGAATAGGAGTAGAATATATTTCCCTTTTCCCTTTGATAGATATGAATAAAAGCATCTTGGCCTGTGCTTGGTCCTTGACAAGCTTCTTAACTGTTATTGTGCCCAAATTAGCAGAATTTGTCACCTGCTTGTAACCAGGTATCAACCCTCCTCCAAATCAAATGCTTTATACACTCACAACACATCTCAGGTATTTCTGGCTGTGTGAGGGCTCTGTTCCAGTGCAAAGTCAGATTGTTAATTTAAACCACAAATGGGCCAAAACACCAGAAAGTATTCGTATAGTCACAGGTGATAATTAACAGGCAGGAGGTGAAACCTCCTATAGTTTAACGACTTCTTATGTTCAACTGTCCACCGGAGGTGGTCAGTCCCTCTTGGTACGCATCAGACCCAGCAAGYGAAATCATCGCAAAACGTGCAGTCGAATAATCAGTCTGAAGGCGCACGGAAAGCCGCTGTAAAGACGCCTCCTGAATCGGAGCCTGAACTCCCAGGCARCCTCGCGCCCCAGCCCTGGCGCCTCTCTCAGGTTAGAAATGGAAGAGTACTGACTGTCCAATTCAAAGAGCTGCTACCCTCGTATTAAGATTCTTTAACATTTATTCCCCAAACCTTGTATTTTAATTTCTTCATAACTGCTCAACTTTGAACWTTTAGGATGACAATTCCTATGGTGYCCCCAGTTTTTGATGGGACTGATTTATGTGACTATATACCAAGAAGGACATGATTTGTGTCATCTTTTCCAGAGATACCTAGAATCATTCTATATTTAAAGCTGTTTCTTTAAATCATGAGAATTTCTGCTAAATTTCTTCCAGAAGTTGACAAAACATTCTATGTAACTAAAATTAAAAAATTTCTATTCATTTCTCGTTTTAGATGGAGGTTCTATTGTTCGATATTTGAAACATTTGTATATTACAAAATACATCATTTCTGTTAGAAGGCTGCAGTATATTATTTGCTTTCAGAGAAACACAAACGTGTAAGGCATTTCTGCCTTCATTTACATTTAAAGAGTAATTTTAAGCAAATAGGATTTTGAGGACAGAATTTAGCCATGGACTAGCTGTTTGCCAAGAACTGATCCGTCTTCTAAGCAAACAAGGCTACTTCCTCATGGTAAGAATTTTATTTAATTCTGTATAGACGACTACAACAGGGATATAATGTGAACATTAAAGGTCATACTGAAATACAGTAGAGAGATAAGAAATGCAATAATAAATAGAAACATGCATTGCCTGTGAAATTAAAGTGATAGGACTGAATTAATGCAGTACTTAATGTAGTGCTGCAAGACTGTGAGTGTCTTTCTATGGAATCTCTGTTTAGTAGTTTCTCAAAATCTGCATTTCTGTATTTCAGGGTTTCACTGACAGCTAAGACATTCCTAAAATGAACATATGGTTGAACAAATCTTTTGGATAGTAACCAAATATGCTTTTGATCCACTCATATTTTCTATCTGTATGCCCTGAAAGTATTGATAGTTTCATCCACCTTGAATCTAAGCCCAAAATATTTTGCATACAAGCAAGCTGGCAACTCCTCCAAGCACGAATTTCCCTCACCAGGTAGTGGAAGTCRGAGAACAGCTCCATGGACGCTCAGGACTTTCAAGTCAGTCCTGCATAAGAGCAGCAGCATGGTAGAAGTAGATCAGGATCTGCCGAAATGCATTTACAGTCCTTAAGTGCTAATTGCCATGTCCCAAATGAAACTGTTACTTGACTACGTGAGCACTTCTAGCCTGCCTCAGGATAAGATCCAGGCTGTGAGCATGAACTGCCACTCAGGCTGGGTAGGTGAAACTCTGCAACTTTGTCTTGAAACGTGAGCACTTCCAGTCTCTTTCAGGGTGAAGTTCTAAGGTTAGCATAGCCCACTTGCAGCAACGGGTTAAAAATCACCTGCTTGTTTTGGCACAGAAACAGAAAGGGAGCTCTCGTTATCAATACTGCCCCGCAGCTGAGGTCTCCAGTTTAGCCTCTACTGACTCTGCAAATGTCATAGTTTGTTTCAGGAGGGGGAAAAAAAAAGTTAATTTAAACCACTACTGAAAATAGTTCAAACTAACTCACTGAAACTTGTTAAAACTTGGAAAAAGTTTAGTAAGGTGCATCTTCATCTCCCTTAATTCTTAGTTTTCTAGTCCTGTTTAGAGAGATGCAACTTAAACAGTATGGACAGGCTTTGAGCACAGCAATGAGATACCGAGAGGAAGAGTCTGAGAGGATGCTGAGAGTGAGCTTAACAGGCAYGAGTCATTAAAGCAAGTAGACAAACCCTTAGATGCACAGCTGGCCAAGATAYGTACAGTGTTTTTTTTGTAATATAATTTTAACTTAAGAGAGTTGCTTTGGGTATTTGCAATGGTTTGGTAAAGGTTCATGATTTCCAATGTATTTTGAAGAAAACAGCCTCAACAAACTGGCTTTCCTTTCATGAAACTGCTTTAGTAGGCAATTTCCAATTAATTCTGAGTAGGTATTCCCCCTCCAGCCCAAGCTTCATCCTAACCATATTAAAATACAGAATTGACTTCTCCACTATCTATCAGTAATAGATCCATGGATATAAAATAAAGGTGATATTGTGACTAAGGTCTGGGACTTAAATTCCTTTGCAACTGCTGAATCAATATTTGTTTATCCAGCCAAAAAACTCATAAAGGTTCAATATAAAATAGGAAAATTACTGTATTAACACTCAATCAGAGGTCTACCAACCTCATGGAGTCATATCCCCATATATTTATTTTTCATCTTAAATTGCATTAAACTACAGCTTAGAAAGAGGGACAACTAATCAAAAGATGTATCTGGTTCAGAAATGGGTAAATTCTATCTTACTGATACCCTCAGGGCATTAACATTCTTTACAGTGAGAACAGGATTGTAGCCAATAAATGTAAGAATAATTTTGTGAACCTTATGTTCAATGGTAACCATCTAGAGTAGTTTTAATGGATTTCTCATGGTAAACGTCAAGTTGAATWTTACTGACGGAAATTGATTGCCTTGGTCATCATTTCATCAAGCAATTGCAACTTTTAACATTGCAAGGAGAAAATATGAGCTATGATAATTTAGTTAACTAAATAACTTGCTGTTTATGTTTTCATCCTGATCATGTACAGTACTATCACAACTGACTTACTAGGAACTTTTTTAATGCTCTTGTTCATGCTTGTTGATACAGTTTTTGATAATTTTCAGGGTATTTAATTTTCATATATTAACAACTATTAACATGATGCTAATACTTAGAATAACAGGCTACYGATCAAGGAGAATAAACTGAAAAGGTATGAGATAGAATAATTATGTGAAGTGCATTAAAATGCTTGCATTTAGATTCCAGTACTGATTTTAAAAGCATACCAGCATCCTTTGCCTGCTTTTGCATAGGTGGTTTCCATTTTGGTTCTTTTTATCTACTTGTTTCATTCCTACTTGGTAAAGTGAATACTCTAGCAAGCTGAAGGGATTAGGTATGTATGAGAAGAAGAAGCTATATTAGTATCTTGTGTATATTTGGAGGAAAGAGAAAGCAAAGGTGAGGTTTAGCTTGGGAAACAAAAARGGGAAATCAAATCAGCTTTCTCAGGAGATAACAGTAATTCAAAACAGATACTCTCTTTTACTAGAAGCTCAATACCTTTAGAGTAAGTGATCCTAAGTAAAGACCTTTTCATTAAGGATTATCTGTCTCCTTTGCAGAGACATTATTGAAGATTAATGAATTTAATGAAAAGCCCCATGCAGGCATCAAACTAAGAATTCTGCTGCTAAGACAGGGCAGCTGACTTCCCTCAGTGAAATCACACTGTTACCGTATGCGCCTAACCCTGAGCAGCTGACCACACTGTTTAACGGATACCTGCCGTATCTGAATGGTGAGCTCGTAAAAAGATTTGGCCTGTGTTTCCAGGCAAGAAAGTGAAAGCAAAGGCAGTGAGAGAATTGCTGTTGATTTTTACGAAAGATGTTGCCACAAAAATACTTAATGCAATGTGTAGAGAAACTCTCACTATTTGCATATTTTTGAGACATTTCACTGCTTCATAGGAAAAAGGGTTGTTTTTTACTCTTATTTTCCTTTTACTTCAGTTACAAAGCAAAATGGTGCAACAACTTTCTTCTTTCTTCCCAAATTACTTATTTTCCAAGTGCCCTGTTAGTGAGAGAAGGCAATTGGCATCCACAGGGCCTGAAATCTCACAGCTTTGGCCGCTGCAGAATCACACCAGCACTGCAGTCTTCTCTGGCTACCCCAGTTTACCGGCACACCTGGCCTACATCTTGTTTTACCTTCGGAAGTGGTTCTGTACGCTCAGGTTTACTTGAAAGAGCGGTGTGGATGGACGTGATTTATCAGCAATGGCAACTGCAATCAAAGACTTAAAGCAGCAACTTCTACAACTTTAGTGGGCAAAGTCCATGGATGGGCCCACCACCAGAAGATGTCCTAAGAGCAGGTGCAGCACACGAACTTTCAGAGTTTCTGAGCACCTGCAATAAAACTAAAATTCCGCAAAGTGCTAAAGACAATTTGGTTCTAACTCTGTGTTGTTCCCTCAGAATCTCAGCTCTTGGTTGCAAGTCTAGGCCAACGTTTCAGTGTGTGGTACACTTACATTTTTCCAACTCAGATGAATAAATAATATGAGCCTGGATAAGGCTCCAAATACTTCTTCCCATGGTTGAGATTACTCAAGGTGACYGAGGTGCCACAGTTGGGAAGTTTATTTGGGAAATTAAGTAGATTGAAACGAAGAGCTGATATGCAGAGGTAGCAGAACAGATCTCAACAATTTACTGCCATGGCTTAGTTGTGGTCAAATCTAAACAGAAACAATGGAGAAAAATATACTGGTAATATAAATACATTCTGGGAATTTTGAATAATGCATTATTTGCATTTTATAATAACTGAAAGCCTGACTTTATACCATGCTGTAAGACTTACTGATTTCATAAAACCAGGCTGACCCAGAGAACTATATGTAGCTTGAGAATATAATAAAAATTTAGCCAAAGCCAATATTACTGGAGCTATTGTTTCTGCCTATTTCAATTTTAAATAATAAAAGATTTGACCTGACAATAGTCAGGAAAATGAAAAGGAGAATTAAAAGGAGACATTTCACCCTCAGCTGAACTCTTACTTTTCTGGCCTTAAGTCATCTATGCAATTGCCTGTGAATTTTCTCAAGGGCTTAATATTATTTATTTTTAGTCCATAAAATTCTCAACAATCCAGATGTTTAAGGCAATGCTCTATTGACCCTGGTCTTCAGTATCAATTGATACACTGATATGCTGTACTGATTTCAACAATCCAAATGATCTCTTTCCCTCCCTTTCCTTCTTTTGTTGAAATAGAGAATCAGTTATAGCTAGCTTCCGCTGGCCAATTTCAATATGACTCTTTTTTTTCTTTTTTTCTTTTTTTTGATTTAGCAATTGTAACAACATGCAATATTTACATTAACTGAGTTTAAATGAATCCAATTATGCTCCTGTTTCAGAAGTCAAAAGGGATGAATGACTCAAGCCTATTTCCTACCACAACTGTTTATCTGCTGCAGATCTCTCTTACCCATCTTAACCAGTGTGCCAGTACAGAGAACACATAGGAAGATTAGAAATGTCTTATGTATCCTATCCTAAATAATTTTAATAAGCTTTACTCTGATTTTTAAATATTTATATTGTCTATTATCAAAGAGATTGAATATTTACTACTAAATTCTGTTTTCTCAACAGAGTATAAGAGAATAATTAAACTGTAGTTTTAATATTGATCTCTGGGAATGGATTTTAAATTATCGGCATAGTTCATTTAGTGAGACCATCGGTTTCAAAAATGAGACATGACATTTTGCTAAAAGTGTATCTGCAACTCTTGCACTGTGTTTTACTCATATATGCTGGAAAACCATATTAAAAAAAGTAGAGGTTGTAGATGCAGTTGAATACTCTGCAGAGTAATTAGGTAGAAGCAACATACAAAAAGTAAGATATTCAGAAGTTTTTGATGCTTTAATTCTGAAGTGCTTAATTTAGAGATTTTATATACAACCTGATATTTACTGGGTGGGCATTTGGCACTTCTAAGTTTCTGTCTCAAAGCTGAAGTTCCAAGAATCTTGAAATACTTTGAAAAATCTTAGATAAAGCTCCCTATTCTGCTTAAGCCACAAASCTTTAAATCTAGAAGCAATTTTCTGATAAAGTATTCTGATTTTACTCAAACATCTAGAGAACAGAAGAGGCAAACAAAAGGAAAAAAAGTCCCCCCAGAAAAAGGCCTGATAGTGTTGTCCATTGAATGCTGGGAATCTCTCATACTGAAATTTCATATATATTTGTACTAAACGTGTTTRACATAGCTTCCAACATGGATAAACTTTCAAAGCTTTAATGTGATATATAGTGAAATGTTCACATCTAATTAAATCTGTACTGAAATTAAAGTTTTTGTATCTAAATATCCATTGTATATTTGATTTTCTTCTCAGTATTTCCTGGAAATACATAYACTGTTAGAGAGAACATTAAATCTCTTTCTGAGGATTTGAATGTCACCTGTTGTGATTTAAAGCATATGTAAAAACTAGGCCATATGAAAGCACCAGTGGTACGTAAAGATAGAGTTAAAAGTAATGCATTATATTGTATTTTGGTTTTGTCCACATTTAGTGCCTTTATCCTTTCCTGAGGTCAAGGATTCTGCTGGAAAAACTCCCTTGATTTCCTCTGGTATAAGTTAAAAAATATCTAAAATAACCAGTTGCGCAAATACCTGATCTTTTCTGTGGTAAGCTGAGAAAAAGGCCAAGAATGAACATATCAGATCAGTTTAAGCTGAACCAATCGTTTGGGGCACCTGAATTTGTTTATTTAGTTTTCAAGCTGTTTGAATCTTGATGCTAATAAAAAATGAAAATTTTTGCTACATTGCATTTGGATTTTTATAGATTTTTTTTTAACTGAGACTATTTCCTAAAATTTACTAAAATTCATAGAAATTTTCTGATACATTGAAAAAGCTGCTATCAAATGTCTCTCCTAGCTCTAGCTGTAATCAGAAAACAACACAGTAAGATCATTTTTCTCCTCCTCCGTACCTTTTACTAAAATTATGATATAAGTACTCTATGATATCAGATTGGAATAGCAGTCAGGTTTCCTTTGTTTTGGCAGAGACTGACCACAGACCAGGGCAAGAACGCAGAACCCTTCTTATAGTGTTGTCAGAGATTCTCCCCCGCGTTAAATGCTAATTATGCTTGTAGTCAACAAACATACACATGGACATATAGGTGTGTATATGCTATATTTATRTATTATATATAAACACAGCATTCATAGTRTGTTAAAAAATTTCTCTTTGCCAAAATAAATATTTCTCTGTTCCTCTTTTGAGCAGAAACATGAAGCAAAATCATACATATCATATACTCTTCTATACAATATATCATATGTAAAAATGCATTGGTGATTTTCAGTATCAGCTTTCAAAACAGTTTAAAAGAAACAAGATTATGTTTTGCTTTTTAAAACCATTGTGACATGACAACCAAATTCATGGATTTTCTCTTAAATGGCTCCCAGGTGCCTGGCACTAAGGGGATGTTTTAACATGATCTGATTGTACTGCCTTTCCCGTACTTCACTACTAATCCAATGTATGATATGAGTTAGAAATGACAGCATGGCGGTCATCTGTCTTCAGTCTAGGAAATGCCAGCAGTCAAAGGGTTAATTTAAGAGTGAAGAGTTAAAGTCTGCTCCTCTCTCTTGCACTGCAGGCAGCGTTTTTGGAATGATATTCAAAGGCGAAGCCTGTCCTCCACTCATTTTTTCAAACAAAGCTTGCAGTACTTGAACCTGTCTACTTCAAGCCTTGATTAATGTCGCTAACTGCTATCCTCACTCTCTCCTCGCTTCTGCCAGATGGAATACTGAAGATTATTCTGCATCACTTAATTGGAGTTTATAATTAAAAAATGGTGTTATGGACCACGTTTTGCCCCTTTGATCCCTACACAGACAAACAAGCTTCTCTAATCAGTAACTCCCCAATGCCCTAACTCAGA
The DNA here is from genome assembly GCF_003343005.1 of Rhea americana. Taxonomy (NCBI): domain Eukaryota; kingdom Metazoa; phylum Chordata; class Aves; order Rheiformes; family Rheidae; genus Rhea; species Rhea americana. The sequence continues at coordinate 6,479,616 of NW_028186357.1, read as the reverse complement.
GGCTGTCTGAGATCATACACCTCTGATGTCTACAGTATATATTATGTCATTTCCAAAAGTGAGGAGACAAAATCTGATCACACATGCTTTGTCCCCTCCAAACAAGTAATCCTATATACAGAAATGTGGTTCTTCATATACCCTCCTGTGCACACCGCTCATAAACATGCAGCAATATACTCTCTAAACAAAAAAAAATTGCAATACACGCCGAACTATACATACAGCTCCTATAAAGTCAAATCTAGGACATCTTTTTTGTAGTTCAGTTAAGGACAATTTTGAGACATGACTTTGTGCATCATTTTGGAGGGCAGCCAAACCGAGCAAGGGCAATTATACCTCTGCTTCTGTTTGTAGCAGCAGTCAAAATGTATGTCTGTGTGCGCAGGAATATGTATGTAGACAGAGGCTTGCACAGTAATTCTAAAGCAACTATTCCTCCATTTTTCTATTTAAGTAATGACATGGCAAATAGAATTAGCATAGGACAAATCACACAGCATGCACCTACTTAAAGAAAGGTCCTGGGCCTCTGTTTCTCTCCTGAGCACGTAAGGCAACCCACAAAGCCCTTCTAACACAGGCCTCTAAAACACTTAAGATCTTTGGTACAAAAAGAAAGGCACGAACACTGCAACATGCTGCATTCAAAAAGAGAGACAGAAATATGAAAACACAGCCATTGGCCTTCACTCTGCAAAAGCAAAAAGGCTCACAGACTTCCATGCTGAGTCTCATGAGCCCAGGAAACCAACAGGGACTCGCGCTACTAGTGAAGGCAAAAAACACAAACAGGAACAAAAAAAACAAACCTGCCACTCCAACCCAAACGGAAAACGGGACTCTTCCTGCTGTTTCCGGAGGTGAACTTGTTCGAGCTGACAGAACGAGTGGATGTGGGTGCCGGTTCCTCTGGGCCTGCTTGAAGTCCAAGCAGCTGCACAGTCCGGTAGCGGGGAGCAGGCTGGAGAGCTAAGTGAGGAAGAAGATTAGGTCACTGTTAGCCTCTGTGGCCAGATCATGTTAGCGCATAGCTGTTCTAATCTGCTATGACTTATCAAACAGCAAGTCCTGCTGAAGCAGCAAAGGAAAAAGGACACTGCAGAAATCTCATTTAGTGTGTATCAGACAAACGACTTCTTCAAACTAATTGTTCTATTATTTGGAGGAAAACAATACAAAATAACTTTTATAAATAAAACACCAACCTCAGAAATTAAATTTGGATATATTTTGCAATGGTAAACTACAAGCTATTTTAATGTCATACGGAGCAGGAGGAGCTCGGATTTCAAGATGGAAAGGCTGAGCAAGGGTCCAGTCCCTCAGAAGAAAGGCTACGTAAGTGCCTCCCTTGCACTCTGAGAACATCTTGCCCTCTCTTCAGTTCCCGGGAGCTGAAGTTGTAACAACTGTGAATCCATCAGTCCATGTACCTTGGACAAATGTCAGCAGAGCAACCAAAATGGAACGCTGTAACACTGATTTTCCTGAAAAAAAACCCTTCTTGTCCTGAAAATGGCCGCCTGTATTGGATGAGCCATTAGAACGAACCTAACTACCTTCGCTGGAGGTAGCAACCTTACCAGTCCTCAGCGTCACTCTAACTATGGGCTTCTGCAAACATCAGCGGAATATTGTTCCCAAAAGAGATATAGTTTTACACATTTAGGGCCTGTAACTGATTCTACTGTTCTCAGAGAATAGAAAAAAAATCTTAAAATGCTAAAATGATCATACTTCTATCTTAATAATATAGTTTGCAAGGAAACGTATTCAGCATTTAACTATAATATTTAGTGTTGTTCAAGTATAATGATTAGATACTAGAGATTCAAGTCTTTATGTGTAATTATCTTAATCCATAAATTATAATCCATGAAGGTAATAAAAACAGTCATTTTGAAAATCAACTAACAAACAAGCCCACAATTTCCTGCAGTAACAGTGCTCAATAACAGCAGCATACAAAAGCCAAAATGCTGGTTGTTAAGGAATACTGCCCAACTCTACCCATATTAAACCAAATTATTTGACAAAAAAAATTTTTGCTTTCATGTTACTCTCATGTGGTCTCCTTTCTAAGTTCTTCTGGTAACCGGTAAAAACAAGAAAGCAGAAATGGAGGATGACTACCCATTCCTCACTTGGACAGTTAATGCATCTAGTTTAAGAATCTGACTAAAAGCAGAYTTCTTCTTAAATTACTATGATTTCAGTATTTCCTATTTTTCCCTAAACAGCTATAGTTGGCAATGAGACTCAGCACTAACCTATACTTAGCAAGAGGGATGCTTCATTCCAATTTAGGTCAGGGCTATGAATGAAGTACTTAGTTTTTTTTATTTAATTCAGTGGTTTTGCTACTAAGCATCTCTCTTTGTTTGCTTTTTTCTTTCTTTTCAGTTTTGTAAAATATAGTTTTATACCAGAGAGAATATGGAGCAGGCTGGAAGTGTGCATTTATTTCATGAGTCCATCACCTGTAACTGAGAACTCTGTTTATTTTTTACTGTTTTGTAAGAAGCAAGAAAACATTACAGTGCAGGGGTTGTTCTTTGTGAATGACAAACAAAAAAATCTTAATGAATASTTTAGTCAAAAATAGTTTTCTAGGCCACAATCATGGCATACGAAGAAATCAGAGGTGCCTCCTTGCTCCTCAACATGTACCTGTAAACCAACAAATTTGCGACACAACACTAGTGCCTTAAAGTCATTATGGCAAATTATGTCAGTCATTGTTAAACTGAAATCTAGAAACAAATGTTTGACTATAATAGCGCCTTCACATGTCACATACTGTATTTCTATTTTAAAATATGCAGGTTAAGATGTAAAAATGCATACTGCTTACAAACTCATCAGTGAAAGTTATTCATAATACTAGACAACTATGAACTAATCATTCTTGAGTCATACCATTTATAAAGTACGGTCAAACTTCTAGGCCCTCTAAAGTCAATGAGTTTTTTCTCCAGACTAGCGGAGACAGGATTTCACAGGTAATACCTTAGTGTAACTATGCCTAGTGCATTTCACAAATGGAAGAAGGGCAGAAACATTTAAATAAGTACCTCGCTGAATTAGGCTAAAGCACATGCATGATACTTCCTGCGCTTCAAAGAGGAGGCGCTTACTGGGAACACCACGAGAACCACGAGGGGTTTAAAGTTGACATTCTCTTTGTATCCAGTGCCTTGGATCATCAKTTTCTAAAATACTTCTAAAATACATATTTTTTATAGTGATCCCCCAAATTAATACGAACAATTCCTTTTTGTCAGATTTGTGACCCCATCCATAAACAGCTGTGGTCYGTAACTTTGCAACCATTGCCTTCACTAGCAGTCGAGCTAAGAGGCATGGCTTTCCCAAGTCCTACAAATATCAAGAGAAAACATTCCTATGGGATGTACAAGATATTCTCACTTTATGAGACTTTTCCAAAAGAGGTGAGATACATCTGTTATTTACTTGAAAATATTTTTTAAACTGCTAAAAGACTTGGCATATCTTTCTGAACTGAATACCTAGCAAACTACCGTGAGATGCTAGTGATGGTGAATCAGGCCAAAACAGATGTGGCCACTGATCCACTACAGAATTCCTGCGGCAATTAGAGCTCCTCAGGCAGCACGATACAGAAGATGCAGTCTTTCCAAGAGGCTCTGAAGACTTACAGGGAATTAGCGGGGTTTTAAAAACTCTGCTACCAATGTATCTGAGGGGGAAAAAAGGCCACCGATAGGTCGCTGTACAGCTGCTATTGCTTAAACTGGTTAAATTACTGTATTGATTAAATTGTTCTGTCCTTGGTACAGTAATATAGTATTTTATATGATTGCAAGAGATAGATACATTTACTTCACTCATTATTATACGATATGCACAAATCCTCCAGTAAAGCCTCTGCATAATCAAAGTTCCTAATACTCAAATATTCTTTCTGCATTATGATACAAAAAGGTGCTAGGATTGCATGGTCTGCTTTGCTTCGAGAATTAGAAGAAAACATTACAAGGCAAAGCATGTTTTTAAAAGAGACTGTGGTATAATGTGCAAGTGTGAGAAAGGCTTCCACTGTATAAAGTATTTTAAACAACACTGCATTTTATAAAACAACAAGAGAATTTCTAGTTTTCTTACATTAGTCAATGGTAGCTTTTAAAGAATCATAATGCAAAACATGTATTTTCTGTATTTCTATTTTCTGTACTTTCTACTAATTGTATTTGTGTTATTAAATTCCATTATCTTTTTACAAAGAAACAAGCGGATCACCACACCAGCCTAAGTGCTTCTCATATATATAATCAAGTTCTGTAACAAGGAAATAAAAAACAGTTTTGGTAAACCCTCCCAGATATAAGAACTACATAAGTTTGTATTTTACTGTTTAGAGATGTGCTTCTTAACACCAGCAGTTTAGCCTAAAATGTACACCTTCTGTAAGCTGTCCAGACCCTGAATGTATGTGAAAACAAAAGCAAAAAATGCATGCTTTCTGCCACTTGTGATCACTTTTCACTTCTGTTAAATAGTAATTTTCATCTGTAGTGGTAAATGCCATACTAGCAGCCAAGTTTCTATATTTTTAAACTGAAATTCCATAATGCTCATTTCTTGTTCAACTTATTATTCAGCAAGTTTTCTAGAAAGAAAGAGAATCAATATATTCCTTATTGTTAATCAAAATTGCCATTTCCTTTCAGCCAGAGGATATATTAAACCTCAGAACACACTTCTCCGTAAGTAATCTGGCCATTCTGCTACCAAACTGACAATACTTGAATGCATGTCTCCCATAACAGTTACAGGGATGCTTGACAAAAAAAATCCTATCACTAAATAATTTTGGTCACTCAGACTTTYGTGCTAATTCCCTTGCATTTGCAACAGAAGCTGAGCATTGCAAAAGGGAGTGATAATTGAAAAGTTGTGCTAACATGTGCTGCATGGCAAGAAACAGCAATCTGAATGTGTAGACTTCAAAACAGTATTTCTTTTACGAGGCAAAAGGAAAAACTGTGGTCCACGGTTTTTGGCTGCAACATTTTTTTCCATCTTGGCAATGTGCGGGTCCTCATTGCCTTCTACCACTAGAGAGAATTTGGAAGAAAATACGGCTCTGAATTGAGGGTGGTCGGACACCTCAAAGGAATCCGAGACAAAGGACAGGAAAACTGCATGAACACACTTGGAGGTTAATGCTATTAGAAGCTGGCTAATTCCTTCTGGATAGATTGCTGTCATTTGCAGTAAAGCATCTGCCTATTGCTGTAAAATATTAGGAAAGTAAGCCCTGTTGGTGAGACSAGCCAATTAGAGTTATGTCTGCCTCTGTAGGGTGCTTGCAGAAGAGGCTGAGCCATTTTCACAGATAATCCACTTATAAATCACTGCAATAAAATGGCCATCTTGACAGCAGCTCACTAGCGTTCTTGCACGTGTTACAGTTGTCTCCAGGCAACAGAAACGTGTTCGTTAGATAAAAAGAGAGGTGGGGATTTAAGGGTAGGGGTTCTGGCAGATTTTCATTGATTAGGGTGGAAAGGGCAAAGGGCTAAAGATAGACTAGTGATTAACAACTGAACCTGTTAGCATATTAAAATTAGCTTAGTTACTTGTTTGAGAAACCAACCATGATAAAACTAATGTATGCAGACACACTGGAAAACTGCATTAGCTGAATAGTTAATGGCAAAATTACTTCTAATATATATTCTTTAAAGTTTTTTCTATCCCTCTTCCACTCATGCTCTCTGCTACCTCCTCTCATTTCTTTGAATACTGACTTTATGGTAAGTTCAGACCATCGTATTAGCTAAGAACGCAAGACCAGATGGTAGAAATTCAGGCACACACTATCCAGCTGTTAACAAAGGTATGTTGATTTCCTACACATTCTGGAATATTAATTATAAAAAACTTGGATAGAACAAGCATAAAAGCAGTTTTTCAAGCACAATTACAGTGAAAAATGGGGTATATATAAGTATATCCTTATATATATATATATATATAAAAATGGGGGATATATAAGTATATCCTTCCTTGAAAGAAAAGCTTCTGTAAATTCCCTGGTTTATCACAGGTACAATTCAAAATCAATGAGACTTCAGTTGAATACCCATAAACCCATTTGAAAATCACAGTATCTGGATTCACCATCATAAAATGTAGTATAGAAATCCCAGTCTCACTTATAAGAGCAAATACAGTGTTAAATGTTAGTGAATAAGGTATCTCTATTCAAAACATTTAATCTGTGTAGTTTAGTCACCAAATTTATTTAGTTTGCTACAGTTAGCTTTCAGAATAGTTCCCCAGAACGCAAGCAGTTCTAATTTGGAGAAAGGACAATTGTTCAAGAAAAATTAAGAGTAAAATCTSTGTAATATGATGGAGGTGAAAATAATGTAACAATGTTTTAGATTGCCATTAAATAGCCCTCTTTTACACAAAATACACTTTCTGTATACAAATAGTAACTTGAAGTCAAAAGAAAGCACCCATATAAGGGAATTTACTTGTCTCCTTTTGAAAAGAAAATAACAAATTTAATCTTCACTGCAATACAATAGCACTCTCAGAGCTGATAGGGAATAGTGCCTACCATGACATATACAGACTAATGCCTGTGAAATGAGAGGAGCCTTCAAAAAGCACTGCACCGCAGCAGAATCGCGGATCAGCAGGGAGCAAACTCGAGGGCCCTCCTGCAGTTGTCTCTTCAACTTTGAGTTACTCACTCTGCAGACATGCATCACTGTGTATTACTGCTAAATTGTTGAAAATGCACTTCTAGTTCTTATTTCACCCAGTATATTAAAACATTATGCGGAATAAAGAGCAATTTCCATAACCAGACTGTGGCACCACACTCTAACAGTGTTTTGGCTGTCTGATGTTGGAGGGGAAGACACAAAAAAGGTTGTAGATCAGATCCTGTTGCTTGTGGCTACAGAGAAGAAGCTGGAGGGTTAAGATTTGTTTGGCAAAATTAAGCTAGCTAATCAAAAATGCTGAAGCAGCATAACCACAAACAAGGCTGTTCATACTATAGTTAAGTGTGCTGCTCCATTGCTCGTGTCTACAAAATTCTTAGCCATGAACTTTCCATTGAGCTTTYCTCATAAAAGTACACCCTAATTAATTACTTGTGCTCCCACGCATTCTTGATATTCTCAGCAGAACACGCATTCACTAAATTAGGCAAGTCAAGACTGGAGTTCAAGCCCAAAATAAGGGTTTCATCATGGAAGGCCACACACAAAGTACAAGAAAGAGGTGTTTGGACAGAAGACACTAAAGAAAAATGGTGACATGAATTACTCTTAATATAAACATACGAAATCACATAATGAGAACAAAAAAATAAAAAATCAGAATGGGACTTGCTCCTGGCTTTTTTTCTTTCTCTCTCTTTTTTTTTTTTTTTTTCCTTTCCCCCAGTGGCTGAACTACTGAAGCAAAACAGGAATTATGCTATCAGGGTAAGAGACCAAACAGGATTTTAGGCTGGTTTTACTTCCCCAAATATAGATGTCTACTGTCATTTCCAAAGCCCAGAGCTATCCTGCCTAGCCCTCAGCTGGTGATTYGAAATGTGCATGGGTCTCCTTTAAGTTCTGTGTCATATCTGCTGGACTCTTGCCAGTGTCTCAGGTGCCACAGGACACCCAAGAAGGTACTAGACACCTATGTTTAGGCTACTGCATTGATCCCTCAATGTCTCATGGATTTCTGTAATGAAATTTCTCACATTTATAAAAGTTAATATATACAACATAAAAGTGTAAACAACACTTAACAACTTGGACAACAAATTAAAAAAAAAAACAAGAAATATCAAACAGAAAAATCAGAGAAACATTTGCTTGCAGTAGTTTTTCAGAAATCTAAAGGTATGTCTACATGACTTTAAAATGTTAACTAGAGAAAGACAAGACTCAAATTTGAATTATATACAAGTAATTTCTGAATAAAAACACAGTTAATTCCAACAATACAGTACTTGCAACGTTAGCCTCAGTCGAAATATCTAGCTGATATTTTATTATGTCATTAACAGTGACAGAAAATATGAATTAGTTTCATTCCTTTCTTGTCTTGTCAAACTATTTGCTTAGTTTTTAAAGTAAGCAGATAACCATCGCCAATCATGTGAATTGAGTATCTGATTATTTACAAGCAGATTTAAATGGCAAAAAACAATCATGTCAAAAAAAGGCTGTTTAACTACTAGTGTTGTCCAAGTCATGATTTGAATACCCTCCAACCGATACCCCAGCAATAAATGTATCACACCCTGATGGTATTTAATAAGCACCACCTGTGAGACAAGTTTTCTGTCTTTTGCGCTCCTTTCTGTTTATTATCCCAGCCAGCTCCGCACTGCCCTTCTGGGCCGCTGAGTCTCAAAGATACTCAGTGTTCCCCATCACCGAGTCCCACTGAAGGGAGAGAGACTGACACTTACCTCTCTTTCAGGAGTACCCACCCAGAGAAGTGGCTCGGATCCAGGACAGGATTCCAGTTCAGCAAAAATCCTTTTAATCTCTTGGGAGCAGAAGCTGCCTTCCTAGACAGCTGACACATTTCAAACCACTGATATCATTATTTGGAGGTATTTATTGTTTGCGCAAGATAAAATTTGGAGTGTGGAGCATCTAGCCAAGAAGTTTCCTTCCACAGTGCCTCAAATCCTTATGCAATCTACAGAACAATCTACTGCTGCAGAAACAGGGAGAAAAACAGGTAATTCAGATGTAATTCTTCAAGTACAGAYAGCTCTGTTATTTTTCCACTACATWAAAGACTGTGGATCCATGACTATTAATACTGGATCATTACTATCTCATCCAGCAGAAAAAAAAGATCTAGTCCGGACAACGAGTGCAGTTCTCTCAAATCAGAAGGCTCACTGTATCAGGAGATTTTAGCATGGCCAACACAGTTTTGATGCGGTACCTGGATACTTAGTTAGATTTATTATATCACCAAGCCATGTCCTACAGTTGGAGATGGCCCCTGCTAAGGGGATAACTCCTGTTCCAAAGAACATTTCTGTGTTTTCTTTTAATCACATTAAGGCACTCTATGCTTTCTTTACACACAGTTTCACTGATAAAAGCTTGAGATAGTCATTGCTCTAAGAAACAGAAGAACTGTTCATGTACCGGTGTATGTCATCATTTTTCATTACCAYAGCATTTAATATAGATGCTTCCATGCCCAATACTAGTACCGTCCTATCATCATTACAGGTGTTGAATGGCCATTTACTAGATTGTCCTTTTGTAATGAAGCTTCTGTCATAGCATCAATCACAGAATAATTCAAGTTGGAAGGAACCTCTGGAGGTTCTCTAGTCCAATCCACTGTTCAAAGGAGGTCTAATCAGATGAGGCTGCTCAGGAACTTGTCCAGTTCTGTGATTACCATGTGATTAGAAAGAAAACATGCAAAAAATTCAAACTGTTTCTTAATGCAAACATATTTTAAAACATACAGAGTCCTCTTTCAATTTTATATCTGTCTCATTTTTAATGAAATTCCTAGTGTCAGCTATATTTGTAGATACTGTTTTTCAAAGAAGTATAGTTCAACCTATGATGTACAATAAAAAAAAAACAGAAAGAAAGAATTTTATATTAAAAATTATTCAAAAGCAATGAGTTGAATTATTCACATGGAAACCAGTTATTGTTTTTCCTTTGGGGGAAGAAAGACCACTAGAATTTAAATAAATACATTTTTAAAAACTATTTCACTACAATATAAATTAATTGGTAACTGATACCTTGCAAAACTTTAAAAGGTGAGTTACGGTAATATTTAATATGCTTACCACACAGTTAATGCAAAAAACATGTAGGAGATGCAAGTAAAATTATACCACAATTTTCTAAACAAGTACCACTAAGAAAATACATACTTTCCATTCTAAAATGTAGTTTTGTGTTACAATCCTATTTTAAAGGCACTAAAGAAAGTGCAAGCCTAAATTGCGTATGTGCAGAAAATGTGGCAAAACTCTCTCCGAAATTGGTGCTTAACCAGGCAAGCTTTTTGGTATAAGATCTGTAAGACCTGTTTTTACCCTCCTGTTTCTATAATCTTGGGGTTTAGTTTTACCAGTCTGATTTTCATGGCTAGTAAATCCTGCTGGTTTTAGATATGGATTACCATATGAACAAACCTGTTTATACAGGTTAGCTCTCATTTCTTGTTGCAATCTAGGATTAAATAATATATTTGCCTTCTGATGGCACAAGTGATGTTAAACTCCCACTTTGGAATGAAAGACACAAAACTGGTAAGCGTATYGCAAGCAAATGTGTTATTTCACACCTTCTCCCTTTAAGGAGCCTGGCATCAATTGGAAAAGCCCTCCAGGGACTTGGCTGAGTTTGGAGCAGGCCCTTGCGGTTTCACATATAGGATGCTCAGAAGTTTTCCTCACTGCCTTAATTTCAGCAGAGGCCATTGCTGCTCCTGCTACTATCAGYAGCATAAATCTGAAACTCATCAGTCAAAAGTGAAGTATTTAGATAAAATGAAAACAGTATGGAAAYATATGTAATAAACTAAATCCAGTATTATGCTATGCTTTCATTTTAGCTATCATTCAAGTGAAGCAGCCTAGATAAAATGGCCAGATTTTGAAACCTGGTCAGCCTGGTGCTGAACATAAAAGTTGTCTGCATACAAAAAGTCACAGTCCACGGCTTAGATGTCTAATTAGGCACTGCTGGCTTTTCTGTTATTTTGGAAATMTGGCTTCAAACAGACAGCAGAAACTTCGGAGTACTAAAGAAACGGAATCACCTCACACTGGCTTAAAACACTAGCTACTGGTAATAGGGCATTGAAATAGTGCCAAAAGATTTGAGTGTAAGAAAAAGCTAAAGTGGCAGTGATTAGTCTATTAAATCTTTCAGAGTATATTTCCCTCAGTTTAAACCCATGAAATGACTTTCGATCCGACCGAAGGAAAAAAAAAAAGTAAAATGTCAAGCTATTGTATTAACATTYACCAACTGCAAGTCTTTATCAACTTTCTGAGACAATGACCAAATCGAGCTTTCATGTCTGAACATGGCTAGTGGGATACAGTTGGTACAGCACTACTGTCAAACACTTGGATCATTCTTTACCGAGCACAGAGCAAAAATGTCAGCTGGGATGTTCACATAGATCTTGACATTTGGGTGAGCGAGTATAACCTTCAGATCTGGGTTTCTTTTAACACCTAGCAGAAAAATGAACAAGTAATGGTGTGAGGCAAGTACAGCRAAATAATCACAGCAGAGCATCCTATCACTCCCAGTCCTGCCTAGAGGGTCCAATTTAAGTATTTGCACTGGGAGCTCCACATCACCCTACACAAAGAATTAGCTAACAAAGAGCAACATGGTTTATATTTCAATACCAATCTAGTGAGACTGTGATCTATAAATAGGTTCTACCAATAAGTGACTTGCCTGCATCAATTACCTGCCTATTCAGGACATGTAGCTGTGTGGCAAGTAGCTAGTAGAGTGGAGAACTCACTCTTTTCCTCTCTACATGACAGAGACATACCATGACTCTCCAAGGAGAAGACAGCACTTCCCTTGCTCCAACCTTGTATTTTTTACATAAAGTCAGTAAGTTAGGAAGCATGGCATCACCTACTGTACCGGATCTTCAAAATTATATTAGCATTGAAGGGTGGTAAATGTCGACCACTGCAAGTATCCAAGTCTGATGCAYGAACCTACACATCAACAGTGACACCGGCTAGTACTTTGCAATAGTGTGTTCTATGAAAAAAATCAGAAGTAGATGCTTTATCTTAGGTTGCTGCTGTAATTTAGACAATTGCAACTCCATTTCTTTAAACACTTCAATGTTTTGTTCTGGATCTTTGATGGCTTTTAGCAGCTAGAARTTAGCTAAAATTTAGCTATCAGGTTTTGTATGTTTCTCTGATACCAATTCTGTTCATAAATTTTTTGGTAGCACTTTATTTGACATTTTCCCATCGATACAATTATCTAGGTTATTCATTTAATTATTCCATTTATTCACTTCTTCAGCCTTTTCCACACATACTTTTCCCAATACAATATTGAGKAAGTTCAATGTGTTATGACAGCAGAGATATGACTATTGATATAAATGATATGAATCATTTTTTCCCCCTAAACAAGCTAAAGAGATACTTCCAAAATCAAGTAAGAGGAAAATACTAATTAAGCACTTATTCCTCTAAAATACACACTCTGAAGTTGAGAACACAGCATCTTACTGCAGCGCTCTGCAGCTACAAGAMAAACCTAAAAGGTGTCTTAACTTTCAAGCTGCTTGACAGCAATGAAGTTTGGGCAATCTTGATCATTTTGAAAAGTACSTTTACTAAATGAAAACTAAGCTTTTGAAATTCTTGTCTTAATTGTTCACTAGATGAAAGCCAGYTCAAAAAGGCTTTTCCATAGCTTTTCTCCATAGCAGCAGTGTACTTTTTGTTAAAGACTTATCCTATGGAAAATACGTTCTTGCTCCAACCATAATTCTCAAATTCAAAAAAATAAGACTTTGCTGATCATAGTAAATTCTGCTATATAACCTCAAAGACCATGACATAAATCATTTTACCATGCAATCAAAATAATCTGCCTCTGTAAAATAATCTCTAACCAAAATATTAAATCAAGCAACCATCTTTTTCATGCATGACTGACCAAATAAGCTGGCTTGAATTCAGCAATGACATAAGCGTACAGGATCTACCAGAAAATAAATCAGAATTCTGTCCTACCAGGCAGAGAAACTGCCAAAAATCAATATCTCTCTGGAGTTTTCAACAACAAGGCACAGGAAGGATCTGAAAAACTCATCAAGGACAATTCTCCTATTCAGCAAACCACGGAAACACTGGATCTGTCAAACCAAACATGAAAGAAACAACAAACACTGAATTTGTGTTATGAGCCATGTTGTGTATATATTAAAGGTTAAAAAGATTCAGATTCTCAGGGAATTTAACTTTTAATGACTCTCTGAAAATATTTTTCAAACTATATCTCCTCCCATCTGAATATAGACTTAGTTAATAATGAATAAGCCTACTCGTAAGACATGTAACAACATTAAAAACCCTGCTCAACACAAGCTGTAGTTACCTTCAATGTGCATATTTGTGCTACTTTTACAAAAGCCATCTCTGTGAGTTTACATCAGAAATGGCACATCTGCAMCCTAATCTCTCAGAAAGCTAAATGCGATACAACAAAAAGATACGGTAGAGTCTTTGGCCAGATTTTTTAACTTGAACGTCTCACTGAAGTCAGTTGGAAATTTCTCACTTACAGTCCTCACTGTTTTTATACCACATATATTTTTATACCACGTATTGGGTTCAGCTCCTGGCACCGTTTTCTTCTGATTTGTTACATTTCAGTCTCTCAATATTATTCAGTTGAATCATTTCTTAGAAACAGGAAAAAAAAAACTTAAAACATTTCATTTCGATATAATCTAACTGAAACACTGAGGGTTTTTTATATTATTATATAGTAATATATTTGGCTGCTTTTCCCACTTTCAGTATCAGGAGGAGAAATGAAGCACTGAATCTTATTTTCATTTGCTTGTTTTCTGTTTAGCTCATGAACACTGCATGTTCTTGGCTGCAGAGAACTGGAATTAGGTATAAGAGAATACTCAGTATAATSTTCGCAATTTCAGAAAACTATTCCGAGAATGACAAATGTAAACCTTTTAACTGGGTTAAGTTTCACTTTGACTTCTCTTGGTGGAGAAAAASGTTAAATAAGATCTACATTTCTTTTCCTCTCTTTCCATTTTTTGTTACCACATCACTTCAGTAACACTGGTGGAGCATGTCTAAATCCAATTTTTAAATCRGCATTTTCAAAGAGCTCTCTAGTCTGTTTAGCTTTAAAACAGAGTATGTTCTTTTATCATTTTAAAWCACTGTGTATTCATACACATTATTTTGTGTGCTGCTTGTTTATGCAACTTCTCTGTCCTTGAAGAATTAACAAATAAATTTAAAACATATATTACCCTGAAGCCATAAATGTCTAATTCTCACTACTGAGAATTAGACTCATATACTCAAAATATCCCTGAAAACTCAGAATCTAATAATGTTGATTATAGAGTTCTCTGTCTCCAAAAAACAACAGCTGACTTACTTCATTCCAGAAAAATCATCTGCCATTTAGGAGCRGTAAGCCAAACGGCCTCAGCAGAAGTCCTTAGGTCCTCAGCCCACCGAGGGATAGCAGCTGCCGAAGASGCATGGGCTCGCAGATCACAACCAGCGCTCAGCCCTGGCGGTGCAGCAGCCGGTTTTTGTCTTGAATCAGAAGACCTTGCCTAAAAATATGGACTGAGCTGAACTGCTGCTCTTCAAGAGAAATTATTAACGTTGTTTTACTGTTTTCCTTTACTTAGGAAATCAATAAGGAAATTAAAACAACCTTCTCCAAACCTCCCAACAAGCTCACACTGAATTCATGACAAATACCTGTATGCTATCAGCTGATACACAGCAAATATCCATGCATACCTGTGAGAAAACAGCACAGATACACATTACCCTATAATACAGAATGAATTTTACCATATACTCAAGATGACAAGGACTGAGGCTGTCAACTCTTGCATAAATATCACAAACTAAAATACARTATTTCAGGACACTTCAGGATTAGAAATTTATATCAACTCATTGGCAAAAACTACTGTGAAATCCTGACCACAGTGAAATCAAAGAYAGGAAGGGATCTCAGGATCTTTTCTTCTACATCTGCCATATTCCATGAAGCATTAGTTCAGCCTATGCCAGCATGCCAGGTAAGCTGTTCTAGTGCTCACATTGATTTATCAAGAACTTACTGAAAAACTTTATTCYGTTGTCCAAACAAAATTTTTCCTTGCCTCAGTTTATACCTCTTCCTCTTTGTCTTGTACGTCATGAACTTGAAGAAGACTTCATGTTATTTCTTCATGAAGTTCATGAAACTACCTGAAGTTTAGTATCACAGATTTCTCTAAACTAAGTACTCTCAGTTCTTACAACCTTTTTGATTGTTTCTCTCTGCCTCAGTTTGCTAGATATAAAACAGAAACACTGAAATTGTGCCAGGATTCATAAATCGATAATGAAGACATATTAAWGATGCCTGATTTTTTTCTTCAAGGTCTGACTCTTCAAATCCTGTTTTCTGAAAATTTAAAGGTATTAATCATAATCAGGTATTAATCTCAAAGAAGAGCCTGAAAGCAAAAATACTAACATCTATGAAATCAGAAGGCAGATATAAAAAAGTTCCAAATTTACTAAATGTAATGTTTTCTGAACATATTCTGCAATCTCTCCAACTAATTCTTGGTTACCTTCGGCCAAAAAATATTTTATAAATACTACAACAAAAAATGTTGTGACATGCAGATGCTAAAGAGGAAATTAATCACTGCATTCAGTAAGGAGTTTAAATAGTGTGTGATAAGTAAGATCAGCAGTTGCATATTTAATAAAAAGAGGTATCTTTCAGTGCATATCACTAAAAGAAGTATCATATAACTACCTATTAAGTAAGCTCAGCTGTTGCACTAAGTGCAAGGAAGAAAAATGGAAAAATTAGAGGGTAATAAATGACACTATGCTTATGAATAGTAGGAATCAAATTAAGTTTACACCTGACATCCAGTGCTAAGCACAAAAGATACCAATAGTTACACCACCACTAAACATTAAGTGCTCTGAGTGTCCGTTGTGTTGAAGGAAGCATCATCCAAATCATGGCATTTGCAGCAGCGTGATTTCAACTGATATAAAAAGATAWTATTAAAAGGACAGTATTTGGTGCTTTTATGCACATTATCCCAAGATTAATACACAAGTTATGTGAAAAGTTTTCACTAAAAGCTACCTAAGGACTAAGATTATAGAAGACAATATTCTGTAAAATTAAATCCTTATAAACAGCTTTAGATGAGGTGTGAAGTCATTTGGGGTATTCTCATTTTCTGTTCTATGTGCCAGAGAACACATAGCAAAGAAGTTYAGATGTGCTTTAAATAAGGTTTAATTACTTTCAGACTAGAATAACAATATTAAAATATGTTCAAGGATTATTAATGAAAGAACATTTAACCAGATACTAGTTTTTAGCCACAAATCATGAATTTCAGATGAAAAAGGCAGAAAGGCAAGAAGTCTCTCTCTCATAAATAATATAATGCTATTCTTAAACTTTTATAAAATACTAGGTTTATAGGAAATTTAAGTTTGTTCTGGAAGACCTAATTAGTTCTCTGTCACTAGAGGTCACTATTACAGTTTTGATTCTTTCAAGTCTGCTTTTTTTCCCCCCCCCTCTGTGTGATTTAATTTTAAAAACTTCTCTCTATGAAATGTATTCATGTTTCCATAATGGTAGTTGAAGCATATACATATGTGTCTTGCTCAAAGAAATAAGTCCAGAAACTTTTAGTCAAAACTTCTGTTTAGGATAGCATTTTAAAATATTTAATTTATCATAGTTCTACCAGAATATTTCACAATGACAGGATTATTCCAATAAATCTATCATTAAACAGAATATTAAGATGTACAAAGTAGCAAAGTTGATTAGCAAAGATTACTCTGATACTTCAGCTTTAAAGAATATTCAAGCCATAACTTACCAATAAATATATAAATAAATAAATCAGGAAGAGTGATTCATTCATGAAATATTTGAGTACTAACTCATCAGGATTCCTTAACACAAAAAGAATGAGGGAAGAATACAGATACTTGGAAAAAACAAATGAAACAAGAGTGCTCAAAAGTAAAGGCTTTTTTAGATGTTGTTTGGACAATCTTCATCCTTGTCTAAGATTTATGGTCGCTTCAACATATACTAAACAAAGCAGTGGTGTTTGCTGCAGCGGTCACTTGTGTTGCCCACACACTAGATTTCTGCCACAGAGGTCATCGTTTTGTTTGTTTTCTTGTTTCCAGTAGGATGGTGGGTTTGGTGAGGACTATACAGAACAACCAAAAATCTCTCAAGAATATGTTCCTTTTATAAATGCAAACACAAAAACACTTGAAGCTAGTGGGTCTGATCAAAACCTCAGGTACGTCCAGTGTCTCCTAGGGACTCTGGGCTGATCATTATATGTCGTGATAGTTCAGTGATCACAAACTTACTTTCACAGTKGTCAGAATCACAGAATGGCTGAGGTTGGAAGGGTCCCCTGGAGATCATCTAGTCCAACCCTCTGCTCATGTAGGGTCACCTACTGGACAGAGTTGCATCCAGGCAGGCCTTGAATATCTCCAGGGAAGGAGACTCYACAACCTCTCTGGGCAACCTGCTCCAGTGCTCTGTCACCCTCACAGTAAAGAAGTTTTCCTCATATTCAGATGGAATTTCCTGTGGTTCATTTTTTGCCCATTGTCTCTTGTCCTGTCACATGGGACAACTGAAAAGAGTTTAGCCCCATCCTCTTRACACCCCCCCTTCAGGTACTTACACACATTGATAAGATCCCCCCTCAGTCTTCTCTTTTCTAGGCTAAACAGGCCCAGCTCTCACAGCCGTTCCTCATAAGGCAGATGTTCCTGTTCCCTAATCATTTCCTAGCCCTATGCTGGACCCACTCCAGTAGCTCCATGTCTCTCTTGTACTGGGGAGCCCAGAACTGGACACAGTACTCGAGATGAGGCCTCCCCAGGGCTGAGCAGAGGGGCAGGATCACCTCCCTCAACCTGCTGGCAACAGTCTTCCCAATGCACCCCAGGATACCACCGGCCTTCTTGGCCACAAGGGCACATTGCTGGCTCATGGTCAACTTGTCATCCACCAGCACTCCCAGGTCTTTCTCTGCAGAGCTGCTCCCCAGAAGGTCAGCCCCAACAATGAAGAGAAAGTGATGGTTGAGAGCAAACAGGGCAACAACAGCCGGCACAGGAGGTGAAGGGAGAACCACAACAGGGCCAGGACACCAGAAAACCACACACAAATTGAGGGAAAGTCAAAGACTTAGATAACAGGATAAAAGAGAATCTATATGCAATATTCAAGTGACAGGAGAGTCAAGATTGGAGTCAGGATAAAGATCAAATTTCCTGGCTACAAAGAACATGGAGAATCCCCATGAGCTTGGAGCTGAAGTTAGGAGCACAGACAGGACCAGAGATGAGTAGATACAAGGAAAAATTCAGAGTTCACACAGCAGAAACAAAACCTCAGGAGGGATTATTACCCCTGAACAAATCCCCTGGCTGGGAAGGGCAGACCACTAGCAGTTAGTGTATAACCAGGCCTAAGTTGCTAATCCCCTAAAACTGCGTGGTTGGGAACCGAAGATGTCACATGGGCAGGTTTTGAATGTTGAAGAGAAAGATGTACGTGCTTTCTAAAAATGTACAATTTCCTGGGACAACTTATATAAGAAAAAGATCTCTCACCTTCAAGATCTAGCTGGAGTATGTCTTAGTTTTATCTGGTTTTTGTACAATAAAATACCTCTAGAAACCAGAAGGTATGACTACATTGTTTTCTTTCTCATATTTTCTGCCCTTATGCTGACACATCATTCTTCTGTTCACAATATTGGCCAGATTTACGAGCTTCYCTTTCAGCACCATAAACTTCATTTTCTTTACCAAGAAAAGCAAACAACCTCCAAAAAAACAAAAGCAACAAAAATCCTACAAGTAACATCACAAGCACTTCAACTGCCCAGTATTACTCTGTACATCTTCGTGCCTTTCATGAGACTATGTCAGAGAACTGTATACTTAATTATGATTCACAGCCACTGTAGTAGTTTCAAAACTGATACTTAACATCATGTCCCAAGATGAACCCAGACATCTTAGTATCTTGTTCCCGTTTCCACACTGGGTCATTTCCTTCCTCCCAGAGTGCTGCGTATGTTTTTCTTTTTTTCTCATTTAAGAATGTAAGATTATTAAAATTACAATAGGTTGTGCTGCTGAAAATTAAAACCTGCCCAGTCCTTTGTTGTGTCTAACAACATAAAGTGAGCTTTACAAACAATAAACCCTTTTAGAAAGACCAGAGAAAGATTCAGCCAGATGTGCTCAGTTTGCACAACAACTGTTTTATATGTTTATGCTCTCAAACAACAAATGCTTAAAAAATCATAAATCTAAGAATTAATTCCATTTTCACAATAGAGGAAAACGAATCTCTCCTTAAAAAGGAAGAGAAGAGCTTGAATATACGCTGCTAAAAGATATGAATGAATGGCGCACCCATTCATAAAGTCTTTGTGCAGTAAACCCAGAGGAGAYGGCAATTCAGAGAGGGAACATATTCACAGATGAAGAGTAGGGAGACAAAACATGAAGAGAAACTAAAAATATTCTGATACAAGAAACTCCTGATTGCAGAAAAAAGTAATCCTATGATCAGAGATTTGCAATCATCATGGCTGGCATTAAAACATTATATTTCTGTTGAAGACCAGAGTCCATAGCAAAGCATTCTTTGTATGCAGATTTCCAACAAATATAATTTTACATACATTAACAAATGTTAATGCAACTCTGAGAAAAAATTAAAGCCAGACAGTGCAGTGAGCATATAGGTCAGAGTTATATTAAAAACATTCAGTTCCATTTCTTTTCCAGTCAGCATCCAGTGGAGAGTATGAGGTTTTAGAATGAAAAGAAAAGAGAAGGTATGGCAGAGGCAAACATTTTTTTCTCATCATGGAAAGAGCTGGTAGCMACAAAAAAGCCCTTTAAATGGATTCATTTGCAGAAAATGGAAGTAAGAGAACAGCTGTGTGAAAACTCCTTTTGTGCTTGTTATTAAACAAAGTATAATCAGTCTGGACAGATGTAGAGGAAAAGATAACCAAAGTTAGGTCTTTCTCAGGCTTTTATTCATTTCCAAATCATTTTCCYGATTCGAGTCTGTTCACTTTCGACTCTTGCTTTCAACAGAACTTTAATTCCTCTCACAAAAACTAGATTTTTCACCTCAACAAATTCAAGGGCTGACACTACTTCAACGCTGATTTTACCCTCCTTGCTCCATGAGAGAAAAACAAGTTCATCCATCATATCCATCATGTTCTTTTTTTTTTAAAAAAAAAAATCTTTTTTTTGGTTTTGAATAAGGTTAACTTGCTTCAATTTTTTTTAATTATAGGGTTGTGATTACAGTGACAAATAGACACATCAAGATCAGTAGTCAGTTTGACCTGGAGAAGCTTTCTTCTTTTGTATCACATCAGATAAAAGATAAAATATCCGTGGTTACTGCTATTAATATTTATATCACTCTCCAAAAGGAAAAAAAATAGCTAGACAACAGATCTAGACACTGGTTCTTGTTAGACAAGGTACTTTAAGAAAGTGGGACCTTAAAAATGGACAAAAAATAGTTTTCCTATTGTACCATAAAGCCCAGAGAGCTGAGAAAGACTGCCTGAGTAAAGTTAGTTTGGCTCCGGACGCAGAACATCAACACTTGGTGTTACAATGGCTTTGTTCAGTCTTCTGCCTTTAAAACACTCGAAATCTTCTGGCAAGTGAAGGTGCTCCATGGGTACTAGATCTGGGAGCATCAGATGGCAAACACCCCAGCCCACGCATACCACCCATTTTCCTCCCTAACACATGCCGAAGCTTGCCTCAAGCCAAAGTGTAGGTTTGCTTTCACAAGTCAATTTGGCCAAAAGTGCAAGCACAGACCCACACACTGATCCCCTACAACAACAGAACTGCAACCAGTGTTAGGGTTTTTAAAAAGAGGACTTTACACACATTGCATCCTCCATTTGCCCTTGCCAGAGCACACAGAAAACCTGGTGAAGGATCTCTTAGCACAGTMTTGATAGCTTTAGCAGAACAGTACACCTGAAGCCTGGCACAAGTTCACAAAAATGTCCTGAGGCCAAAGTTATTATTGCTCTGAACTTGGGCACTAGTTAATGCTATATAGCAGGCAAGGGCTGAAGAYGAGACTAAATAGAAGAGGGTGGTTTTTTTCCAGGAAAGAGAGAATGTTAATCCTGCTGAAGGAGCGAATTTTGTAAATGGTATTTTAGGGAGTGCTTTGTCCCTGGGTGGAGAGGTTGCTARAGAACTGTATAGGGATGGATGGCACCAGACCACTGAAAGGTGCACTAGCCCTATTATTTTTCTACTAAAATACAACTGTGCCAACAATAGACCACTCAGCTGCTGAAAAATGTCCTTTTAGTGGCCTATTTTAGCAATAGCAATGAAAACCTGGGATAGATATAAATGTATGGCAAGGAAAGAACAACGAGCACAACAACAGTTGTGCTAGTAATTCTTCCAATGGTTATTTGCACATTCTTCAGTAAAACTCCCCCATAATTGCCAAGTGTGCATTATGGTGGTCATTACATCAGCATCAGTGATGCTACCTCTTTTGCTGGCAGGACTGCAGAACAGGCAGTGCTGGTACAAGCAACACAGATCAGCAATTAGCAGCATTATCCCTTAACTTCTGCTTCTGGGAGGAGCTGCACCATCAGCCAGATTCTGTGCATCTGACTCAGCTCCTCTGCCCACTAAGCTGACTTACCTTCTAGATGTACACATACGTGTATCACAAGTTCAGATGGGAAATGCAAACAGCCAAGACAAAAATGGCCTGTTTTATTTACACATGTATATCAAACCTAGAATAGAAATAAATCACACACAGCAGATACCTGCCCTGCTCCTTCCTCCTCAAAACATTCATTCTGCATAAAAAAGCCTCATTCTCAGTAACAACTGATTCTTCCTCTAAGAAGTGATTCTAGGGRAGATTAAGTTGGAGAAAAATTCTCTGTGTAGTCACCACAGCCTCTCTCCAGTGACTACTGAGTTAGCAGACTAACAATACATTTCAACCTTTCTGGGAAAAATCAAATCTCACCTGAAYGTGCAGAAATGCTTGTAGAACTATGAGTAACAGGGTCATCACATGTCTCCTGAYATAACAACATTAAGTTAGGGAGGAATAGAAATGAGTGAGAAATGATAAAGGAAGCAGCAGGAAAGGAGACAAGAACAGCAAGGAAGAACTGTCAGGAGACAAACTGGAAGCTGGAGACAGACAGGAGATTTGTTTCTGTTGCTGCAGTGAAGAATGACAGGCTGGTGGGAGCTGAAGGGGAGATGCAGCCTGTGAGAGCATCGACTGTTGCTGAGCCTGGCTGTTCTCCAGCAACGTGGCCATAGGGAATAGCACCAGGCCCCACAAGCCTAATTCAGAGAAGGGCTGAGAAAATAAATAAAACTGGGGTAATGGACACTATTTTATATTGTTTATAATAAAAAAGATATRGAATCACAAAAAATAATTGGCACCGTGGAATATAAGTTTGAAAATAYACAGCAAATGCAAATTATGAAAATATGAGCATTTCTATTTAAGGAAATGAGTTTTTGTTCATGTAGATCAGATACTGCTCTACAGTACAAGCAGAGGGGAAAAGAGAAACTATGTTTTCTCTCTTCTCTTTGTAAYTGACATCTCATATTTTAAGCTGCCAGTTTATTAATTAGTCTAATTTGCACTTTTGACTGGTATATTTATACCATCATTTCTCATTCATGTTTTCCACTGTATGCTACAAGCAAAATTATGGCAAAGTTGGGCTCACAGACACCCAATATTGCTGCTAGGCTTTTGAAGTTAAAATCCATGTAACTTTCAAACTTATGGGCAAGAGGTTAGCAAAATTTTTTTTTAATCAGTGCTTCAGAAAAGATCAAGTATTTTTTCTTACCATTTGGGAGAGCACATGGACATTTAATCAGGTCCTCTGACCACTAAATATTGTTTCTCAGCCTTTTGGGAGGTATTTATTCCTACTTTGGAGGTCCCTTTTTCCCTCGTCCTTTCAATTCTCAGAGGATTGATGCATGCATTCAGGTCTTCAGAGAGCTTCTCAATTAATTTTTTAAATGATAGAAAACGTATCTATAGGTTTTTTTATGCCAAATATATTGCATTCTGAAAAGATATATAAAATACAACATATTATTAATCAAGTATTGAAACCTTCAATCTTTCTTGCAATATTCTTTCTTACTTCRATTGAGCCCGATTAAATTCTGAACTCTGCAATTCATTTACTTATATGGAAATTTTCAAATATTCATCCCATTTATTATAAATAGCTTAGGTATATTTGAAAACATAAGCATTCATTTTTAAAAGSTGTCTTATTTTTTTATAGGATATTACCATAAGCATCATCCATCTGAAATAGGTCCTTAGCTCTTTCTGAGAAGAAAGATGTGTTTTGAGTTGGACCTGCAAAAATAGTGGACCAAAAGCCACTTGTTACTTTTGCAAAGCTTGGCTGAGATTTGTATAAATTAAATTAACAATAATGACTTTCGTCTATCATACTTAAGTTGGCACTGCACAGGTACCTGCAAATAATTTTCTTCTTGTTTTCATGAGAGCTAGAGAAAATTAATCCTAATTATTTTAAATGTGACTGTGCTGACCGTTTAATGTGCTGGTACTTCAGCAAAACACCTACTCAACATATTGCAAGTAACAAAAGTGCTCTCTTCATGGGGCCAGCACTGCAGCATTTGGAGAGAAAGGCAGATCAGTGTGCGGGGGTACAACTAGCAAACTTCTCTACATTCAGAGGGTGTAGAAAAGGGATCAAGGCAGCAGGTGTGCCTGATGGRCAGCATTAACCTCATCAGGTTTGACAGTTTTCTCCACTGTAAGGAAGATGTCACCTGGCATCAATTTACTACACACAGAGAATGGGAGAAAACCCTGACTGAGACCCAACCTATAATAAAGGTAATACATTACCAATAATGAGTTTGTTTAGAAAATATTTTGAATATTACCTTACAATATGACRCCCACTCCTCTCTTCAAAATCAGCTCTCTTCAAACTGTCTCAAAGAMGACTCTAACTTACCTCCGAAAAACAAGAATCATTATATAATTTCTGTACAACCTTTTAAGGTCACCAAGTAACAATCCTATTAAGATAACCAGCAATGGATGACTTCCCTAAACTGTGACCCTCCTGCATTGCTTTCTAGATACAACATGATTCATAGAGAAACTGTGAATGCCATCTGAACAGAAAATACAGTGTCAAAAGTATGTCCCCATACAGGATTAAGTAGACAGTGGTACTGCAGCCCTTTCTWGGGTCACTCTCATATTAACAGAAAGTATTGCCTACATGTACAAAGGTAATAAAATGCATTCTAAACATATCATCAGATCCTCACATGCATTTTAAATCATATTAATGATGATATGTACTACCTAGAAATTGCTGATAGATTTGTCCTCCTTGATGTTGCTTGCCAGTCCGCTCTTGAGAATTACAAATCCCACACCCATAATCTCCCTTCATCATTTAACAAAGCTGATCTGCTTTACATTTTGCAAGTGCTGATGATGACGCTAATTAGTTAGATCAGCTCTTACTTGACTGTGCTGCTTTTCCTTCTCCTTAAGTTGTATAACATCCTAATAATTTTTCCTTTCCTGCTTAAAACAGATGATACAAAGAAAGGAAGCCTATGAATTTATGCAAATAAATATCTTGTATTTTATTATTTGCCTTATAGACATTCTTGTTGTCATCACACATATTGTGACATTTTCATTGCTTTTCTCCAACTTGAATTCACAATTAACTGCCTTTTATAAGCTATGCCTTTTTATATACAATTAATTGCCCTTTACAGTTGCTCTTATTAACTCCAGTAAGCACTGCATCTTTCTACTGACATTCTACATACTTTGTAGAGTGGCTGGGAAGGAAACGGTGCACAAAGTAATCCCAATATGGGAAGTGTATCACAGCCAGGTGGACTGCTTTCAGGATCACCCACATTTTCTTGCTGATAGATTCTACTGAGCCTGACAACAGCTGCTTTAAAACAATCATTCTTTCTTTTAACTGCAATTGAACCGTCTTGAATATCCTTTCTGCAGAAAGAAAACAAATTCACCTAAGTTTGTTTAGATTGATGCTAATAAAATGGCACGGAAATAGGCAGGTAGGTAGTTATTTTTCATTGACTTACAAAGGACCCAGAACATGAAAGTATGAAACAGAATACAGCTTCTTTTGAAATTAATAAAACATGAAAATATTTCTCTGTCTATGCTAGTGAAGAATATTCATCTAAAAGCAAAGGAATGGACCTTTTCTGACAATAAGAATGCAGTAATTTTTCCCTAGGAAATCACAAAAGCTGTGGAATGCTTGGCAAAGCTAGGTTCCTCCGCTGTCTGAATATTCTGACACTTTTAAAGGAGAAGATGAGCCATTACAAGAAACACTAAGAAAAGTTTGTTCTGTTCTCACAGATGGTAGTGTTGGGATAACACAAACGAGCTATTTAAGATCTTTCTGAAATTCAGGAAAACCAAATTTCTGCAGAAATACACTACAGAAATTACTCTGTATTTCCATATGAATATGTCTTTTTATCTTACAACTTACTTATTATTGACCAGGCTTCTCCTGACAAAATCCTTTTAATGGGTAGAAAAACTACCACTTTGAGAACATTTCGTGTCTTTCACATATAAAAAACTGCATTTAACATATATTAATTTTTATTAGCATATTGAAGAATTTTATTGAGATTCTCATGTATGTGTGCATACAGAGAAAGAAAAGTGAAGATGTCCAAAAACAGACTGCTATGAAATGTAAAGAACAAATAGATATTAATTAAATAGTTTAAGATCTTTACAACAAGAACAGTACGTTAAATACTAAATATTCAACTTTTTATTTCTGGGCATTTTATTTCTGGGGATAGGTAGCACTGAACCTGAAAGAKGTTCTAGTAAGTGTATTTCCTTTACTTTATGGAATTCCAAATTGGAAACTTCCATCTTGAAACCAACATATCAAAATCAGTTCTATGGTAAATGACTGACTGCATCAGCAACCCCYTTTTTTGACTGCTTTCAAGTCAAGACTTCTGCTTCTTTTTGTTAGGAAATGTAATTAGCTGTAACCTTCTTCTGGTAAGACCTGTAAACAAAAGCAATGCTGATACTATCTCATTTGAAATCTCTTGACTGTGGAATGGCCTACAGAAAATAAAAGAAAATTCAAACATCATCACTTTCATAAACAATATGTTTTGATGCAACAAATACCGCAAAAGCAGTATTTGCCTTAATACCTTCTATTATTGGACAATGCCACTAAATGCAAAGCCATGCTGTACAGAACTATAGCCTACCTTTACTCCTCTTTACCTTATATGAGCAGCTGTCCTTGAGGAACAGCATCTCCCATCATATAACACGAATCTTCTTAGATCTTAATTTTTCAGTGCACCAGAACCGCTACTCCCATTAGGAAAGCACCACAGGGATAGGCAGTGTAATGTTGAACACTTTAAAAGTAATTGAAATAAGCAAATTAAAACAAGACAGTACAGTTGGAGGATTACTTAAATATTTCCTTAAATATTCAGAACAGATATTCTGAATTTTACTTGCCAGTATTTATTAAAAGGCTCTTACTTTTCAAAGCCATTACAATTACTATAAATGATATATTTTCATCAGTTGCAAATGGCAATAAAATAGATCAGTTTCCTGGCTTTTGAAAACTGATCTTAAAAAACTCTTCCTAATTAAATTACTCATTTTACRTAGCCTTAACTGTTAAATTTAACAATTCTATACACGATCCTAGAACACTTAGGCAYGAGGAGCTACTTTTCTAGTCCTTCAAATTACCACAGAGTAACTCTAACTATGCAATAGAGCAAACACAGATGAGCAGCCTCCTGCCTGAGCCCAGGCACAGCAACTGTGCGGCAGTGAGGTAGGAAATGTGCCCACGGGCACAACGGCTCACACAGCAGGTCATTACAGATCTAACAGCGAAAGCACGTGAAAGCCTCTGAGGAGATCGCAAAGCCAATCTTGTGCCCAGCTAATCCTTTCATTTTTAGAAAGCTCATTTTGAGTGTTTTGTATAATACAGAACAGGACTAAGATCACCAACTGCTTTCATATAAGACACCCCCCCCCCCAAAAAAAAAAAAAAAGCAGATAAATTGACATAAAAAAGCAGATGATCAGCTAGAATGCAGGGTAGGCTTATCACTCTTGCTATAGAAAATGGACTTTGCCAACATAAATGACTCCATCTATTACCAGTTCTTATGAACCCTCACACTATTTTATGCTGATAGTTGTTGGTAGGTCAAATCAATCACAGGCTGGGGACAAGATGTCAAAAGGTAGCATCTTGTTTCCATGGTATTCTGGAAGTTTGAATTTCCATGTCATTATATAGTCTGGAAGATAYGAATCTGGAGCTTATATATGTGAAAATTATAAAAGTCACAGAAGTTGTAAAGTAATTTTTTGTAAAAGTTCATCATCCCCTTTCCTAGCATAYGAATGTTACATGTAGAATAAAATGTAAGGAGTAAATACTAATCAATTTCTAACATCTGAAAGACAACTGTGTTATTTTTAAGCACAGAACAGCAAAGCACAGCATCAATATAAAGGGAAGTCAAGATAACAAGAGATATTAAACTTACAAGATATTTTTCTCTAAGATATGCTCTTAAGCATTCTCAGACCTCTAATAAAATCATTCCTCTTATTTCCAAAATGTTAACATATTCCACACCAAGATCACTGGTAAAACAATCTGCCAAGTTTTCTTCCTCTCCTTCTCACTCTGTCGTGTGCCACTTCAGTTTTACTAAGAGAAAAAGCAGTACTGTCCAATATTGCCTGGATGCAACCCTGTCTACCATGCTCTAGGTGACCCTGCTGAGCAGGGAGGTTGGACTAGATGATCTCCAGAGGTCCCTTCCAACCTYACTGATTCTATGATTCTTAGCACAATTAGAATTAGTTAAAGTCAGGTCTCATGCTGCTCATGTTTTCTTTATGCCTTTTTATAACCATCTGCTATTTGTACTGTTTTGTGCTATTTTCCTCTGTTAATTAGAAACAGTGACAGATAGGTTGTTGTTAATTAGAAACAGCGACAGGAAGGTGGTATCTTTCTTGTATCATTGGAATGCCTTACAGACTTTTGTGGTACATCTCTCTACCAAACTGTCCAAGAAACATTAAATAGCATTATTCCTTTTCACCTGACAGTCAATGAAGATGTGAAGGGATCTACAGTAATGYGCTCTTAAAATCAGGCAGCATGTTTCTTTTCTTCAGTGTTTTGGTAAAGAAATGGAAAAAAAAGTGGATCTTGGATATCTATAAGAATAGGCAGTACTCAGTTTGCCGCAGCACAGAAGGTTGCAGTTTTCACATCCTGCTAGAATTACAGAATCCTGACGTGCAGGATTACAGGACTTAGTTTGTGTTCTTCCCTCCCCCCCCTTTTTTTTGTTTTCTCTATTCAATTAAGTTAATATATTCTAATTAAACTTTTTTTTAATTAAGAGCTCTTAAGGTCTTCTTGAGAGCTCACTGGGGCAGAAGATCAAGTCATAACCACGCCAAAGCTCTTGCTGACTCAGGGTTCCATCACAAACAACTTGTTCAAATTCTGTTAAGTTATACAGGATAATCATAGTTTAATCAATAGGTTACTATAGCTTTCATCCATGTAATGATGAATAATATTTTGGCTCTGACTTTACCATGCTGACACTAGAAGTTTTATTAAGATCAGATTCTGCAAGTATTTACACATTCCAGGCATTTAATGACATCAGACCTATTTATACYACAGCTGCTGAATGTGGCCACAATAAATTGCAGTCTTGCAAATAAAATCTATTCCTGCCTTGAATGCTTTGAGTAACTGGGTTATAGAAGAGTTCCAGCAGAGCAGAAGGAGCTCCAGGGCTGAAGGGAGCATGGTAGAGAYGTTCTGAGCGAGCAGGGAAAAAAATCAGCAAGTTCACATGGCACTGCACAAAGTCATGCAGTCTTTCCTAGCTTGCTTAGGTCTAGAAAGAAGTATAGGTATGTCTGAATTAATATACATTGTCTTTTGTTATGCTTCTCAGCAGAACGCAGTACCTTATAACTAAGTGCCCTGCTTGCATGTGTGAACTGGTCTCTGTACTGACAGCCCTGGAATATCTGTACTGCAGTCCTCATGCTCTTAGAGCCAACAGACACAATGTCTGCTTAGCACTGTCTTCACTGCTTCTTCCATATAGATTTTGTCTTGAACTTCTGTTATATCCTTAAGGTTCAAAAGTAAATAGATAATTAAAATATTTTCACTTAAAAGTTGACTAGTTCACCTCTTTCCCCTGCAATCTGTGTCACTGATTCTTTTGCTTTGCAAGTCAGCACAGAGTGATTTGAGCTGTTGCAGTTTTGGACTAGTGCTGTAACAGCTGGCTCATTCTTCATCTGCAAGACAGCACTACAATTGTTAATTATTCAGTTTAGAACTAGATTTTCACTTTGRCTTTCTTTCTATAGGATGGACCAGATCCTATACGTATTTTTAATTCCAGCACAATTCCATACAGTTCTGCCTTATTAAGAAATAGATATTCAGGCCAAAATGATCCTCATTTAATTTTCACTGGTTTCAACTCTTTTTGTTTAATGGAGAGTTCAGAAAGTCTCAGCTTACTTTAGAAGAGGACTATTTAGAAGGATAAATGGCAATTCAACTAATTTTTTCCCTGGACTGCCAGTTGCCAACTGCAGGTTCTACAGATTTTTTTCCCTGCAGCATGTAGTAGGAAGCGTGCACATAAACAATCAGCTTTGAGTAGGCTGAGAAATTTTGCCATCTGGCAAATAACTCACCGACTACCATTCTCAGTTGGATTTCACCACATAAAGATACAGAATTCCAAAACATAACTCATCTCTAAGAATAAACTGTCCTCAAGAAAACTGCTTCAAATTATTTCTCCCATAAGTAAATTACAAACATTTTGCACAAAAATCAATATCTGATTATGGGTGTACAAACACATTCATCTTAGCATGTCTGAAAATAAACAGAGATGTTATTCGGGCAAGTGAAAGATATCGCCAAGTTTCCCCCAACTGAACAAGGACATTAAGAAAGCCTCAGGAACTCAAGGGAGCTCTGGCACAGCATTACGGAGCCGCCCG
Source organism: Rhea americana (assembly GCF_003343005.1). Taxonomy (NCBI): domain Eukaryota; kingdom Metazoa; phylum Chordata; class Aves; order Rheiformes; family Rheidae; genus Rhea; species Rhea americana. The sequence continues at coordinate 6,449,485 of NW_028186357.1, read as the reverse complement.
TCAGAACAAGGGTGATTTGGTACGTCGAACAGAAGGGGGGCAAAAAGGAAGGAGCGACCCCAGGTTCCAAGTTACTGAGCTCAGCACTGCTACACCTGCTGGTCGCAGGGCCACAGCCCAGCTCTGATTTATGAGAACTACAAGTTGGTGAGATAAACCAGTAGTGTTGTGCTAAGCAATTAGAGGCAATGTGGTTTTCAGACTTCGGCATATATTATGTTAAATATACACCAATAATTTTACAACATGCTAAGCCATATATTTGGGTTTGTTCAGTTTAGAAAGATACAACCAAAGCCACAATACAAACTGAACACAGGAAAGTGTCGGTGACATTGCTATTTCTAACCTAGACTGATTTGTTTTGATAGAAAACTGTTTACCCTGGCTGGATAATATTCTTTATGGCCATGTTCAAACTAAAGCCACTAATTTAAAGTGACATAACATTAAGGTCTAATTCAAAGTGGTGCCATTAAAGAGCAGAGCTGGACAACCTGAAAAAAGATTGTTTGACAGAGGTTTACTGATGAGTGACCCTATCTCAGCTCATTTAGGAAAGAAAATTGATCTAGTTTAAAAACTAAATTGACTTTCATGGCTCTGTATGATACAAAGAAAAGAAACTGTGTGGTTAATACTATGTGTAGTGTGTAAACCAGTTTAACTGTGAAGCTAAGTATATTTGGAAATACTTTTTTTCATTATTATTATTCATCCTGTTGGATTTGTGCAGTCTGAACCTTTCATAGTTTCCCTCTCCCCTTGTTGATTGTGATCCTTGCATTTCTGCCAAGAATAGTTGTCCAAAGAATCCATATGCCCATTCTCATTTACAAATTACTACCTTTTCCTTCAAACTACTTTAAGCTAATTAAACATTTATTAAATTAGTAAAGATTATTGTCCATACAGTTGACCTGTATATGATTTTAAAAAAACATGCGAATTGATGGATTACATTTCACAGAGATTTCCAATCAAATAGGAAAACTATTTTAAAATAATTCATGAAGATTRCTGTAACCTAAAAGGGAAACTTGAAGAGTAGATCATGACTGACAATGTCTTAGAGCTAAAGAAGATCTCAGAACAAAATTCTATATTCATCAATATCCACAAGTCCCTGGAATTTCAGAATTTGATCTTTGTAGGTGCTTTTTTTTGCTCTGATGAATCAACTCAAATACCATCAATTCAAACTACCAGGTTTTGAAAAAACTAGACTGAAGTGTTGCACCCTGAATTATTTTCTGCTGATGGCACCTTTTCAGCTTTGGGACAGCATGTGGTCAGAGTAGATAACAGACCCTGTGAACAATAATAAATTCCATATTAGCCTTTTTTTCCCCTACTCATACCTTTTTAATTTATCCATAATATTTCTAGATCTCCTGACTGCAGACTATTAGAGAAAATCTCCCCCTTCTATGCTTTTCCCCATCTAATGCTATTACAGAAAAATTATTGAAATATAACAGAGAAAAAATATATCAGATACAACCAGAAAGACATATGAAACTGTAGATTAGCTCCGATTAAACAGCAGCCTGACACACGGTTTACAAAAGACAGTCACAGAGTAATATGAAAGTGTCTGATCTAAAATATGATAAAACATCAACTGTCAGGCCTTTGTGAATGAAAGTTTTATGAGATCGGACTCCCTCCTTGTGCTTCTTATCTGTGTCCTGACCCATTGTAACAGGAGCAAACAATTCCTCCCTGCGGCCCTGAGTGGCAYCACGCACAACACCGGAAGTACCTTAATCTGGACATAAAAATCCGCATTCAGGCATCTTCCTGTCAGAATAACAGCAGCTACAATATTTACCTACTCTGCACTCCACGCCACAAGCTTTTTCTTAGGTTTTCAACAGCTCTGAGGAGCATCTTAATAGTCTCCATGCAAGTGTCTCGTAACATCCTGAAAAAATGTTACAATGCTTTGAAGAATGGCATATTGGTTATGAAAAATAAGATCGTCAGTAAAAACAAATAAATAAATATAGATATTGCAATAGCAAGATTATCCAAAAGCCACCAGTCCTGTATAGAATGTCTGCTTTATAGATGTTTTATAGACGAGTTTGCACTCACCTTTAAAGTTTTTTTCCAGATTTATTCTTTGATGGATAATTAATCAGATACAATTAGAATCTTTCTTGTAGAGTTCAAAAAGTTGCTGATATCCACCTTTTAACTCTCCTTCTCAGTCACACATAATAAGGCTTTAGCTGCCAATACAATTTGTCTTTTTTCACCTGCATCTATCAAATATTTTACGAGATTTGTTTTCTATGTCGAACTACAACCATTTGACAAACTACAAACTCATTAAGAAACATGATAGAATGATAGAATGTGAATGAAGTATTTGAGTACCTTGCATACTTGGAATATATAGTATTAAATGCATATTAAAATATTTGAAATACTGATTTAAGRGACAGGCCTTTATAAAAGACAAAATAAAAAATCTATAAAGTAGTTATCCACRTGCTTCTATACGTATCTTTTTCTGCACATCACTTAGGTTATGAAAATTGGTAAGTATTTTAGTTTCAGGTTCGTTTTCTCCAGACTCTATTTTTACTCAAAATACTAACATTCAAAAGAATTACAATCCTCCTCTGAATTGGTCTGCAAACAACTTTCAGTTATATACTAGAGAGAAGCATTCAYTGGTTCTCAGATCAATTCTTTTCTCCAAAACTTGTCTCAATCTTCCCAATAAAAGCACAATGTTAATCAATTTTGAAAGGGCTTAACACAAACAATAGGTGCCTCCTTCCTCTCTTACATACAATTTCCAAATTCCTTCAAAGAAATATGCAAATATAGGTTAAAAAAAATAATACAAAACAGGATGAATTCTACTGACATGAAAACGTATGKTGGTTTTTACTTGAGATAGTAGTCATTAAGAACAGCAATAACAAAAATCAGAAAGAAAAAGAGTAGTCATAAGAGTAATGATGGTACTTGACAGTAAGGCAGGAGTAGAATATATCCCCTATTCATTGCCCTTAGTCACTGCTGTGGATAATATAAGCATGTAACAYTATTATTATAGTTCTTCCAGTGCTAGGTATCCAAGATAGAAAATGCATTATCAATGATGATCGTATTGTCACAATTTTTGATATATCGACTTCCTACTAAGAGCACAAACTCTAAGGGAAATATATGAAAATATTCATCTGTAAGGCAAAAAAAAAGTATGGAATTTTCTGGAGATGATCTAGAGCACAGAAAGCTCATACAGCATGAGTAATAACAGCAAAATTCAGCTTGAGGTGAGGACCAAATGACTGTGTCAAAATTAATATTTTGTGCTTTTCATTGAGCTCTTACTGTGCATTCAATAGATTGGTTTTTCACATTCTGGCATTCCTGGGAAGCAAATGCTATACATCCACCACAACTCCGAACTTCCTTTATATATTTCTTAGATGYCCCTAATAAGTAAGTGAGTGGCACTGCCTGTCTTTGATTTAGATACCAACACCCAGAATCCTAGAACAAAAAAAAAATTTAAAGCAAGTTGCCAGAATACTATTTATAGGTATTTGAACGTCTGAGATGTCACTGTAATTTCATTACTGTTGGCCATTGACAAGTTGCTTCTAAGGGCTGTGATGCTTCCTCCTTCAAGCCAAACATCAGTTGCATATTATTACATATCAGGCGGATTGCAAACAACTATTCTGCTGTCAGCAGGTGCAGCTGTACCATGACACTACCTGTTTCTGAAGGAGCTCTGGAGTCCTGTTCCTCCCCAAATGCACTGCTCYACCACTGTGAAACTGATTTGGACCTCGCATATCTTAAAATACTTGTTATTCGTGCATGTCTTCATGAAGTTTCCCTTTTCTTTGACTACGAGGCACCTATCTTCTACTTACCAACAAATAACAAACAAAAAAGGTAGGCTAATAAGGCCTATTCCATCATAAACTGAGGATAAGACATATCTCATGTGGACACATTTCCAAACAGGTAGAGATTCCTAAACCAAGAAACAAAGAAAAAGCCAGAACTTGTTCATGAATTATACAAACCACTGAGATTCAGAAATTACAATTAGAACATCCCAAGATATTTTCCACATAAGAATTAAGGTTCAGAAAATAAAATTAAAGTTAACAAAGTACAGTTAAATATAAGATTATAAATGTGGTGTGCTATTTCCTAATCTGTTTATGATAGTTTACAAATGCATGGATAGCTTGAATTCTGATTATGCCATTGTAACATTTTATATGAAATGAAGTTTATAGCCTGATAGGTACAYATCAGTTGAACTAAGAGTTCAATAAATTTGTCATTTGACCTTAATAAAGAATAATCAATGAAACTTCAACAAAATATGCATGGCTTATTAGTGAGAGGTGCGGGCTGTTCTAAGTAGAAATGTAATTAAACACATATTCATYGCTGTTACCCAATGTATATACTGATCTCCCCCAAAAGCAGTATAACTTTTAAATCACCAATTGTAACAATAATAGCATTTTTATATATCTGCCTTTGCTCCACAAGTTCCTTTTCACACAGCATGAATCTCTAGATACTAAATGCAAATCAGAATTCATCATCTGTAGATCTCTCTGGTTTTATTTTTTCCCCAGTTGGTCCAGTGGTGACAAGAAACCATGATTCACTTCATGAATCCCAAAGGACTGGGAACAGATGAGTTTCCAGCAAGTATAAATTGGTAATTAACTCCCTCCAAACTCCCCAATTCATTCAGACCAGTGAACCTTTACTGTGTTAAGTATCTTAACTTTCTATACTCAATTTCTCCCTTGACTATCTTGAAGGAGTTTATTGCAAACAAGGGATGTGATTAACTAATACCTCAAAGAATATTGAGATTATCAGCAAGAGCAATTCTGAGGAAACCAGCTAAATCAGTGTTTAGGTTATTACTTGGTCTCCTAATCACTCTAATAGAAAAGATTGGACAATGTTATAGCATATGCAGTTAATTCTCAATGCCATGCTTTTCTTTTGCACCATTGCCTGCTTATTTGGTTGTTAGCAAATAAAAGAGAAACATACAGCATGGAGAAAAATATTATATCCTCCCCCCAACAAAATGGAGAATTTAATTCTAGGTTTTGTCTTGAGCCAAAGGCTGAGAGCTCCAATTCAGGCTGTTTAAAAGCAAATGACCATGGAAAACAAGTTTTATATCCATGCAAGCACTTGATTAAAGCTCATATTCATGTCTGGATTGTTCAAATGAGGAACACCTTAAACTTATTTCTGAACATATGGCGTAGTAGGTAGATTATTTTGAATATGTAGCAATATTAAAAGATAATATGTCTAGAAACTTGCACAGCAGATAACTACAAAATATACTAGTTAYTGATGCATTGCATATTTATGCTATGACAACATACTCATCTACTAAGACAAGTGAGTTGACTTTCAGAAAATTGTAATGAAGATCACTGCCAGTTAAGCATGACCTTTAAAAGGAGATACTTGGCCTTTAATCTTCAAGACTATATGTTGAAAGGTAATTAAAGAAAAAAAGACAAAGAGTGACAATAACATGACAGCTATTGAAGAAGATGTAAACAAACATTTATGTCTGACAGTAGAAATATATAGTTTAACATTTGAAGACTTATTAACAATGAAAAGTAAAAGGTCTGACTATGTATCCTCTAAATTGCATCACTGTAATATCAGAAGAAAAACCCCACAATCTAATAACAAGCTCTTAAAGTCAACTTAGTAATTTGGAGAATATGCATTTACCCAGATGGAAGCACAACAACATTCTTAATCCATTGGCCGTGGGATGCAAAATCACGTATGTTTCCAAAAAGGCCATGAGTTATTTTTGTAGATATAAGTAGAAAAATTGGTAAGAGGAAATTCAAGTTAGTGAAGGTAACAGTCCTATTAGAGAACAGTATCTGCTATCAAAGGAGACTGCTGATACCTCTTCTAGATTAGCATTCTGGAGTTTGCACTCTTCACTGACTGACTGTCTGGCTGTGCTTAAAATGATAATTCTGTTCAAGAAAGCACTCGTAGCCTGAGAATTGCCTATTGGAAAGAAATCAATGGAAATTCTGTCTTCACAAAAATCAAGGGAAGTTTGCCATGGACAACATCAAAACCATGATGTTTTATCAAGTCTAACTGATTTTCATGCAAATTTAAGAGATCAATTGCATTTTGTTCCTTTACTACTGTCAAGTAGCTTGGAATGAAGTCCAACATTACTGTCTGTCTGAAGTCAACAGTGCAAATCCCAGCCTTTGGTATTAACCTCCATGCTGAGCTATAATGATTTCAGTAATTTGTTTTTGGAGAAGTTTTGGATTTTTACATTAATATCCAAATTAGTTTATCAATAGTTACTTTCTCATTCATGTTGCCTATCTGAACAACATTTCCAGACACAATGGCTCTTCACAAGCACTGATCAATAATCTTCTATCTACTAGCGAATGACAAAGGTTGGCAGAGAGCTGAATTAAGTATGATTCACTGCATGCAGATGTTCAGAAAGAAACGCCAATATAAAATAAAAAGTGGGGACTAGAGAAAGTGTAATAGTTATTGGACTAGATCTTGATGTGTTACACCAAAGAAAAAGAGATCAGAACCTGACCACGTGCATTCATTATCCCTCCCAGCCCTGAGGCAGGCAAAATGCCATTGTGCAATATGCAAAACAAATACAGGTGCAGGCTTTAATAAATAAGGGCAAATATAACTTTGATATGAACCAAATGATTCCCTGATATGTCTTGAGAGTTACAAACCTTTAGATGATCATTCATGATGTGCTTATTCCTATTATTTTGTCCCATTTAATCTAGGAATACTTATTGTGCTTATCTTCCACTGCAGTTCATTTCAAAACCTTAAATAAGGCTTTATTTATGTTTCCAAATATTACCATATAATACCACTTACCACTATTGTTACTCAGAGAAGAAAAGGATTGCAAAACAGATAGAGACATCCAATCAACCTGGACACTCCTGAAAGCCTGCACGTATTCCTTAGGAAACAGAATAATGCTACAAATGCATTTCTGGCCTTCCAAAGTGAAATGGTTGGAAATTCTGAGACATATATATATACACCAAGTGGCCATTTGTTTTTGGAAGTCTTTGCTCTGTTTTAAGCAGTAACTTTTTTTTTTGCCAAAAAATAGATCAGCTATTACACTGTGGATTTAGCCCTTTTGTACCAGTATTTGTAAATTATCACTAACAAGGATTCAAGTTTTAGGTCGATGTAATTTAGTACCTAGCTTCTGTGAAAGATACTCAGCCTGAATCATTGCCAAACCAGTTGCCCGCAATATACTCTGTACTGCAGGTTTTTTTAGTTCTGATCAGTATTCAACAACAACTGGAGATTTCCTGAGTTTTCTGACTAGATGGTCTGGTCAGGACTATAAAAAGTAAGTGATCCTTTATTCCTGTGAGCAGCAAGGACACACATTTTTACACAGGAAGAGTTCTGTTAACAAATCCAAGCAGCTTTACAGAATGAACTGACCCATTTTCAGAGTCATTCTTGGAGCCACACTGCTTTGCCGCATCAGGGCAATCAATAAAACCTTATCTCCTGTTCCTGCATAGAAGGCTTTAAGGATACCAGCACAGGACACGTCTAGACCTTGTGACCCCATTTGGCCAAACTCTAGGAGTGACCAAGTGGTACTGGACAGACTGCAGCTCTGCTTGGAGACTGACAGATGTTTCACCGTGTGAGAGCAATTTGGCAGAGGACAAGGACTCACCCCACAGAGAAGCCCTCCGTGGGCAGCATTTTGAAAAGCGCTCTCTCTCCCAACTCCAAGAAATCTCCTGGAAAACAACAGAAAGCTTCATTTGCTCATTTTCGTAACACTTCTTCCCACAAACCATACACATAAGAACAGTAAGGTAGAAAGTGCTTTTATATTGATTGTTTTTTCCTCTTTGTATTTGACAGCTGGAGTGTTAAAACAGAATTCTGAGTAAATTAAAGCAATAACAAAAATTACACAGGGCAGCTGTTTCAGCTATTTCCAGAGAGCAATGCTCTTTAGAAGAGCTAATGAATCTAATGGAATCTAACAGACATTGCCAAAGCAGCAATAAGTGATTTAAAATGTAGGGGAAGGTCTTACACAAACGGCCTCACCAAGCACTAAATGAAGTAACACAAAACTCTTGGGGCTTCTCACTTTTAACAGAAAAATCAAATAGATCTCTGTTCACTTATTACAGTGGTGCCCACAAGCTCTCTACAGTACAGGACCTGTCAGAATTTCTATTATACTTCTCATTATTGAAGTGTTTGTAACTTACCTAATTACAAATTTGCTCCAGGCTGTAGCTTGCATTCACGTACTGCCTGGTTAATCCCCATTTCCCATACCATCTAAATTTTGAAATCATTTTTTGTTTATACTTTCTAAAGGAATAGGGACAAGAAATTTGTTCAAYTACAGAAGTTTGACTGCACTTTTCTGTTTTGCTTTAAAATGCTGTTTATAAAAGCTGACATGTGCACTGTAAATCATTCAAATGTGATAAATCTGTTTTCTTTGCTGGGGGAGGAGGTAATGAGCCTCATCTAGCAGGCTTTGAGTTCGCAATTTGGGCAATAAGCCTGCAGTATGCTCCRGTTTCCTTAAGGAGGGTGAATGTTTCGTCTTAAAGCACAGTGGCAGGTTATTTCCATACTCCTGAACAGCTGAGAAAAATGCCTGGCAGTCCTTGCACAGATCACAGTCTCAATAGTAAYGATTTCATAAGGAATGAAAGGTCAGACTCATGGTGAGACTCTCAAGCTCCAAAATGCACTTTAAAGTTTCTCCCAAAGACCTTGCACACGTTGCCTTCACGGCATATAGATCTCTGGCTCCTTCAAAGGGCTGCCAGAGCACTTTGAATGAATCTCCTGGGGGTGACTCTGGAGGAGAGATGAATCCCTTATCATCCTTGAAGGAGGCCAAGGCTTAGTCTACTGGTGTGACACCATTCACACCAGTGAGGACTGGGAATAGTCAAATTAAAGGATATAAAATAAAAGCAAGTCTGATTTAAAACACCCACATGAACTCCTTTTCCTAGACGCTAGCTGATGTTCCCTAGGAATAGCTGGAACTCTTAATAACCATTTCTGATGACTTTACACAGCAGAACCCTTCCCTTTTCATATGGGTGGGAAATGAGGGCACTAAGCCTTTCACCAGGCATAACACATCCAGTTCGCTGGACTGGAAGCCTCAAGAGTGAAGGCTTTCTAACAACASTACGAAAGACAGTTGATATTTTCACTAGTCCTCACGTCTGAAAAATCACTCATCTTCTTTTAGATCAAGATTTTTCCTTCTGATTCCTACCTGAAATACATGAAACAGCATTCTTTGCTTTGATTATTAACATGCATGTAACRGTTTTCAAAGTGAAGTGTTTCATATCATATGCAGGAAAGCCCAATGATTAGAAATAAAAAAAGATTAAATTCAAGGTAACTTTTCCTTTTTAGTTTGAATTTTTATGCAGCTGGATTTAACTCATAGTATTTACATTTCCTGGGCAGAATTTATAGTATTTAATTTAGACTGTTCAAGTACAAAATAACTGCATTTGAATACAAAATACAGTTGCATGCATTGCACTTTTATTACGTTTTTCATCAGAAAGACTCATCGTTGCATTTTTTTTTTTACAAATTAAGTTTCATTCATTTTTCAAGATAAAGCTAACAAATTAGTTTCATTCATTTTTGAAATAAAGCTGCTATAGTGCTTAGACTGAGACATAAAACTACAAGTAGTCTTGTAAGCTACCATACACATAGCTAAAAACAACCTTCTTGATAGTTAAGACTAGACAATGTATCTCTGAAAGGCAAATGGATTGCTCCACGGACTTCTTAATCACAATGGCAATGTTCACTATAATTAATAAATAAAAATCTCAAAATATGCTACAAGCTGCAGCCCTGAGCAAAGACATGTAAAAGATAAGCTTAGTTACTATGTAAATAAAATAAAAATATGTATATGTCTTTAAGTAATTTTCCAAGCAAGGTTTAGAACTTTGATTAGTATCTAAACAGCTATACTCTGCAACATGCTAATCAGATGCCAATTACTTGCTAAAATAGTAACATTTATAATGTTAATTGAAACTAAACTTGCTATAATGATTTATTAATCCTAGTTTTCAAACTCTTTAATTATCTCACCCCTAGAAAGACCACATTCATGATTCAAGTGGTACCATTAAATTAACCTCTCAGATGGGGATGCTGAGAGAATATATACTCAAGAACTGTGCAGTTTATAAAGAATATATACCTTTATCAGAAAGCTCCTCTGATACAGCATCTCAATTTCATTTCTCTGGAGAAGGAAGAAGTGAGTAAACACATTGTATATAGCATATTAATCTACAGGATATTCATGTGTAATGTATTTCTGACTTCAATATTGTAGAAAAGTGATGCCCAGCTGTTTCTAGCAGGATGCAATCAGTTGGTCTTTTTAATTAGTGAGCTTTTATCTATCTTAATAAAATTATAAACACTTGACTTTTTTAAAAACAAAATAGGAGATCAGCTAAGCAAGAAAAGATTTCTTACTATGTGCCAAGTAATCTTTATCTTTAGTAATTAAAAAATAAAATAGATTGACTCTACTATAACTTACTATATTCTGAGATGACASTATTTATGCATAACTGCCAAGCATCACAGTAACTCATAAATTAGATAAAAAATAATAAGTATAATATAAAATTGAAAAAAAACACCTTAAATTTCCATACTACTTTGAATTGTTTTCAGTTTGTTCTGAAATACAAATTTCTGAATCCTGGTTCAAGGGGACTGCATAGGAACAACAGATCAATGAATTGGTGAGACAGTCTGGTCTCCCTGATTCCTTTGCTYTTTCCCATCATTTCCCCTGATGTCAATAACAGTTATCGGAGCCAATACACTCGTTTTGCATCTCTGGAAAAACCTCCATATTATGGGGAAACCCTCCTGAGGCCCCCTCATTAGAGATGCTGCACAGACTGGCCACAACAAAGACCAGGGCAAACATACTAAATAAGTGCGTTCTCTTGTGTAGCAGAAAGCTCCAAATGTCTCACTGCATCTCACTGCAACATTCCCCCGCTTAAAATTCAGGGACAAAGTAGTTCAACGCACGCAATGCAAGTGACCTCAACAGAGTAACCACAATTGCCTGGCTCCTTGTATCTATGTATCCACTTCCCTCCCCCAATTAATTTGCCTCTATAGAAAGCCGAGTCTTTTTTGCTTTAAGCTCTGATGAAAACCTAATGGGCCCTCTATTAACTTCAATGGGCTTTAGATGTTTCTCTTAATGAGAAGGGCTCTGTAAAATCTGTACAACTGACAGCTTCCTGCTTATCAAATGTATTTTATTAGTAACTGCCCAGTGAAGCATAAAACATTAACAATTGGTTAAAAATGATATACGCTCTTACAATAAATACCACTTACAATACTAACGTATTAATAAAAATGCAGTGTTTTTCCTAACTGTGCAGTGCTCTGGTTGTGACTGTGTATCTATTTTATTTTTTAATTACTAAAGATAAAGATTACTTGGCACATAGTAAGAAATCTTTTCTTGCTTAGCTGATCTCCTATTTTGTTTTTAAAAAAGTCATATTCACAGAATTTTCCGTTGGGAACATCCAGAAGGTGCCATCAATGGTGGTATTAATTTCCAGAGAGCGCGACACGACGACATTGCTACAGCACCTTTTATCCAAAGATCTGGAAGAGCCTCCCAGACGTTATAAACTCTGTAAGATGTCAGAAGAGGCAAATCACGCCTATCACCAAACAGATGCTCCCATGGATGTTAGTGGAAGCTAATGTGCACTGAGAACCACTAAAATGCTTTTGTTAGAGGGGTAAAATAGCAGCCAGCTAGTAGTGAACTCATTTAAGCATCTAACCCTAAATAGTTAAGGCTGAACCTTTTATCACGTGTCTGCTATAGCAAAATCATAATCCCTAGTTAAGTGATAAACAAATGAAACACAAAGGAAGAGCAACTTCTTCAAGCTTACTGATTAATACTGGGATATTTAATGAATAAGCTAGACTCCTACCTCTCTTGTCCAGTAGACCATACTTAATGGTGGCTTGATTTTCTCAGAGAATAGCAAAGCTGCAAGAAGTGGGATTCTTCTTTGTTTTCTTTATTTACGTTTCTCTTATTAAACTACAAGTGATCTGCAAGCTCCACAATTCAGTTTCACCCAGATCTAAATGACCAGAAAAGAAAAGAATTTAAATTAGTTGTGATAGCCTTAGGCCATTTAAAACAACTGCCATTATATACAGATAATGCTCATGAAGGAGGTGTACAGCTAGGAAATGTTATTTTTTATTCAGGAAGACTGCTGATAAAATCATCAAACTTTTCCACCCAATTTTGCCAGTGACCGACAACAAAGAGCTTGCTAGTTAGAAGAGCAGATTCAACTTTAAGAATTGAACCAGCCTTAAATGAGTAATTATAAGATTATTTCTGTTCTATTGCTTGAATATTTCTTCACACATAAATTTAAATTTCTCTAAAAAGCATGACTATCATATCATTCCCCCTATAAATGTTGCTAATTTCACCTCAAGAGGTGTAGTCACAAGGAAAATTTAATCTACTTAGAAACATCATGCCTAGAAATGTAAGCAAGAGGTACTGCATTACAGGCTCCAAGAAATCTCAGTGTAAGTGTGGATACAAGTAAATTCAAAAGTACTAAAATTTGAGGAATATGCTGAGAAACTATAAGATTTACATCAATTTACAATGTCTCCTCACTAACATGCTTTCCTCCTCCCACTATTTAAGCTCATAGAAAATTTTTCTGGCTTTCAAGGTGTCTGTTTTCTTTCTAAAGAATATGAAAAATTGCCATTAGCATTGAATCAATACTTGAATGATATTTGACACACTATCTTAACAAAATCCTAAATTCTTTCTTGACATAGCCTGACATAGTTCTACTAAAACCAGCTGTGGCTCTTCACTTCAGGTTTTCTGTTCACGGAAAGACTAAAGGTTATCCAACTGCGCTCATAAAGAATCCTCATTCTCTGGCTCTGCAACTAATGTAATCTCCTAGGAGCAGGATTTGTTCAACACACGTAACGAGAATCTGCAGCGATGAAACAGAAGATGTTGCATAGAGACTTAGGTTTACCGTAGTCTAAGGACAGACAGAGCTTCATTAGAATCACTGAAGTTCTTCAGAGATTTAGGTGCCTAAACAACACTATGAGATAACGGAAGTTAGATGCCTAACTCACCCAGGAGCTTGAATGCCTCCCCAGAGGCACCTTGAGCTGCCCAGGGTCATTGCGAATCAAACTTCAAAAAGCATGCCTGTACAGGAAATAAGAAGTAAAACGTGCCTGYAAACCTACTCACCATCTTAAGCTAAGACTGCCAGAGGGAGAGAGAGGAAGAGCGTAAAACATGAAAAGCAGTACGAAGGGCCGAGAATTAAGTGTGGWATGCAAAGAGGAACCAACCAAGGTGAGAAGCTGTAGATTTGACCATACAGACAACGAGTAAAGAGAAGGGAGAGGTTTAATACTTAGAGACTCCAAACCCTATCTCGACAGGTCATCTATAATGGCCTGGATAATAGCTGCTCAGACAAACTCTTGTTCTTGGCCTGTTCTTAGTAGCTATACAGTTAAAAATAATATTTAAATAAAAAGTATTTAAATAAAAAGTATTTGAAGTATTTAACTAAAAATATTTAGTTAGTTAGAATGGCACAAATCCTAACCTGAACGGGCAGTTTGCAATTACAGACTGAAGACTACAGTCAAACTTGCAGTGCAGACATTTGTTAGAAAGAACAAAGCATAGCTATACTTTATAAATATGAATCTTTTCTGTAACAACTATATTTCTTTTAATGGTATACTGGACTCAGTATTCGCTAGTATACATCCTATTTACTGCAATTCTTAAGCATTTGCCCTCATTTATTATACTAAATATCAAATTTATGCAGTGGGATTTTTTAAATTGCTTCTGCCCAAGAGCAATCTTAATATAAAGATGTCCTTAGGGTACTGAAATACCTATGGAACTTGTTTACATCTACAGGAGATGCAAACAGACACTTAGTGTCTCTCATAAAACTGAATTTTATTTCTGTCCAAGAAGGAAACAAATATTCCCCTTGGGTATCAATCTTAATCAAGGGCCACTGACAGAGAGTTAAAATAGAACAGGACAATGTGGAGAAAAGGAGAGGAAAAAACGACTAAATCATGATTATTTAAGCTTCCATGCGAGACCGTGTGCGACTCCAAGGGGGAAACTGGGACAATGTTAAAGTTTTGAAAAAATGTTTTTCACTGGCCCCAATCAGATGTCCACAAATGTAAATTCAAAGGACCACAGTTTTATGGGTGAATGCCGGGGTATCATRCTGACAATGGCACTCCTTTCCCCTCAGCTCCTCCAGAATCTTTTTATATGTATCACCTTTTTCAGGGCTCATTTTTTTGCTGGGATTTGTGCAAGTCAGTGTGCCAGCACAGTCAGCCTGCACAGTGATATAGTCAATACTGCCTATTCCCAGAGGCCACACTTTGGAAATACAGCCCCAAAAGAAACCTCAGGTAAGTCACCTCATGATACAGTGGATTTTTTTAAAGTTCATTTTTCACAGAGGCAAAGATCTAAAGGTTAATGGCTGCAGCTAGCCTTTGCTATTCCTTGTCCCTCCCTACATAGCTGGTGCAAATCTTCCAAAAGTGTTTTACTGATACAAAAAGTAGAAGTATTACAAAGGAGTACTTGATGTGAAATGAACTTTATATAATTAGGTAAAATATTTACAAAAGCTCACTTTTATATTACTCTTCTCTAACTTTTTCTTATTTGAGAAATCCACGTGTTTCATGTTTTCAATTCATTCAAATTCACACATGCAACCTGCAAGTGCTCTGAAGAATGCTCCCCACCTAACACTTTACCCTTTGCAAGTTGCTCTTCTCAGTAATGTGTAAATGAGACACAAGGAATAAAAACAGTTTGTTTGTAAAACATAAAAAATGTGCACAATGACTGTGTAGACTGCCGATATTTTACTTCCTCAGCATTTCAAGTGACACTATTTAAAAATCTGGGTTAGAGAGTTCTGGAAGTCGTTTTGAGAAGCTTTTGAAAACTGCAGCATCACTAAGTGTGTGTGTGTGTATGTGTGCATACATATATATATATATATATGTCTAATTTTGTATTCATAATACAATGAATATATGGGGAAGTCGCATAAAAAARTAATGAAGTAAGCAAAAATCTGGCAGGTTATCACCTGCATGTGTATTAAAATTTCAAATGATAAGAAGCACACGTTTGTCTTCATGGGCAATGGAATGTGCAAACTGAAAAAAATCGGAAAAAAAATCTGACAATCTTTCCATTAAAAAAACATTCCCTAGAACACTCTTCCTAACTGTTATTGGAAGACTTCAAACTCTTTGCTGAATTTTATACAAGTATATCCACATGCACAGAGTCCATTTCTTTATTTGGCAACAGTTTTGGAAAATCTTGAGAGAGGAGGTGGAAAGTAGTTTGATGGCTCTTTTGAACAGTCATGGCCATTATGTACTTCTGTAGAGGAGGAGGAGAGGACAAACCTAAAWAAAACAGACAATGAAAACACCTGCGTGATGCACAGATTTTTGATGTTCTGCTCAGCTTTACGATTGCTTTCCAGATTAATAAAGGCTAGAAAAAGGTGTGGAAAGAGAGAAGTGGCCTAGCAAGGGCTACGGTGCAGGACATCGGTACCCAAGAGGAGCCCAAGCTGCAGAACAAGAAGCTACACCAGCAACGCCTTCCCCAGTCACAACTGCATTCGGGCCCTATGGGGAGGACTGGTGAATCTTCAATGCTGACTGAACAATTTTACGCAGAACTGAGAAATATAAAGTCTTGTTTTCATACTGGGTAACTAAAGTAATGAGGAGCATGAGACTGGGGCTGACAAGCAGTTAAATAACAGCAGGGCACCTGCATTCTGCCAAAAGACTAACAGGGCATCCATACGGAACAGGCAGTTCAGATGAGGCAGTGTCAAAACATAACATTTCAGGATATTCAGCTCAAACTCAGTATCTGATGGAATTAATGACTGCTATTTTCATGCATATTGAGGTTATAAATAGTTGGGCAAGTAAAAAGGTGCATGGAAGATGAAAACTAATAGGAAAATGCATGACATAAGGAGCTAATTAAAGGTATATGAAGAGTAGATGTCGCTTTTGAGTATGGGCTTCTGGAGCACTAGACCTACAACATGCTGCTGGTTATCAGCACCGTATTTTCCATGTTATGTAACATGGTGCCCTAAATTAAAAGAATCCTCCCCAAACCCTGTGCAGTTCAGCTATGTGACTGTCAAGGCTGAGTGACCGTAGTCTCCGAAGGAGATGAAATAAAGAATGGACCTTAGAGTGCTAATAGCAACCAGTGGAAGAGGCACATGGTGGATGGAGCTGCCCACACTTCATTTATTGTTGAATTCTCTTTAAAAGCACATACAGTAGTAGTTACAGAAAATACTTCTTTTTTGTTTTTGATATTTAGTAAAATCTCTTTTAGGACTTGGGAAAAAATGTTAAGAATGTGACTTATCTGCTCGATAGGTATTGTTGTTTTGTATATGTATGTATATAGGACATAGGTTTAAGAATAGTAATAAACACTATAAATTACAAATGTTTTAATGCTGAAAATTATGTGATCAGCTTTGTAATGACTTTTGTTGTCTGTATTTTATGGAGTATCCTTCTTAATTTAAGCAAAGATTCAAAGCCCAGAGCTCATCTATCATTAATAATTTTGTAGACCCAGCAATTACTAATATGTGCATAGTACTGCTTTACTTTATCAAAATGTCCTTTTAAAATTAGTCTGTCTGCAGTTCCTGATGTGCAAATTAAGCACCTAACTTATCTTGCCTGGTCTTACTGGATGACTTGATCAGTCCTATATTGCTAGCAGCCAGAGAGGGAAAGTTAAATGCAAAGCAGCAATCTCACCTGAAATCTGTGAAAGGAAGCAGTAAGAGCCAAGTAGAAGATCAGAGGTCGCCAGCCTCAGAACATGGTAAGGAGAACGAACATGTTCCCAGTCTGYAACCATCTCCATTTTTTCAGTCTCTGGAAAGTCCTTGTATCTCCTGGCATCAGGGCACTTTCCTCTAAGATATATTGCACAATATCCTGTTCCACCACAGATGTTTGCAAAAGGCTACTGGAATGAAGTCCATGTCCACCATTTGCCTGTGATTATTTGCACCAGTGAYGTGCCAAAGGAAGATAATCACTGTGACTTTCCAAATCCCCTTTCTGCTCGGATGGGGCTACTGGATCATAAAAGGGAAATTAATCGCAAGTTCAGCAGCCCTCACTGACAGCTCCGTTATCAAGATGCAGCTTGTCGCTAGGAAGAAAGGTGGCCTCTGCAGCCTGACACACACAGCTACAAACAAAACGACAGCAGAGGACCGCCACGATGGCCATTTTCCTTTCCTCAGTTCAGTGGCCAGCTGCTTTCTCTGAAGTTTCTTTTTTCTTCCTTTAAGGAGGGTAGAGGAACATGTTTCTCTGAATACAGATAAAATTTTCCCTGGGGCTATACAGTGCRCTAAGATGGAAGCTAGAAGTTACACTGCTGTAAGTAACTGTTCTCACATAGAAAAAGTCTGTTTGGAATTAAACTAAACAAGTATTATTTCAGGTTAAAAAGACTTTCTTCTCCATGCAGGTTTGGTATCAAGTCTAAATAAAAAGTAAACAACTGTATTGTGTATTACTTCCCACAATACAACATCACTTCTCACAAAACACTTACAATTGCAATCCCAGTGTGTGCAATTGCAGAAGATAATGACCTCCTTAGCTATTCAAATCTGAAAAATTATAAGATAGCTATAATAATTCCTCAAGAGCATTTACTACATTGGGTATTGCATTACTGCTTTCAAAATTCTTGGTATTTCATGGGAGTACATATAATCTAGATTGAAATACTCTGTTTTCTGTTTCTCACTCTGTTGAATTGGAACTATAGTAGAGACAAAACTTTAACAAACAGTTTCTAGGGAATACTTTTCAATAATCTTCAGCACTGACCTGTGCCAGTACTTCGATTGAATTAAGAAAGAATAGTCCACAAATTTAAAATGCTTAAAGGCTGTGTTGTCTGTTAGATATTTCTTCCAGAATATTTTTGTTTTCTGTTTTCTTTTTCTTTATGTCACAATCTCCACTGCATTTCTGTTTTCCTTTTTCTTAGAGGACAATTTTCAGAAATGAATGGTGCCATTTATGTACCTATACAAAATAAATGAAAGTTATCCAGATGCAGTAGTTCTACCTGAGAAGATGAGGAGAGGCCGGCACCAAGCAAGGTCAGCACCACACCCTCTTCAAAATCTGGTCATTTATTCAAAAGCCTAAACAAAAATTGTTAAGTCCTCAGCTCTTTTGTAGAGTTTGGYGCTTTCCCAACACTTGCCATGATACCTTCTCATAAATCATTCTGAGCTCTTCATYTGGCTACATTAAAAAGCACTTGGCAGTAAAGGCCTCCAGTGAACGATGCACTGTACAGCAAAGAGAGAACTGCAGAACGTGAGATTAGGATCACAGAAAACCTGCTACTCGCTTCCAAAGCTACTCACTGTCTTGATACATTTGATTTTGAGGGCCTCACATGAAAGAATCTTTAAAGAGGACTACGTTTTCTGGGGCTTGAAATCAGAAACTTCTAAAATTCTCAAACTTCCAGCAACAGTATCACAGTTTAAACCAAATCAATTATATCACTACCTCCTTTACCTAATTTCCAAATATGTGTCTAATTGAGTGATGTTTTAGCATGATTTAATCAGGCTATATTGCCATCTGAGGGGCATTACTAATTTAGTCCTCAGTTTTCAGATATTTATCTATAAAGATATTTTCAAAGGAGACAAAAGCATAGATTAAAGCTGCAGTGTTTTCTATGTGCAAATAAAACCATGCAGAGGCACACAAACACACAGATGCACACAAATTGTTCATGTCAAAAAGCAACATAAACAATTCTATCACCATTCTACTAGAAAGCCTAGACAACATCACAAAGTGTGGTGGATACTAATCCAGCCATGAATAATGTCAGCCACAGGGAAAAGCTAACACACTATGCAGAAGGTTAGGAAGAATTCATAAAAAATTCAGTTGGAATTCCCCTAGCTATTAGTAGTACAGATATTTCAGTACGAATGACCGTAACATAAAGGTTAACAAAGAAACYTAAAAATTCTGCACATTTCCAGATCTATATGAACATCTAGCAGATCAAAATATAAACCTAGATAAAAAGCAATGTATAGAATAATGTAGCTAAGCACTAAAAGAGTTTCAAACATATAACTACACTATTTGAAATGACTGTTTACCATGTACATCATTGATGAGGAGAAAAAAAACAAGAAAATGGACTATGTTATAGACAATATACTGAGTRGTTATTATAGCTAGACTTACATTAAATCCAGTGCGTGTGGGCAGGAAAAAAATCAATTTCTTTCATTTACTTGTTTTATGTTACTTTCTGAATGTTTTAGTGAAAGGCTTCAAACTGAGAACTCCAGAGTCTGAACTGCACACTCAATAACTTCCAASACCATGGGCAACACTACTTTTTAAGTATGCATTTCAATATAGCAAAGATTTGGCCAGTCTACAAGTTTTTTTCTAGCTTCCAAGAACAAATGGTGGTATCATTGATTCCATCTTGTGAAAGGGCAATGATCTCTCAATCCTCCTCCAGCTCCTTTTTCTACAATTAAACTCTGGAACACAGACAAAGGGAAACAGTAAGATTCTATCTGAAACTATTTTTATACTGATTTCCTCACTTTCATGTCTGATTGTCCTCTGAGAGTGCATTAATCAACATGACTAACATCTGCCAAAACTGTTTATTCCAATGCTCTCATCAGGGGGAAGATCATGTATTGTACTATGTTTTCATTCTGTGGAAAGGATTTTTTGTGTGTTGTGGTGCATTTGTGTTAGATAAAGCAAAGTCAAAGTAAGTAGAAATTAGAAAAAAAGGAATTGCAACAGTCCTTACATTCTGCTGTAATTCACTGTCTCAGTCAATACAAAAAAAAGGGTCAGTTTTTGAGATAAATAAGCCTTATAACTGTCCTGAGTGCTCCGCTATGTCAGAAGAACGCAATGGATGCAAACTTGACAGTAGTACTCTCCAGCACTTTAGACAGGCCTAAATTTGACATCCTTGTGGTAGGCTACTACTAAGTCACAAAGATTTCCTTTTTTATTATTGCTGTAATTTGCTAAAGGCATGTCACTATCCGTACCTTTGAGGTGGAGATGGCATAAGGCCTACAAAGACAGAATGTATATTAGTAAGCATTAAACTTCCGGATTTGTGAATCAATAAGGGATACAGAAAAATTCCTAAATTATGGACTGAGCTAACCAAGTACGGATAGATACTTACAAAGGAGATTATATGCCAAGTAGTTCTAGTCTTTCTCCTAATTTTTCTTTCCAACTCTATTTTGCCCAAATTAAGCCAAGCTCTTCTTTACTTATGAGTGGATATTGTTCACACAAATGGCAGAGATATGACCAAAGGTAAGCAGAGGAATTTACCTGCTGTACATTCATGATGTGAAGTCATGTTACTTGACTTCTTTTCCCATTAAATTTTGAAAAAGGAAGAAAAACCCTTAAAAAAATCAGTAAATCTGGCTGTTTAAGTGCAGTTTCTCAGTAGCCCTTTTTGGCTTTCTCTGGATGGTTGCTTTTTCCAWCCTGGTCACTACTCCCAAGATACTTGTCTGAAAGGGTTGAAATTAGAAAACCAGGTTCTGCCCCTTATTCTGAGCCTTGTGCTCCAAGTAATCTCTGCCACTGGGGGCCTGATATGTCTCTCTAAGAGATGAAGGTAATTTCTGAGTTTTCATCTCCTATGTTTCTTATTCTGTTTTCTTTCATAAATTCGTATGACAGAGATTTTAAATGTCTTGGATCATTATTGGCAAATCCCTAGCAACACTGCAACTACAACAGMTTTCACTTCCTGGAATGCCTTAGGTCCTCTGCCCTCTGCTAACACACCATGTGGAGTTATTTTCTCCCTCTCGCCTAGCTAACACCGTACTGATTGCCACTTGCACTTTGTAACAGATGGCTTTCCACTACCCACATCTGCATTCCTTTTGGATTTCAGCCTCTACTTGTCTCTCCGCACTGACATTGTTGGCATTTGCAGCATGTGTACTGGTGTGAAGGTCGATGTGCTTGCTGGACTTTGCCTCAATTACTTATTTCCGCATTTCTCCTCAACCAAATTCTCTTAGTCCAGAATTATTTTCAACCAATTGCTGGAAAACCACTGTCACAGATTCCTACAAGCCTTTTGCATTACGTTACTGGTATTTGGTCAATACCTCCTCCCAGAATTCACCCATTTGTTTCACTCATTACAAACAGACCATTCATATCTATTTCAGAAACAGATGAGCTGACACTCAGAGCTKTAGGTCACTAAATTTGCAAAAAACGTGCAATTACATGAGCTGTGTAATGCAACGAACAGACTCCTTTAAGAAACAACAAAAAAGAAAAGTAAATGTGCAATGGCAAAACACTTCATTTTTTCTGCAAAGTTTTTCAAAACCAGTGGTTTATTGGCTAAGACATTCATCCAGGTTGCCTATGACAAGGTTCAGGCCTGGAGTGCACACAAACTTAAAAATGCAGATTCCAAGCAACTACCTGTACCAGAAACTTTGGTGTCCAAGAGACAAATAGGATGGTAGAACAGAAAATCCTAGAGACCTTTGGCCTTCCACGAATATAAGTTTTGAAATTTTCTTCTGTTTCAGCATGGTACCTACAGCATGAATTTATCTACCCTTAAGATTCTCTTGACCCTTTATTATAAACTTTCCAAAATAGTCTTGTTTCATTTAATGCAAGGTGGTGAGCTGGATTCAAATTTAAAGGTCTATTAATCTATAAGTTAAAGTGCAACCAAGCATGTCAGTGCAATTTTTTTTAAACACTTAACAATATAGCATCTATATCTTACAGTTTAAGTGTCTGCAGTTACATGGGAAGCAGTTAGTATATTAACTTCCTTAAAGCAGAATTTCAATGATGTTTTATTACTTTCAGCAGATTTGCTGAATTGATTAAATTCACAAGGCACAGAAATGGTTTCTGACAGCTAGTAGCTGCACGTTACAAGGACAAAAGCTTGTTAGGAATACACTGTAAAGCAATACAAATTGATAGCTAAATGACTTTTGTTAATCTAGACAAGAGCAAATTTAGATTTTCTCCTTTAGAAAGCAAGATATAAGCTGCTTCAACTTTTCATATTAAAGAAGTTGCCTCATTTTCAGGCTTTAGTATTTGGCCAGTGTGAAGCAGATCTGAATGTCTAAGCTACTTAAASATCCCCAAAGAACACACCAACATTCATTTTGTTCATTAATACATTCCAGAAAAAAATCAGAGTGTCCTTCATTTTCATTTCTGAATGATTGTAGCATTGTGAAACCTGACTATGGAAAGACAACTCTAAATAAAGTATCATATGAATAAACTAAACTAACAACTAAATCGGCAATAGGTGGCCAACAATTGAAAAAGATCCACTTTGTAATGTGCCAACAAATCAAAATGCTCAAAAGCACTAGAACAGAACGATCCCGGGAGGAAAAAGCAAGCTACCTGTAGGCACGGAAGTGGCATTACGCCCCGAGTCCAGGCGGGGCTGAATGACTATGCCGAGGGCCGGGCCAACGCTGCATGTGTACCACCAACCCACGAGGCGCTGGAACGCTCACCGCAGCCTCGTGCGCAAAGCAGCTCATTTAAGTCAACGAGAATTTATGTCAAGTGAAAGAGACTAAATTTTACCATCAGTCTAAAGCAACGTTATGAATTATTTTTCTCCCGTATYGTTATCTGCCACAATCAAACATCATTTTGTCATTTTATTTGAACAGGTAAGCGGCTTTGTAGTCTTTGATGTAACAAAAGTCAAGCAACTTTTTAAGCACAGTGATTTTCCTTCCTATTTTTCTCAATTTTGTGTGGCCTTGTTTTCATGGGACGAACTTTGATGAACAAAATATGAACAAACTATCTGATTAACAATATCATCTCATCTCTCAGAGAGAGATCATCTAATAATATTACCTAACAATATCATCTAATCTCTATATACCCTTTTTCAGCAAATACTTGCAAATGATGGGATAAACATTTACTACAATTGCTGTTACCATTTTCAGGTAGATTCCTCCCTCACACCCAGAACACTTGCACAAAGAAAATTTGTAACTGGTTTAAACAGGCAAAATAAGGTGAGAAAGATAGAAATTCTATGAAAATTCACTAAACGACCAAGCAGTATTCTGCAATACAACAGTGATACTCACACCAAAACAAAACAGAACGGAAAAAGTGTGATCAGCAAATATGCTTTTCCTTCTTAATAGCTACTTCCAAAACAATATAACATTTGAYTTTTTTCAAGTGATTTAAAAACTTTCAAGATTCCACTTTAAAAGACCAAAAAAACCCACATACTTGTATTTTCTTCACTCTTCACAACAGTCTGGAAGGAAAATACTGTTCCAAATTCCAACAAACATGAAAAGCATATCTTAACAATTATCTGATGCTCTGCCTCTACAACGAAGAGCATTCCACATCTTCACTTCCTAGCACTCCCATCTTTCAGAGAAGTGCAAATTCAGTATCAAATCCAGACTCACAACTCAAATTCATGCTCAGTTTGAAAATGCGTATTGGATACATTTTTCTGTATTTCAACAATAGTAGAAACAAATCTTGAATCATTACATTTACGAAGGGAAAAAATGACTTGCTTTTCAGCTGGAAAAAAAAATCAGTGTACAGTGTAACAGAGTAAGAGATCTGCCTTCTGAAAGAAAAGGACATGAGATTACAATGTATAAGGACATTCTGTTTAGTATTTTCTCAACCTGTAGACACCTAAATTTCTACATATAGTCCTAAGAGAAGTTGACCTCAGAATTCCCTGAGGCATGCCCACAGGACAGATTGCAGTTGGATCACCAAGTAGGAAGGCTGTTCTCTAGAGATTTGTGTTGATGGCTGTAGAGGTTGCTTTAATCCCAAGGGCCATGTGCAGCCAACATTTATTTCAGTATTATTTTAATAGTATCACCCAGGAGATTCAAAAAACATAACTAACCAGGGATAAAATAATGAAATGATATATGTTGTACTGCCAATGAGTAGCAGAAAAAATATGTGCTATTTTAAATGTAGTAAGCGTTGCAAATTATTCAAAATGCACATGACAATATATGTAAAGGAACAAAAAGAAGATAAGGAAAAAGAGGCTGACATAAGCAGTGGGATTTTCTTTAGTTCATTTAGCATAATGGGGCACATTTAAACACCCAAAACAGATAAAAATATCAAAAGAATCTTAGCTATGATTCAGCAGACCTTCATCCAAGCACTTTTACTTTGTGTGTCAAAGTTAAATAGATGTGTTAAATGAAGTAGTAAACGTGAGCGCACTGCAACCAACAGCCAGATTCTACTTCTTTGCCTCCCCACCCTCTTATTTAACATTACAGGCTCCTAGATGTATATAACCAAACTACTCCACCTGGTATTCCCATAAATGGCAACTTAAGAAAAGCTTACAAGCACTTTTCYGCAAATGCACAGAAGACAGGATCTAAAGGAAAATAAAAATGATCTCAAAAGCAATCTGTTTGCCGTATACAAACAAATGCTTCCTTCCCAGAGTATAAGAGGATTACRTATCTTAAACACTACTGCTATATTGAAATAATATTGTTAGCATTCTCCATTATGTTGCTAAGACCCATATAATTTAGTGTGACCTCTAAATGAACATGATTATTTCACAGTAGCATGCTGCATACTGAAGCCCGAGACAGTYAGCGGCAACACTACAAAACCCCAGTATAAAAGAACAGGGAAAAAAAATGCAGCTGGCAGAAGTGTCCCTGAGTTTTTCACTTTATGTTTTACCTGCAAAATATTCCTATTTTTTTACCCAGCAGGGAAGTACAAGCCAACTCACCACAATTTTCCAGCATTTTATCAGTTCAACTTGTGCTAGCATGAAGTAGCAGCAGCATCTCTGTCTTTGTAATGACTGAATTACCTAAACCAGGTGCACACTATCTATCCCTGAAAAAAAATCCTCAGGAATGCCATCTCTACTGCTGGAGCTGAGCTAGAGAACTGCTTTAACAAGCCCAAGTCCATATTCTTGCAGACACTCACATCAACAGGTTGTCCTGTGAGACCAGTAAGATTTCTGCTCTTGTTCAGTCCAAGTCATGGACGATCTGCGAAAGGAGCAGCACAGCCTGGGTACTGTTGCTAGCTGGACAGCACTGAGTTACGATCTGCATTCTTCCAAAGAGCGAATGGATCTCAAACAGATAGTTTTTTAAAAGGGAAAGCAATCTCTGAACGACTTTGAAGAAACTGATCTACAAGARAAAAAAAACCTTTCAGCTCTAGCCAGTTTTCTTGACTTGTCTTTCAAGCTTTATTTCATAACGAAACATCACCTTTTTAAAAATTAAAACAGYGTATTGTTCTTTCCTGTCGGGTTAGGAGGATAAGATTTGCTAGATACACGAGATTAAAAAGGCTGGCTCTTGATATTTGTGTTTGCTTCATATGAGTCAAATTAAAACGCGATAGTACCAATGCCATTTCACCCAGAGAACTACAGACCTTGCTATTTTCTTCAAATTGAAGTGAAAGGTCAGTGGTGAAAGGTGTCTGAAAAATTCATGAACTAACTGGAAAATGTCCTTGTAGTGAAAGCCTTAAGAAGTCAAGAAGTAGGGAAAGCAAATTAAGTCAAGAGACCCTTCTTTGGGCTGATTCTTGATTTCTTGAGCTTCCAAATTAGATTACGGTCATGTAGCTCAAATATTTCACTGCTGATAAAAAAAAATACTCACAATACGTAAAAACATAAACTTACTCCAACCAAATAAGAGATACTGCCTAGGGAAATTCAAACAAACACAAAATCTAGGCCCTTTACATGATGCTTACAGTATGATAAGGGAATGCTTCCACAGTAAACATSCAGACCAGGGTATCTTTCCCCATACTGTTTCATACCAAGAATAGCAACATTGTTACCTAAACTCTAAAATGCTGGAGGCCTCCTGGATCCTGTCGCTGCATCCCCGCTGAAGTTAGAATGCTATAAACGGTTCCAGGTAGTGGTTAATAATGAGATGTTAGGCATTCATGCTTGAAATTGTGGGTCATTTTTGATTAAACATCTTGCAGAGGAAATAAGGCATGGCATTTTCACAGTGAGTTGCTAGTGTAATATGCAAGAGCATAAAAGCTAAACTTGTTAGAGGTGATATATATAACTAACAGGAAGGGACAGGGGAAAACCAGTTCAGCTAAACTGAAATTTAACTGAATGCTGCTCAAAACCCACAAAGGATACTCTGTGCAGAGAAGTGAGCTAAGCTTCCTGTAGAATACTATTTTAGTTTGCATGTGTAGATTAGGTTTAGGAGCTACTAGATGATGAAAATGAAAAAAAAACAGGAATATGAAAAAATTCTGTGTTCACTGAAGTCTTGAGATAAGTAGAGTTGGTTCGTCAGGTTTTTTGAGAGGAAGAAAGTTTTTCTGATTAAGGCACCAAATAAAGGATGCCTGATTTCAACTCCTGGTTATACCCACACTTCCTGAATGAGCCAAACAATCCAATTAATTTGCTRGGATGAAATATTTATCTTCTCTTACCTTCTATCTATCTTGTTCATCAGACATTCTTTCATCACTGATCATCTCTTTCTGCACATGAACTGTTAATCACAAAGAGAAGCTGTAGGCACCGCTATAGTAAAGACCAATAGCAAAAATATCCTGTGAAATAACGCAATATTACGAAAGAGAATATTGATTTATGGTCTGAAAACAAGCACAGAAACTTCAGTATTTAAGATCAATAAAGTGACCAAAAGGTTGGCACACTTCATCATGGTAACATAGCTCACAAATCACGGAAAATCAACAAATAAGTTATTAAAGTAAATAACTTGCTTCCAACTTTTGACTAAGAACATTATTCCTTCTACCTCCAGCTCAATGCAGGTGAACAAAGAAATGAAAAGCTTCTTTCACTATTGCCAGGCAAAGCATTCACAAATCAGGCTACTAAAAAGAAAAAAAAAAAGAATCACTAAATTGGTTCAAAAATAATAAATTGTTCTCTGGTTTTAGAGGCTTTAGATGTCTTATGCTAATTTTTTATGCAGACATAAGGATGTATACTCTCTCTTACAAAAAGAACAAAACAAAAAACCTCAACCCAAGATTCTTCCTTTTTACACGATCACAAAATGTAGGGCTATCAACAAAAGAAGAAAAATGTCAATACTACCAACAACAGTAATACTCGCTAACGGAGCAGATTTAAGTCCTTCTCTCTGTTTTCCAACCAAGAGAATTCTTCAAACTATAGATTGCGTGAACTGGAGCTTTCTGACATTGCAGTGGGGCACTGGTATACCTAAAGAGAAGAATTCACAATTCCCAAATACAAACACAACTGAGACTTTCTAYAGAAATTATCAGCTATATGCCCTTGGATCATAATTTAGAGGAAGAGTACAAGTTCTTTAAATGCTGGTTCCCCTCCTGTTCTGAGGGATCCAAATACCTGGATGGCTGGGGTCTTTGCTGTTCCTGCAATGTAATGAACAATCAAACTTGGAAGRAAAGGAAACCTTAGTTTTTTCCATAATCCAACAAGTGCTCAGAGGTTACAATATGCTAGGGGGTTTCTGTACTACATTTTCCGTAGAAGTTAAAAAGAACCTAACAAATAACCCACGCACACAGTGAACTCAAGCAACCCCCACTGCTTGCGGATGCACTGCGGGGAGGGCACGTGTTCCAACGTCCACTCTCGCTGCTGCCCACGCCAGCTACGCCTCATTTGCACGCCTGGGTGAAAGCTAGGTAGGCACCATTCCCTTCCCGGGGGGATAACTGTGACATGCTCCAGTACGGCCTCAGCTCAGGTGATCCAGACCAACCAAGACATCACAAACTCCACCCAGGGACAGGACCGTAGACTGCAGCACAGAGCAAGCTTGCCCTGCAGTAAAACYGCAGTCATGGATACTCAGGGGTCAGGACTGCAACACACATACACCATGATACACCCAACATGAGCTTAAATGTTTGTTTTAAGATCCCATAGTGAGACAACAAATAAGGAAAGCTGCTATCACAGCTATAGTCTCTACAGTTTGCTCCTTCCCTTTTTTTTCCTTCTTCTTTTTATACATCCAATGAGCTATTGACTCAGAATTAGTCCTTCCGAACCTCCATATGTTTAACCACAGCCAGAAGAGGAACTGCCGAGATCAAAATTTATACAAATCTGCAAGTGCTTGCTGTGACAGACCATAAAAGATAATTACTAGTATTTGGCAGATTAATTTTAGCTGTCTTCAGTCTGTACCTATGGTATATTTTATAGAATTAATCTTTCCTACAGTTTTATTTTTGTACAGTACTACCAGCATGTGTCACTGCACAGCAAGTTGAACTTTCTCAATGAATAGAACGAGTCCTACCAGAGTTGGAGGTAACACAATCAAGCCCATCTTTTTTGTACTAGGAGGCTAAATAAAAACAATAATAAAGTTACCTTTTACAGATAATATTTCAAATGCTTTTGGACTTAATTCTTTAACTCATATTTCTTTTACCAGAAGAAACCTCTAAATGAGGATGCTGCACAACCGCAGGGCTCTCAAGCCCAATCCTCTCAGCAGATGGCCTAGACAAATTGTGATCATCCTGCTACTTTCTCAGGTTCTACTGAACCTGTCACATTTTAAAGATAAGGGGACATCAGAACGGAAGAGAAAACTTCTCATCCTCCTTACAGCATTATGTTTAGGAATTTGATAAAAGCCGCATTGGAATATGGTTTTGCATCCTATGAGCAAGTAATTTAAAAATGTATCTGAAAAATGCATTTGAATTTAAATTCTGTGCTTAGTATTTTCTTAAAGCACAATGGCCCACAAACGAGGACTGGAGATTTGCAAGTATACTGCCTCATATCATTAGTACACCTTTGTTTGCAAAATGTCACAAATGGGATTTTTAAAAAGATCTGTTACTTCACGAAAACGACCGACTTGAGATAGCTGAGAGAAGATTACATATGACTGATTTTATGCTTTATGATTTCTAATTGCTTCAGCTATCCCTAGTCCATCTTAGCCGAATAATATCATTTAAATATTTTAGGTAGTTTTCTTTTAACAGGCTCTTAGACTTAATGTTTCTGCCTTGCTTCAGGACAACATCTTTTAATTGCTTTAAATTATCAGTGATGTCTCCAGCATTTTCACTGAACATGGATTGATTTCAATTAACTTTCTCACGCTTTAGCATAAAAGCAGTCTTATTCAATTTGCCCTAATTAGATCACGCAAACTCTTGAAGCTGAAGCAATGACAGTCATTAAAAGGTTGTACAAAGAGAGGGAGAGACAATCAAGGTTGTTTACTGCATAGTTAGTCCTTTTGCCACATTGAAGCTGCAAGAATTGCCTATTCCTGTTGACTACATGAAAAATAATAAAAAAAAAAAATCCAGAAAAAATAATCCAGAATTAACACAGGACTTTTGGAAATGTACAAGATCAGATTTTGTATCAAAATGAGAAGGATATTTTGATTCTGCTGCTCTGACAATGGATCAAGCCTTGCACTGCTGGTGAGAACGCACCTGCAGCATTCAGTCAGCTGCAGAAGTCTGGCATCACTCTTCTCCCATCTTTCACTGTACAGAGAAAGATATTAGCAACTACTTTTATGTATTGGTACACAGAGAAGACAGAAATAGGGAAAATATAGTGACATATGATTGCAGTCTCCCTTCAGTTTACATTGCCTTGGAAATTTTCCTTTTTCCTCAAATACAAGCTGCAAACAAAATAGGACTGACAAAAAGCAGACCATCACCACACAGAAACTTTAGCTGGTTGCTAAAGTCAACAGGCACGAGGCAGAAAATGTTACGTATGCTGGATTCAGAATTAGATTCAGAGCCACAGTGCAGGATAATACAGCTACAGCATTTGAAAAGAACTCTCCGTCATATTCCTATGCAAGTACAAATAAATTAACTGGAATTTAATCCCCTTAGCCAGAGGAGCCTGGGTCAAACACCTTCGAAGACTCTTCCAGTATAATACACGTCGAGGGCATATCTGTGATCTTTTTATGTATTCCTCATACATGAAAAAGCATTCATGGAGTCTGTAGCTCTCTTGAATTAGCTTATGTTCAATGCATGTACTTCTGCGATAGGTCTGTTTGAGTAAACATATTTATGTTTTTAAGTTATTTGGTTGTTTACCACTACATACTACAGTTTAATGCTAAGAAGACGCAGAAGACATTTTGGTTCTTAACTTCCACTTAGGGACTGGCGGCATTTCTGTAACCAGAAACAGTGAATGCTAGTTTCAATTTGAAAGCTTTTATGGTTTGTTAATGGGTTGGTCAGTGGACCTATAGCAGAGAGGACCATGAATTTGGCATAAGCATTTCAGATATATATTTTAGAAAAGCCATACTAGTATGACCCTGCGTGCAGAAAGACTTACTCTGAAAACAAACTAGATGGGAAAAACCTTATCCTGGAATCAGGATTTTCACAGAGTACAATACATTGTAAGACTCCACTCACGTGGAAAAGAAATGTCATTAACCTAGTATTTCTGTACATGTGATGAGACCCAAAAGTATGCAGCTCACTGGAAAGCAGAGACCTTTCTCACTCCTAACTTACAACAACATAGGCAGCATCAGAATTTAGTATTTGAAGTCCTTTTTTTCACCTAAGAACCACTAAAAACTCAAATTACGAGAACCAATTGTCTGGCTGAAGGTCTACTAGCTTTCCATTTACTGAAGATTTGTATTGCTCTACAGAGCATTCCAGCAAAATCAGACTGCTGGCCTAGGAAACAGGATCAGTACATCTCCTATTAGGTATGAAATCTGGGGAAAGCTTTCTGTTACCATGCTTTCTTTTCTTCTTTTACCTAGTGTATTTGCTTTGCAAACCATTTACCAGACATACATAACCCTAAATCAGGCAGAGAATCCTCTTTAGTGAACCTAAGGTTATCATCTTTACTTTATTATAGCTCTTTGATTTATGTCGTTGGCAAGACCACGGGTTATTCCTGGAGCCAGGTGCATTTAATCTCTAGAGTATCTTTCACAGACTTTATGACTTTGGCACTACTCTAGCCATTCAGATGGTTTTATTTGAGATTTCTTCCAGCATTAAACAGTGCCGACAAAAAGAACAGCAACAGATATCTTTGTTCACGTGGCCCCCAGAGAGAATGATGAATGATTTGTAAATCATGTTTCCTCCAGTCTAGCAGGACCCAACTACTCATCATGTCAGGAAGAACAGAAGAGATGGTTACTACTTTTATGTTTGTATAGAGGGAGATGCCCATTCCCTCCTACCCTGTCAGAATAATCATGGATATGTCATGCAGAAATATTCTTTCTGTTATACAATAAAAAACAGAGTATAATTTCCTTATATATTCCTTATATATTGGCCAATCTAAAAATATGCGGCCAGTTAGTAAACGTGCAATTAAAATACTAGACACCCACAGTGGTTTGGAAATCAGCTCCTGAACTTCACTTTTAGTCAAACTGTATCACTGTATCTCTCTAAGGCAGTCACAGACAGCAATATATCCCATTTCTTTCAACTCCTCTAAACGCATTTTCCTAGAACATTTTATTAAATTGACTTGGCTGTTGGCCAAGGTAAATTTATTATCAAAGAGTTGAAATATTCTAATAATTTTATTTGGGGTTGACTATCTTAATTGCTCTTGAGGGTAATTGGAAATCACTGGAAACAGATAAGAAAACATTTCCTAAAATTTGCATTGGCAGAAGAAAGTTAGATGGACAGCATTCCACATTTGAAAACAAACAAAAAAGCTAATGAAGTACTTAAATACGTATGTATTAAAATCATCACAGGTAAATTTTTTGTTTATGGAATTTTCTCTATTCAATAAAATGCACCAGCATAAAGAATACATCTGCTAGGTGATACTAGTAATATGAACAGTGATTCAGTATGAACCCAGGAATAAATTTCTTTCATTAAATCCTAACTATCAAGAGTTAAGTTAAAGTATGTCATATTTCTCAAGTAACTCTTACAAACATAATAAGCTCTGCAATCACCTGCATAGTTGCCTGCATACAAAGATAGCTAGGATGCTACACTATCAATATTTCAACATGAATAAATTGAATGAACTCAATTCACCAAGGAAATTCAAGCACCTAGTTATTGTTTGTTGCCTCTCAACCTTCAGATATATTTAGATAGGTGTTTTTGAAAGTATTACTATTTACCCCTAAAAATTTTATTGTTCCACAATGTAGAATGAATGATCATTTCAGGCTAAGGTGGAATTAGTCATTTCTTATCTCAGTAACATTCCAATTTCCCTCTTTACTTGATACTTTGTTATTGTTTAATCTCTTACTCTTTAACTATCTCTTTGAGCCACAGTGTCCTCTTTGCAGAAATGAAAAATTAATTTATTCACCTAAGCTTTTCTCAATCCATTTAAGGTAACTCCCTACAGTATATGGTGGTTAATGATTTGTCCAGTTGTATTTTATACAATACTGCCATTATTTCCTCTAGATTGTCTACTTAAATTTGGTGCGCGAGAATAATCTGGGCACATTGGTGTTTACAGGGGCCTGCAAAGGACCTTCAGCGGGCAGTACGTGCATATCCTTCTCAAACAACTGCCCATTCACCAAAGATTTTACAGCCTGAGTTACAATAAAATACTGCAGAGTGGATAAAACACTGAACTAATCAGGGAATTGGGAAGAATGCCATGGCAGTCAAATGAGCTTATCTGGACACAGAGAGCTTTAGCCATGACTCTCTACCTCCCTAACTCTTGTCAGCTGGAAGTGTCTTGTTAAATACACGTATTTGTTGTACAGTGTTGCTCTCTGCAGTACTTTCAGAGGAAAGGTACTCAGCTACTTCCAGGGGAATCTCAGCCCACTTGCACGATAGAAAAGACAAAAAATTATTCAGCTGCTGTTTTCTTATTTTTTGTCTTCTGCTTTGTACTTCATTAACATTCTTCAGAGCAAGTGTTTTGCCACATACAGTTGATTCCTTAGCTGCAAAATATTTTAGTTACATTATGGTACTTACGTAAGACATACGGAAGCTCATAGCTGGACAGGAGAGGAAATTTTTCACTATGTTTCTACTCTAATGGCTGTTTTTCTACACCTAACATCTAATTCTATTGCATTAATGAGCCCAAAAGAACTTAAAGGGTTCAGAGAATATTTGAGGTGCAGAC
The DNA here is from genome assembly GCF_003343005.1 of Rhea americana. Classification (NCBI taxonomy): domain Eukaryota; kingdom Metazoa; phylum Chordata; class Aves; order Rheiformes; family Rheidae; genus Rhea; species Rhea americana. The sequence goes on along the minus strand of NW_028186357.1, from coordinate 6,415,863 downwards.
ACGACTCTGGCAGATGTTACTACAGAAGTACAAAGATACCATGCACTGTGTTCCTGTATTTCTTATTCAGCTGAATTGGGTGCTTATGTTGTCACACAGTGATTATCTTTTAATTACTTTCAGAGTGGTAATCAAAACAAACTGACTTATCTGGTGATCACCTAACAGGGACAGCACAGGACAATTATTTGATTTCAAAGGAAAACAAACTACTACTGCATCAAGCAACTGTGCATACCAGAACAACGTGCCTAGGCCTTATCATCATTTTAATTATAGCATAAAGTCATAGGATTTTTTTTTCTGAGCTGGAACTTAAGACCTGACTGAATCCCACTGCAATTTATATAAAAATTCTTGTATCCTCTGAATCCAGTATCACAATTCATACTATTTCTATGCAAACGTGTTTTTGACTTTTCTGTTAATGAAGCATGCCCAAGTGAGATGGCTAAACTGTTCTTTCTTTCACTGCACAGATGTGGCACAGGCAGAGGTAGTTTATGTTAAGCTACTTCAAACTGCCAAGAAGTTTATTTCAACTAGAATAGATTCCTCACAATTAGAGCTTAGTCTTCCTCTGTCCATTAACTCTTTGACCTTTTCAACTGGAATTTATTGAATGTCCAGCCCCCAAATCCACTGAAGTCAAAGATCAGCTCTTCCCGATCAAAGCACAGGGCGGGGGAAAAAACAACAACAACAACAACAAAGCTTTTAAATTTTGTAATGGAGGAATATGAACAACCAATGTCCTAACTGGCTGATAACACCTTTAGGCAGCATTAGAGATGGTGTAAGACATAAGAATTTTCATATAAGGATCGGGCTGCTCTCAATGATTCCGTGAGTTATTTTTATATTGAATCGTGTGAGGAAAAAATCACTACAGCCTCTTCAAGGATCACTTACAAAAAGAAAAAGCAGAAGAATCACACATTACAGATTATTCATGTATTTCAGGGAAAAATACTATTAACTTAGTTCAATTGGTTAGAGCATGGTGCTAATAATGCCAAGGTCATGGGTTCGATCCCCATACGGGCCACTCACTTGAGGGTTGGACTAGATGATCTCCAGAGGTCCCTTCCAACCTTACCAATTCTATAACTCTATGATGATTCTATAATGATACGTTAGAAAGATCTTTGTTCTTGATTATAGCAGCTTTACTTTGGGGAAGAATGGGACAAGATTCTTTGATTATGGTGACAGCATCAACGTTCCTGCTTGTTGATTTATCTACTTCTCATAATTTCAAGAATCCTACNAAAAAAAAAAAAAAAAGGAAAGAAAGAAAGAAAGAGAAATAAACCTCCCGCAGATCAGAATTCCCTCACTCCCTCTCTAAGGAATCTTAATTCTCTTTGGAAGAGAGAGAATTAAATAAGTTAATGACTTTACACTGCTTTGCAGATTAAGAGTATTATGCTTGTGTTCAGGATTAATAAGTATTTTTAATTCAAAAGAAATTAGTACGAAAATGTGCTTTTACATGCCCTGGCTCGCTGAAGATTGTCTATGCTATCTTCACCTAAGTTTTGTAGACTAGAGAAAAAGAGAAAAGCCAGATAAAGTGTGCACAAAACCAAAACGCTGGACCTGGATAAATTCAGAGACAAACTTCATAGCAACTAGCTAGTTCCTATTACTGCAAAGGAGTGAGCCAAACTCTGTGTAAACGTCTTCCCCACCACCTGTAAATTTGTTGATGTATAGATCCAGATATAAGCAATATAGTTTTTCTGTTCTATGGAAGAGCAAAGAAAATGTACAGAAAAGTTAAACGATGGCCCTTGTCTTTGCTGAGTGACATGACAAATTCCATGCACAATAATATAGGGCTTATCCCATCTTCTCCCATTTTGCAACCACTCATTTATTTCAAACAAAAATGTAAACATATACACAAAAACTAATTTAGCTCATCACTTTAAAATGTACGGGAAACCACTCAGGAGAAGAATACCCAGAATGGGTTGGTCTGTGATACCAGTAGGATTTTGGAAGCTGAAAGCAAAAAAGAAAAGGTGAAAAGAAAAACACTAAAGTGAATGGGTTTTCTGTACAGCTATTTAACATAGCTTCCAGGCACTCGGACAGTTAATGAAATTTAAATCTTGAGTTCACAGACAGAAGCAGGTAAGGGGATAGGTCGGTTTGGACAGGGTGCTGAGATGCTTAGAATTTCAGAAGCAAGCAATCTTAGCTCACCAGACAAACGGCATCAAGTGTAGCACTGATATGTTATAGCTACATGATGCAATAAACTGTGCTTGTTTTCTTGCTGATTATAATGCTTTTAAAAAAGAATTATGTGAAAGACTCTATAGAAAATGAAAGGTTGACTGGATTTTTTCTATGCAGTAATGATAATGTGCTGTAGATGCCTTATTTTAGGCTCCTCAGGTACTTGAATTTTCTAAGGTGGCTATCTAGATTTAGAACATCAAAGTCCCCAGAAAGACAACTTTAAGTTACAAAAGAAGAAATTTTGCTTTTTCATCTGTCTAAGGAACTTTATTATAGCAGCTTTTTAGAAGCTGTACCATGACAACATCCAGGCTATTCAAGGAAAAATTTCATAGCATTGAATCCTGGTGTTTGTAAAATCAAGTCCTTTAGCCTGAGGTGAAGCCAGAAAGCTGGGTTCTACCTATAAGGAAAGAAAGCTAGTATCTTTCCTCTTGGCCAAAATCTGGAAAAGCCTATGTTAGGTTAAGTGCAAATATAAAATCATGACAAGTGCAAACACAAGATCATGACAACTCCAAGAACACGCACACACAGTTTTGCAAGACAATTTCTGTCTTGGTATAAGGATGTCCCTGTATAAATCTAAGCAGATTAAAAAAATGAAAAGAAAAGAAATTACAGGAACCTCTGTCTTCTTTAAAGATATAAATTTGTCTCTCTCAATAGAATAGTATTCTTATTCTAAGCTATAAATTTTAGGAGAATCTAAATTGGGTAGCATCCTGAAATGTCTCAGAGGCAGGAAATGAACTTGGATGAACCTGCTCAATCTACAAAAAAGTTGAATGCAGTGCCAGCTAGTGAAAATTCATTAATAAGAAATAATGTGGAGCAATCAAAATCAATGATACTTGAAGATTTAAGGAAGGTTTTGATAAACCTTTTGATAAACCTTCCTTAAATCTCCAAGTATAAGTGAAAGCTGTGTTTAATTTATTTTCTCTTATGCAATATCATAAAGTCTACAGTAGTAAATCTGGTGCTTTCTGTCTGTCTTGTTAAAAAAAAGTGAAAAAAGTATTTATCTTAAAAGCTATATTAATGCAATATTCTTATACATACACATACACAAAAACAGAAATCTTAAGTTATATTACCAACTGTGCCTGGTATTATTCTAGTTGAGACATTAAAATGATTTCAAAACTGTAAGTTAGGTAAAGTATTAATCAAATAATTGAACCCTGAAATTTGGAGAAATTATCAAAATAAAAAATTATGCAAGATCCATCTATTCCTGTATATTCTTTTTTAGAAATGCTATTTTTGAAAAAATTTGTGTGCAGTCTGTAAAAATACAAATGGATTACCTCATTACTGCAAGCTATTATTAATTATTACTCTCCCTCCCAGTTATTTTTAATCTAAACAATTCACTTTTAACAGCTAGATGAAAAGATGGAGGCATCCTGCAAACTGGTTTATGCCAATCTTCGTAGATTTATCATGAAAAGTAGTAGTGATGCATTTCAACAAATGCAGCAATGGATTATATCATGTGCTATTATCCATTATATTATGTGTGTATATTAATGTGCTCCTACAAGGTAAAGTTGTAGAGACTGTAATGTTCTTTGCTTTACAGTCTAAGCCTTACTGCTGTATCCACAGCTTCTGTGAGCTCCACGAGTTAACATGCTGCAGTGCAGCTGCAGTGCAACAGCACTGCACATCACCAGCAGATTAACCTAAGTATTTATATTTTAATTGTTAATAAGCTCTGAGAAACACAAATATAGGTATTTCAAGCAATTTTCTTGCACCTGTGGAATTTGGAGGTCTAAAACCTCTTTCCCTCTCTCTCTCTCTCTCACTGTCCCACACATTCTACTGAAATTTCTTCTCTTCCTCTTCTATCACACATCCAACCTTACCGAGTGATTGCACCTGTATGTGATAACCATTGCCCTTTTGAAAAAAAATCTATCCTGGCTATTCTCTGTGAAGAATGATTTGCTCCCGTATTTTGCCCTGGATTACTGAAACTAATAAAAAGAAACTTAAACATTGATGAAATACTTTTCATACGATACTAAAATGACAGAATTTTCAAAATGGTGGGGAAAAGGGAAAACACTTCTAAAAGGCTTTCTATATGAGGCTGAAAACTGCTTTACGTTTACCCTATTTTAGATCTATCTACCCTCATGTATTTCAGTGTCTTAATTACGTCTTCCGCATCATAATAAGACAAATTTGCTTACAAGAACAGCCCTAGCAGTTAAAGCTAGGCTCCTTGAGCCTGACATGGTAGCTTCCCACATAAGCACCTGAAATTCCTTTCAGAGCAAAATAACAGCTGATCTTTGAAACACACAGTCAGATGAAAGATGGGAACCTCTTTAACTACTACAAATTGTTCCACAAATAAGGACCTGGTTACATCTTAGTTGATTCTGCAATTATTTCTTCTGACATCTAATCACTCTTTGCAAATGATAAAGCAAACAAAATTACTTGCCAACTGTATCATCCCAATCATTCTTGCTGTGTTCCAACTCTCCTCTTTTTTCTTAGGAGCACTATTCTGCTGGACAAGTGAATTCAAAAATCGTAAAACTTTACTTCAACAGGTTTCATGCCAGCTACCTTAAGATTTGGAAGATCTGAGAGACTTAAAAAGCAAAATACTACGTTTTCTTATCTGTACATGTTTATTTATGAAACCTAGGCTCATTTTTTAAACAATTTCTATATATTATTTTTATGAATTACTTTTTTACATGCTTCGCATGAAAGGCACTTTTAAGCTATTTTTACAATGCCTTACAGTCTCCTTCAACATCAGCTTGTTCCTTTATGCACTTCAAATCTATTTTATTTATTTTAACCTCCAGCACTTTTCTTTTTATTCTCCACCTTTATACTTCTTATCAGGTGTTTTTACACTTACCTGACTTTATTCTTTAATCTTTCTGCTTCTCCTTTGGTCCGGTTATTTTATACCTTACTGGTGTCTCTTTCTGACCCTTTATTTTTCATCTACATTGGATCATTTTTTTTGTCATAGTATATTCACCACTAGATGAAATACCTTCATTTATCTTTCAACACTTTCCATTTCCTTTCTATGTCTTTCTTACATTGATTTTTCTCACCTTCTACTACAATAAGATCAGATGAAATTCAACCATCTTTTACTCCATTTTGTATCATTGTCATCCAGACAGCAAATGCAACTAGATTATTGAAGCTAACATTTTGAACTTACTTAATACAGTCACTTAGTATGGTGTTATCAGTGATGTCTTCTGTTGCTAAAAATACATGGAGAGTATCGTTTCTGATTAACACTGAGTATTTCTAAATCAAGGAGACAATCAAGTACAACAAATCTTCTTACTTATGTAGCAAATTACCTGTCTTAATGATCAAGAAAAGATGCTGATAGAAATAAACAGAATAAATCATATTTATACTCCTGATTTGCAAAACCCTGATGGTCATTAGCAGGTACATAAATAAACATGAATACAAAATCTGGAACAAGATTATTGGTTTGTAAAAAATAATTGGAAGGCTAGTTTGAAGTACCTTAAAAAAAAACCCTCTGGATTTTTAGTACTAACCACAGCTAAGTACTGATAAGTTTTCACTAAAAGCATTTAACATGATCTGTTTTAAAAGTCTACAGAAATGCTAGTTTACCTTCTTAAGCAATTTTGCTAACTGTAGTGAAAACTTGTTTCTCCACACACACACATCCTACACACTAGGACCAATTTCAATTCACATTTCAATAATAGGAGAGCTTTCCCTCTGCTATCCCTTTTGTACACTTTCCCACCACAGCTTGCGAGGCATGGCAGGAGGCAGAGGGTCTAAGCCTTCTCATTTTTATGGTATGAGAGCAATGTTTTCCTCCACTGATTCTTGGAAGCTAATAGAGAAACTGAAGCAGCTGCAGTTGTACAAGTGCAGGTAGCTGGAACAAGAATTAAACAAAAGAAACAATCAGCTGAAATGGATGTTCAACAGCAAATGAGGGCCAGGAGGAAGAAAAAATCAACTATCAAAAGATCACATGTAAGAGCGGGTGCACACATTTCCATGCTATTCTTCAGGATTCTTTATGAAGGCTACCACAGCTGTGCTACAACTCATCACTTACTTCTCCGCTGTCCTGTTCCCCCACTGAAAGCAAATAAAAGAAATGCCTTGTGGTCAGCACTTCCTGATGAAAAAGAACATCTTCATTGGACACTCCAATAAACAATTGCGGGTAGGATGCTTTTTTATCAGAATGATGTAGAAAAACATACTGGAAGGCTGACATTTCTCTTAGAAGAAATCATTCTGCATTCAAATGCATGTGGAAAGTGACTGTGGTCAACAGACTTTAGCTTAGAAATCTTTCTTCATTTCTGTCATTGTTCCTCTTGACTCAGCTCATCTCTTCTGTCCTCTGGAACAGTGACAACGTGGCAGCAGAGCAGCCTTTCTGAGGATCATGGTGATGACATGCAAGCACGTACCATAGATTTCTACAGTCAAATCCTATCCGTTGGGGCTGGAAAGGTCGAGAAACTTCCTAGAGGATGATCAGCATCCCCTGCAAGACTTTTGATTTAGATATTTCCATGTTTTGTTTATTTTAAGCCTTCACTGCAGATTCATCAGTTTCAGTGAGAAGTGTGATCCTTATGGAAATTCAGACACCATTCACAATGAGATCTCAACAGTATCGTTCAATTCTGAACCCACCTATGTATTAAAAAGCTAATAATCTCCAGCATAGCTTATCTTCTCCATTAAAGTATTATGGTTATACATTTCATTTTATCAACATATTATCACCACCATGTTATCACCATGTTACTCAGTGACCCAATTTGTCTTCAACCTTGAGGAAATCTTACTACTCTGTGAACTTTTCTTTAACCTAAATAATTTTCTGTTATCAGCTACATTCACCAACCCATGCACCAAATCAATAATATATATACTGAGAACGTCAGGCCTGATGCTGTTACCTGGAGCAGCCACTACTAACTGTTTTCCACGCTGAGAAGATTATCTGCAGTTTCCAGGAAAGTATGTCATTTAAAGCAAGTTGCCTGACTAGTATGTCACATTGAGATAACTCAATGCAGGTCACATAATTACATCATGTAACTTTATATTATTTGACATGGCTGAAGCAACCTAACATAAAATATCATAGCATAAAACATCTGCTGGAAAATTTAAACATTGCTTTTTTCCAAAAGAAATTGAGGTGTAGGGGGGTAGGACTTCACAATATTTACTTTTGCAACTCTAGCCTTTGAAGAAAGAAAAAAAGAAAAAAATATATAAAAATCAATACTGTAGACAAGCTATATGTAACTAACACACTGAACTGACAGTATCTTCACTACAACCTGAATTAAAAGCTTCTTGGGAAATAGTCTGTTGTCATGATCAGAATCCTACATAGAACTCAATATACTGTCAGCACAATACTAAAAAAAGGTGTATGTTTATTACTGCTTTAGATTAAATCCATATGTGTACTACAGTACCTACTCACAAGGCTGCTACCTTGTATTCTCACATAGCAACAATTCTCCCTGCAATTTCTTTCTAAAAAAATGTGCTAATCTAAATTAGAATGCTAAAGAAACAGATATTTTAGATAGATATATTTATATGTATCACTGTAAATTCAGTAACCATACTCTGATGCAGTTAATGCCACATTGCTTCTCTCTCTCTACTGTAGTTTCCTATTAATAAGAGGATTATGACTACAAAACAGGACTTACATATTATGGCTCACTTAAAGCTCTCTTCTCTGAAGTCTCTTCTGATCAGCAAAAATGCAAGATTATCTTTGTACTAAGACACAGAAGAGGAACTAATTTATTTTCACTTATTTACAAAAGACTGAATTCAGTGTTAAGGGGAGACACTAATTTAATGAAGGCAAGGAACAGCATCACTGTGTGGAGAGGGATGATATGGAAGAGAAGCTGAGAGTTATATGAGATGAAACAAAGAGATTAGATTTCAAAGAATAATTTATAATAAAAACCAGACTCAGCTGAAGGTGAACCATAAGTTGATATGGACATTCCCAGATGGGCAGATGGCAAATTTGACTGACTGCTATAGTTAGTTGTTGAGGCAGATTAATACGGGTTATTACAACTCACAAGAAAGCTAGGCACCAACAGCAAGACGAGAAGCAAGAGAGAACACATTTATAATACATACAGACATATCTTATCAAGGATAGGATTCTGGGGAAATGCTAAATAAGGAAGACAGAGGCTGTAAGCTGCATCTAGAAAGGCAAGGCTTACACTGAAATTTTGCATGCAGCATGCATGAAGAGAACAGACTGGCTTACTGGCTGGCTTGCCTGCTTGCTTGCTTTTTAACCTCAAGTTGGTTATAGCAATATGAGAAGCTGTCTAATTAGTTCGTAAATAATGTAGTTGCCACCGCTTCTTTTACATCTTAGTCTTTAGTTTCACAAATAGCACATTAAAATATTATTAGATTTCTTCAATTTTATTGAAATGGCTATATTTGAACAAAAAATACCAAGGGCTCAGGAAAAGAGAAGTGGCAGCTTAGATAGATCGTGGCTCCTTTGGTACCTCTTCTCTGCACCCTGTTTCCTTTCTGCCCACACACTATTGGGAAGAGCATCACTCAAGTGGGTTGCCAGGCCAGTTGCTATCACAAAAGACAATCCCCTTTTTATAACCCAAAGTCACAGTAGTATATTCACATTTATACTATGTGTCTCATTTAGGTAGTTCTTATCTTCTTTGGAATCAGCTATTGAAGTACAAAATTAACTGAAGAACTGAATTAACTGCCACTCATGGTGGGTGGATGATTACATTCCCACAGGCATCCTTTCTGCTGGACACAACCATTTAGAGAGCTCACGCTAGCATAGGTGGAGGGGACACTTCATCATCAACAGATATCCTGCACTTCTTTCAGCCAGCAAATGGCACATGAAATGGGAAGAGGTGAAAACATGACAGGATCAAAGGATCAGCCTGCAACCAGAAAACTGCAGTCTACTGGCATAGCAACAGCTAGAGGTGATGCTGAATATAGAGAAGGTATAAGGCCCTTAGGAGGGCAAACAGGCAGATCTGGTGGGAGCATGCATCATAAAAATGAACGTGGTTCCATCAAAACAGGAGGATCAGCTGCTGGCACTCAGATGCAGGCAAGCCTCCACCAAGCAAAGCACAAATGTGTGAAGTCTGGCTTTTATCCAGTTTTCAGGGACAAAGTTTCTGAAAGCTGGGACTTTGGATGTATGAACACAATATTGTGTTTATGCTTTTTAGGGAGCAGTCAATTCTTCTTGAGATGTATGAGCTAGCAGGTGGAGACAGAACGACTGACAGGCACAGAAACCAGCCAATACCCCCTTTACACCATTTGACAGTCAAGGAATGTGAATCTGAATGACTTCTGTATTCCAGTGAAGAACAATTTTGACACCTGGGAGCTTCTGGATGTACTGGAAGACCAGACACTACATTTCCACAAGGGGAGAAGGAGTCACTCCGAATAACAGCTGGTAGATAATAGTCAATTAATTATTCCAGCATCTACCTGATGCTTATGGCAATAGCCATAATTGCTAACTAATTGCTGCTGCTCCAAATAGCAGGCATCTAAAATGTCAAAGAACCAACTGATTTTACTTCTGTTTTATCAGGCAGCCAGATAGCTGAGGAAGCAGCTGTAACATTTTTCCCCAGTGATAAAAGTGGAAACTGGTGGGGTCCCAGCATAAGGCTGGGTACCAACTGCAAAGGTAAAGTGTGATAAAGAGTATCCTCTACAATGTGGGGCCAATTAAAGAAAAAGTCATTATTAGACCTACAGCTGGGACAGATTCTTGACAAATTCAGTAGGGACTGGAGCAAGTTCAAAAATCACTCGAGCTTGGTACATTAAATTAAACTAGAAGTTTGAGGTCAAGAATGGCTTAGCAGTGAGGAAAGTAACTTACTGTGGATATAGAACTCTGTTCATCAGGGCGTTCAGAGAGCACTTTGGGAGGAACTTACATGCTGATCTGCATGACTAGAAATTATGACTGGCACATACATGATTCTCTACTAGTGTTCTTTTCCAAACGCTAAAAAGTTCTGGAGGCGAGACGAAAAGATTTTGCTAGTAAATATTTCAACAGAGCAGACATACAGTGGCAGGCTTAAAAGAGTAAAATGATTTTGTTTCTTTTCTGGCAATTTTGTTTTTTAAGAAAAGGTAGTTAAGGAAATGTAAAGGTCTACTTCACTGAAACATTTTACAAACCAAAATTCAGAAAGACTACATTATAAAACAGGAAGAAATAGAGAAAAAATTTCCAAAAGAAAAGAATGAAAAATCTGTCATCAAAAAGAATACTGAAAGAAAGCTTTGAGGGGATTTTTCTGGAGGTCAGCGTGGTTACCATTACTTCACAACAGTACATTGCATTTTCAATTAACAAATGTTAAATTCAATAGTTTGTGTTCACACCTATTCTCTATATCCCAATTATTTTCCACATAAGTTGTTGTGCTTTGCTAAATGAAAGTAATTTTTAAATATCTCTAAATATCACAAGCTTATATCTTTGTGTTTCCTTACTAAGTTAGGGAAGTACAGGGGCTGTATTTTGAAAGAACTGTTTAAAGTAACTATCTGTAGCTGTAAGAACTTATCCAGCCTTCCTCCTGTACACTTTAAGCATTGTTTTGGTAATCGAAATATGTTATGGAACCAGTGCGCTCTCCTTTGACAGGAGACAACGAGCAAAGCAAGCTTCATAGCTATTTTTCTTTTTCTCAGATCATGTATTTGTCATCTGATTTGGGGAACAATCCCTTTCATGTAAAGGGATATTCTACCCATGGAAGAATATCCATTAATAGCAAGCACATGCAAGTTTATTGTGACAAGTATTTGAAAACTAAATGATGGGTAGCAAACCCTGGAGGAACCACAGCGATTTCCTTATCTGTACAATTTTTCTTTAGTCATGACAGAAGGGGGGTAGAAATAATACCTCACTTTTCAAAAAGCTTTTTTTTGTTGGAATACAGAAATCCTGTTTGTCATTAAAGATGTAAAGACCCTCATGTTTTTGTCAGTTAAGGAAGAAAATGAAAAGAATTCTTTTTACAGCAACCAGTATAGTAAGAGCCTTCCAGTTGAAGAATTGCCAAAATACACGAGATTCAAGCAGATACAGCTTGACAGAACTTGTCATTAAATATATATGTGGATAATATCAGTACATGTCAAACTGGCAAAATGTCTGATATGTACAATTTACTTAAGAAAGTCCCAGGATACTTGCCAAATACTAATTTTCTCTTTCTTAATTCAAGAGTTCCCTATTGTCTTGCAAAATAGAAAAGAGTAAGAGGGTAGGAAAACACATGTTTCAGATCAAGATTTCATGGGAACTTAAGAAGATCTGACTAATTGTGCTGAAATAAGGAAAAAAAAGAAGAGAGAAAAGAAGCTACGAAAATAGCCAATAATGTGTCCAATATTGGAGGCTTGGAGATGTATCCTATTTCTAAACTAGATTAAGCTGAATTAGGCAAAGACTGAACCCAAAACTTTCTCTTTCTTGCAAAATATGTAATAACGTTATTACGTATTTTTTGTTTACATAAAGTAACAGTTCTATCCTGATGATAAATGGGACGACATGGAAATCTCCAAACATTTCAAGGAACAGGAAGATAATTACCTCTACTACAGATACATTCTGGGACACGCTGCAAGCTTCTTAGGCACGGATAGCATGAGGAGACCAACAGAACAGAAAATGCTCGGTTTTCTCAGTGGTTGTTACTAGATTCTCTCCAAAGAGGCCAAGGTGACAGCTGAAAAAAGAGCATCTACGAATACTACACTGAGATAGTTCATGCCCTACAACCTATTATTTTTGGGTGAAAATTTTGGCTTAAATAACCTTACCTTTATTTTGTTATTCTATAGTTATATCAACGGCTTAGAAACCGTTGTGGTTTCTGGGTCTGCCAATTCTGCATCTTGTGCAAGCCCTATACTCATTAAGATTTGATATTCTCAGTAGACTTGAAGTCCAATCGATTTAAAATGCTCCACGGGAAGTTATTACTGAGGCTGTAACACATCATATTCTTTTGAATAGTGACCATGTAAAAAGAGAATTCTTTTGCTCAACAGAACTGCTCTCTGAGTGCGTTCAAAATCATATCTGACGATCTCAGTGACTAAAATATCTTTTTGCTGCCTTTCACTCCACAGAACAAAGCAGAAATCAGGAAGCCAAGAGTGAGCAAGCTGAAACCCCCAACTTGTTTGCCCACCATCGGCAGGAGTGTATCAGTTGAGACAGCCGGTCACATCTATGCAAACTCACTGGGAGGCATGAGCTGCTTCTCAGTCCATGAGCATAACGGAAACCAAAGGTTTTAATCTGTCCAACTGTAAACACAACTTTCTTATAAAACATTTACTGCTGACAATGATGCACACTCAAATAGTAAGTAATCCAATGAAAAGATTGCATACGGAAAAGTGTTCTCAGACTTAGTATTTACACTATGTACAATTTCTCAAAACATCTAAAACTGAAGGTACAAGGACAGCAAAGCCCAGAACTTTTTGCAATGAAATGAGGCTCCATTTTTAGTGGGAGAACTCCAACAGAGTACAGAAAACATTCTAGAGAAAGCGTTTTAATATGTACACTTTGAGTCTTTCTAATGGTATTCTATATTTGCTAATAAAAGATAAACATGATTTTCATCTAGAGTAACTTTTATTATCAAGCATTATCAAATTAGTGACTCATTTGTAATGTAAATAAGTATTATTAGTTTTACATATGAAAAATTTACATAGCTAATGGAACGACTGTGAAAACATTGTCTTAGGGCAGTTAAAAGCTATGTTACATTTAGCAAAACTGTGAACATGAATATTTATTTTTGAACAACAGCAAGAATAACCAACTTATGAATGTAAAATGATGAAGCAAATAGTGAAGAACATTTATTATCAACACTCATTTTGGGATTAATTTTTTATAAAACTGTCCCTTTTGTCTTCTGTTTCTAGCAAGTTTTGAATTTAATAGATTAAGTTCAATCTATTAGTCAACATCATAATTAATATTTGGAAAGAGGGACAGGAACAGTTCCCCAAAGCACATGGTAAACAATCTAAGACTTTGCAAAAGAAAGTAGATTGTGTGGAGGAAGGGGAAGACGAAGACTAATGAATATAAGAAAACTTAAGTCGTAAGCTTGAAGCTGCCTTTAACAGCAGAGAGAATCAGCACAGCAGACCCTTTTCATCAGCATGCAGAAGAGAGGACAAAAAAAGCCACCTCAAAATTTTTAAGATGAGATGGCAAGAACAGCAGTATTATCTTTCACTTTTTTTTTTTTTTTTTTTTTTTGTCTCACTTTTCAGATCAATTAAAGATGTCTACACTCTTTAAGAGCTGGCTACAAAATCTGGAATATGTACTATCAATTTATATGAAGCAAAGCAACAAAAATGTGCTCTTATGGTCTGATAAATCACACATGAGTTACAGAGACACACCTGTGTAGGTTCAGGCCTACAAATAACTAAAACAAGATATATTATGTTCTGAATGTTAAAAAGGCCAATTGACCTTTACGAAAAAATACTCAGACCAACTTTGACAAACATTTCTTGAAAGATAAAATTTTAATTAGTAAATGACAACACTCTAATTAAGTTTCTTAATGTTAGAGATGTTAACGTTTATACAAATAGTAACACCTTTTGTATCTCCTAAAGCATAATCTGATATGAATGGACAAGCTCTTCCTCGTTTCCTATGTATTTATTTTTACACACTAATTTCTTTGAAATGTAACATGCTAGATACTGCTCATAAAAATGAACATATTCCCATCCCACTAACCATACTCCCACATCTTGGCTTACTACTTGCAATATTCCACTAATTAGAATGCGATAGTCTTATCTCTGATTTACACTGTCTCCTCATTTTGCCCCTTTCTACTATTTTTAAAGTAAAATAGTTCCATTCTGTTCAAAGGTGTTTTAAATTAGTGCTATTTATGAAAAATAGTATCAGTTTCATGGTTGTTGAGCTACTATGGAAGTGTTTGTTATAGTGAAAGCAAAAAAAGACCCATTTGCAGACCTACTAGGAACCTCCTCTTTGCAATGATGAAGACAGTGTGACATCCGCAGTGATATTCAGCTGCCTAATTCTCAGCTAATTAAAAGTTAGACACTCGGTAGGTTTGAGAATCTAAGCCTCTGTGCTGCGTTCTCCCATAGCTTTTAAAAACTGAGATAAACGCAGCCCTCTCTTTCTTCTAGGTAGAGTGCAAGGCACAGTTCATTCACATTTCCAAAAACATCTTGAATTCATTAGAAGGAAAGATACACAGAATTATGATTTTTAATTTATAGAACATCAGCATGGAAAATGGCGCAAGCTTTGTCAGACATGCCTAAATCCTTGACACCAAGAATGCAGACCAAACGCATCTCAGTTCCCTAAACACATGGCCAGACATAATGCCAGGTGCTTCCAGCTGTATTTTTTGTGATATAAACACGGAGGAGGAACAGAACTAAGATCATCAGCCTACTGCACATAATCCATCAAAGTCCAGTCAGACGGCAGTAACAGCTTTTGGACACTCAGTTTGAGCCACATTTCCAGCACTGATGGAAGTAAATGCTCCATTTTTCTCCTTGCTAATTCCATGAACTATCAAATCCTCCAGCATTTTAGAATCGGCAAGTGAAGTACAACGTTATAAAAACATGCTATTCCCCCCAGTCTCATTTTGCATGGGCTCACTGTACTGCTATTATCCATATGACTTTTTGCCATCTTATTCAATTAGCACAGCACAGAAATTCACGGGATGACGACTAGGTTGCTGCATGAGGAACAGACTGGCCACTTTAGATACTGCAAGAAACAATCTAGTATCAGACTAGACTTCTTCAAGATGTTAAAATAATAAATGAAACTTGCAGAAGCAACAGCGAAAATGGCAAAACTTCTGCTGGAAGGATGGTACAAGGTGGTAAGATATCTAAAATCTCCTCCCGGATGGTTAGAACCAGTGGCAGCTCTCTGCCTCCGCGGGGCTGCGGCACCGGCGCAGCACCTGCCCCTCCAGCTGTACCACCTCTTTGGCAGCGCGAGGGTGCCAGGCCGGGTGCCAGCACGTCCACCACCCCAGTGGGTGTTCCAGGCACGTGGCTCACAGAGAGTCAGTTAAAAAACCTGCTGGGGACTGAGCCCACTAGCCCCAGTGTAACAGCTGCCGATAGTTAGAATAACCCTACACCACCACCTAGATACAAACAGTTTTTGCCTAGTGGCTGAAACACATGTGCATGGTTAACGGAGTTCTTCCTAAAGCACACATTCACCATAGAGTCTTAACAACCCTACTAACTCAAACTTCAAACGTTTCTGCAGACAAATAATTATAAATTTTATGACAATTTACCACTTGTCCAGTTACTAACGTAACAACCATTTTAGAAGTGTGCATTGAGACTAATCTAGAAAACTGGATCCTTATTCTACACAGCTGTGAACATTAATATCTGTACTAAAAACTGGAATGGTCGCACTATTTGTCTGCAAATTCTAAAGCAGGAAAAAGAAAAAAAGAGATCCACAGTATGTCAGTGATTCAAAATTGTTCTGCTGCAGTAACATTTTAGTTCCCTGATCTCTCTATACAGCTGTGACTTGAGGGCAATACTAATGCACTGGAAACATTAAGTGAATAAGCCACAAAATGAAAATATTCACACACAGTCAGCATGTATCCCTCACGTCTTTACCTCACAAATACAGAAACTTTCCCTAAACTAAAAACATTCCGAGCAACTCGCTTTATTACAAGCCCTGAAAGATGTAAGCAATAGACACTTGTAATAGAAGAGAAAGCTTGAGAGATAAATGGAAATATAAAGAGTAGAGATCTGTGCTGCACCTGCTGGACTCTTAGGACATCACTCCTGCTCCTTCAGGCAACACCACAAAAATAAATGTTAGAGCTGACTGACTTTAGGCTCACCTGAAGAAGCCTGTCTGTATCTATGACTAAGACTGTTTTTTGCATATTATATTATATGAAACAATTGCAGTCGGATACACTGATGTACTTGTAACTCATACAAAAAAAATATGCTTCAGGTTGAAACTTGCCATACAAGTTCTCAGCCCAACAGCAACTTCTGAAAAACAAAATCCAACACGTGAAAGAAGCAGCAGGTGACTGCTCCTCTGCAGTCAGCTGAAAGACTGCAGAGAAGCAGTATATTTAGACTGATACGTAACAGGCACGAATCCTCGTTTTTCCGTGAGAGCTGCAGCACAGCTTTCGGTACGAACAGATGAGGGGCACCACGAATGTGCAGACAATATGCATTATTTCTCACAGTTTGGATATAGTTCTCATGGTTAATATCAACATCTGTCATCACAGAGGGAACATTAAAAAGTGCAGCAGAAGAAATACTGCAATATTGTAATTCAGATAAAGAACTGCTAACTACAAGCAGGATGGATTAAAAATAGTTTGTATGATAGAGATCAATGGGAAGCTAGGACTAAGGAAGAAAGATAACCAGTTATTACACTCACAGACATTTTTATTTGATGGCACTTTGCGCTGTACAAAATAGTTGAGTACTTAGTTCAGTAGGGCTCCATATGATTGGAAGCTGAGCAGAATGCACTACTAGGTTATGAAAAAGTTGTTTAAAGAGATGAAAAGCCTGCTGAAGATTTGTGCCATGAGCACTATTTTCTATTTCTTATTTCCATTCTGAGAACATTATGAACTACCGTATTAAAATTTTAGACTCTCACAGAGATGGATTTATCAAGGTTGATCACTCAACCCCACTGGACCATGCCTTTCGGAAAATGTGAGTCATTCTAGCAGGGGATCTTCCTGGGTGTATGCACATAAGAGCACCAGCAAGAACTGCTGAATGCTGTTATCTACACAACAATCATTCTGCTGTAATGTTGACTAAAAATAGCTAGAAAAAAATTGAGAAAACAAAAGGTTCTGTGTAGGAAGGGAAAAATGGAAAAGCATAGGTGTGATTTGTTCAATATAAAATTTGTTCAGATTTCCACATATAAAAGGAGATAGGGAGAGCTTTGATATACTCAGCCCAGAGTAAAGCAGTCCATCTTTGAAGGGGCAGAAGTAGGCTATTTCATCAAGCTAAGAACTGGATACACTGAACCACTCCTGCTACAAATACTGTCTTTGACGGGCAGGCAACTGGATCACTTAGAGTTTGAGGTGTGTAGCTTCAGTGCTTGCAGCTACGTTGCTGCAAAATTGAGTTGGCACAGGGATACACAAGTAATTTGAATGCTCATTTATGAGAGAAAATAAGTTGGGAAGTGCGGAGCGTAACTAGCTTGCCTTGGCCCAGCTGCGTTCTCACAGCACGGAGTGCATAGAGAGACCTGCAACAGCACCACCATCTTCCAGAGGAGCCGCTTCTGAACCTCTCCTCAGCTGAACTCTCCGCAGTACGTCACACGCGTCAACACTGATTTTATAAGAAGCTTAAGCAAAAGGGTAATAACTTATATATATCTATGAATACACACACACACACACACACACACACACACACACACAAACATCTGTTTAATGTACCAGGTTAATACCTTATGAACTAGTTACATATATACTGGTGGAATATTAATTATTCTTACTTATTACACTCGTAGATGTATTTGATTAACTGATAAACAATAAAATTATAACACAATTGTAAGGTTTATAATGTTTTCTCTGGAAGAATCCCAGAATATTTTTTAAACAAATGGTTGGAAAGCATATGCATACTGCACGTAACAGTTTTGGGTAAAGGAAAGAGAAGATGAAAATTTAAAACTGCACTATAGGTAACTGGAGATTAATTACATAGCTCTGTCAATACATTTCTGAATTGCAATTTAATACTCTGTCTTTTAGTAAAGATAGAGAGATCTTCTTGTAGGAAAAAGGAGAAAAGAGATATAAAAAATAACAAAAAGCAAAGAAATATTTGAGAAGTCCAGCCAGCTTTTTGTTGGTATTCATTCTGATTTGCCTTCATGTAGAGCAGAACAGCACAAATTAAGTAAATGGAGTTACATCAGTTAAAAATTCTTGCAAACATGAAGAGAAAGCAGGCCAAAGCCCGTAAGGAGTCCTCCCCCTGCTATTTTAATAGATGCTATACTAGTCAGAAACTTGATTAGATAAACTGTATCAATCTGATCATCTGCCATTCAGCTAACTGAGGAATACTCATCATTGCTCCCTCCATCAAACTGGTTGCAACTTTCCAAACGCTGCATCTCTTGGCCTGAAATTTCCTATCATAGTCCCCGTTCCGCAAAAGGACCTAGACGCCTAAAGCGAAACTCTTGTACATTGTTTGGCTTGTCAGTTTAACCATGGGGTCTAGAGCCCACGCCTCATCACAGAAACCTCTGCAAGGCCGCCAGCGCGCAAGTTGTCCCTACTGCAGGTCGCAGGCGCCAGTTAGGCTGCTCCTGCACCCGCTCGACTCTGCCACGAACTCTGCTGGGCTGAGGGGCTCAGGGCTCCTGAGCAGACCTGGGGAGCCCACCCCTCTGAAGACTAATCCAGCAAGAAAAGCAGTTCGTTTTTCACCTCCTTGAACTGGCAGGATAGCTCAAGCATCCGGCTTGGAAACATAGGGCTATCCATAGGAATCATGGGGCTATCCAGAGGCTGGGAGCACAGCAGCAATCCTGACCGAGATTTCTCCGGCTTCCTTAGACCAACTCAGTAAGCACGTTCAACCTTCTGCCCAGCGCACAGAGAAACTGTTGAATTCTGCTAAGACACAACGACCGGCACTTAYTAAAAAATGACAGGCAGAGAAGGAAGAGGAGGAAATTAAAGAGGCATATTCACAAGAGACAGGTTCGCACATGTACCTTTCTTGACTTTTTTAATCAGGTAAACAAATCTTCTCTCAAAGTCTATATGAGACAGTCTCAGTATTCATGCAAGTGTTTTTATTAATAATATCATAATATATTCTTGCACTATTATGTTGTTACAAACTTTCCTTCATCATTATTAAATGTTTTTTTTTTCAAATTTAGGCTGCTTGGAAAACATAACACATAATTATTTTGTAATATTTATTGTATTAAATTGGATGTTCAAACAAATTCCAAGTTAGTTTTGCTTGTTATCATGTAGGCATGAGTCAGCTTTTAAAAGAAGCTACATGATTCATTTTACAACAAACCAGTGTATTTACATAGATACTAAATTGCATCCTTCAGCACTTCTGATTTTCTCTCTGCAGGATTTTTCTTTATGGTATTTCAAACAAATATGGCACTCTTYAGTGAAGTTCAYCTTTTCTATAAAATATTTGWTTGTATATTTTGAATAGGCTAAAAAYAGCAGATTTAATTCTACAGACATTTTTAATAATAGCAGTATTACCTAATTTTCAAACTGTATTCCAATCTGTCAGAGGAAAACAGTTGGTASAAGTGGTTTTTTTTAAGAAAAAATAAAAAGAGAGAATGTTTACCAATATGCCAATATATTCTTTTTAGAAATCTCTAATTTATGACAAATAATCCTCCTTATAAGCAAAAAATAATGCAACTGTCCTACATCATAAAGATAAGCTATAAAGCCAAGATTTCTTTTACCCTAGTGCCTGATAAGAAAAAGCCTTCTAATTAAATTTACTCAAAATATGCTATTATTTTCTTATTAACCCTAGTTTTATTACATTTACACTCCTTTTCTTTCAACTAARCATAGACTTGTGTCCAAGATTTGCTCTGAATTTATCCTACAAAGAGAAAAGGACACATAGAACTGGTTCCACTGTCAGTCTTTCAATCACCATCTAAAGTTTCACAAAGTTATGTACAGACAGATACTGTAAATACTGTTTGTTGTTTGAATGGGAAAATGCAAGTCAATAAGAAGTCTTTTTCTTTCAAATTAATCGTAGTTTAATAATTAGGGGTTGTTTTWCTCATGCACCTAAATCCTTTATCCTTCTGTAAGGCTTGGGGGAAAACTGATTAAAATCAGAAGAAATCACACTCTTGATCTCCTATTGAGAGGGAATAACTGGCATTAAAATAGATACAACTGCTTCGCATTCAATAAACTTGAAATATTCCTCTCTACTCCACTATTTCTGAACACTACTTCAGTTTTAATCCAGTGTTTCTTGAAATGCTTACATGGAAGTGTAAGTTCAGTTGCTTCACTGCTGCCGCAGTGCTAGCAAAAAGGCATCTTGAGAGCTGTCATATGCAAACCATACCCTCAATATATAGCACAAGGCACTGAGTATTAAACACGTCCTGGTAACTTATAAATTGACCCAAATGGACTGATCTAGGCACACATACCAATACTCCTTTATTAAGAAATTGCTTGAGGACTTTTGTCAGATTCACAACACGTTTACTACAAAATTAATTTCTTTTTTTGGCCTCTACGTTCTAGTTAAAATAGGTCTACTTTATTACTGCTCAGATTGAAGAAAATCATTAAAAAACGTAATCTAAAGCAGTAACGCAAAAATCAGGTCATCYCAGAGATTGGCCGGAGCAGCACTGCCCGGATGCCCTGGGCCACCGCACCCCGCGGCCACCCAGTCTCGCAGGGAGGCTGCGCGGCTCCAGGCAGTGCCCGCAGCTCCCGCGTGCTCCTGGGCTTTTCTTCTYCTCTGTTCGGCCAGTACAACACAACTAAAACAAAATCTACTTCCACGTTTTTTTTTTTTTCTCTAATTACACATACAGAATAACCCCCACACACACTTGAGGGAAGCTTTTAATAAGAACCTCTGAAGAAAAAGAAAAGGAGATGGTGAAGGTCTTGGTACATGAAGCTTTTGGTTCTTTTTCAGTTAGAAAATTGAAATTTTTAATAATGAAGCTCTTATAAAAACTAGATGTTAATACCACGTTTTTCTAGTGAGTTCTTTTTACCGTACATGTGCTGTGGCTTATTCAGACTTGTAAAAGTGAAAAGCCAGTAATTTAATGTTTCAGAACTTCCCTATCTTTATTGATTTTCTTATATTATTTTTGCACCAGAAGGTGTGCAGGTGCTGTTAGCAGGTGTCTGACTGAAGAGAGGTACCGACTAAAGACTATTTTCACTGTACTKACAAAAAAAAGCAGGTGATCTGCATTACTGTATTTCCTATGAACCTTAGCCACCAGCAATCACATCACAGTTCAGCATCACATCCAGTCACATAAAATAAAGAGAYAGCATGCAGTTGCACAGTCTATATATTATTTGAAAACCATTCACAAACATCTACTATTTCATTAATTCACAAGCTTTTCTTTTGGATCGGAAATGTATCTTAAAAGTGCTATTTTACAATTAAAAACTGATTCTTATTCAAGATAATTCTTTCGATAATTCTTAGAAGTTTCATTCTGTATTTTCTTGCTAAGCTTCTTAATTTTTCTCTAGAGCTGACATGAACACACATCCCAGAGAACTTGGAGGGTTTATGGTATTTCCTACCCAATGACTGAAGAAATTTGCAAGTGAAAAAGAAAGAAGGAAAGCAAGGATGTATGTAACCTTTCATCGTAGGAAAGAGCTATTTTAGAAAACACAACTATAACTTTCAAAACTAAATCCCACTAAAATAGTGGGTGAAAATCCACTCCAAAAACAATGAGGTGCTGCAAAGACAATTGAGTCCCTTCAGTTCTACAATATTCCCTGACAGTTTAGGTGATTATTTGTACGTGTTTTGACATATGTGGTCCAGGCATGGGTCTGTATGCATCACCCCTACGTTGGGACAAGTACTGTGATAAGTAAAACCTAAACAGCAAATTTCTTTGATTCACTGCAGCTTCAGAGAATTAATTTGGGAACGTTCTCTTAAGGGACACGTTTGCTCTCTGCTCTGCATTATGCAGCACTCACAGTAAAACAAAAGCTAATCGAATTTCCTAAGTCATGAACACAYAAAGCATACTTTGGTTTTGCCTTAAGCTTGTTGAATTTACTACCTTTTTACAGAACCTTGGAGGAAAAGACATGATCAATAATTACCTGTAAGAACTCCAAAAGGAGTTTAGTGCAGCGCGGGAGGGAGCTGAGGGGAAGATGACGGCAAGCATCAATACACTTGAAAGCAGCAGTGATTTAAAGGGTCAAGAGATGGACCGGCAGCAGCCAGAGGGCTCTCTCCTGCTCTGCCGCTAACTTAACATGTCACAGGCTTGCAAACACGTTACTGTTACGTGAGAGGAGAGGAGGGGAGCTATCCTTCTTTCACCCAGGGGATAAACTACCATAAATTACTCAACACTGACYGCAGGGGAAAAACCAGGTAGTTACTGCAAAGCAGCTGATGTGGTGTGAATTCTCACCCTCGCTCACCCACCGTAATTTGTCTGTGTCCGTTCTCCAAAAAGTCACGTAACAAGCTCGGCACCTTGCGCAGCTATGTGTACGATGAACTCATTTCCCTTAGTCTTATTACAGCAGATGAGAAAATAAGGCTTTTTCAGCATGATTACAAAGTAAAAACGAAGGAGTGATTTCCTCAGAAGGCACAGAGCTGCCTTCTTCCTTCTTCTCTGCCGCAGTCTTTTTTAAAGGAAAATCGGTACGCTCCTTTTCTTAACGCATCACCTAATAAAACCACATTACATAACAACTATCCAACAAATAGAATACAGATTATCCATCACAATTAGCACGGACTGACCTTCCTCCCATTGCTTCCCAGCAGAGATTAGGAGCAATTCATTGATCTTAACAGAAGGACATTAAGGTCGGTCAGAACCAGATAGATTTAGCAAAACAGTATGCAGTCTGGCTTCTAATACATAAATATTCTCCACTCAAGACAAGATTTGTTGGGAGGTGCAATAGATTATTAGACCCTCTGCAATAACTGAAGACATTAATGCATTAAGTCCTTCTTCTGAAATAGAAACAGAAGATTTCCAAGCTAAACAAAAATTGAAAACAATTGCTCACTGTTATTTTCCCAGCTGTATCACCTCAATATTAACTCTGCTTGTAAATCTCATCCTGCCTATATGTTTAAACCATCCCAGCAGATTACTCTTGTGTTATTTTCATCTTCATTAGAGTGAAAGGAGCTACCCTCCATATTCWCCAGCAGGAGAAAGATGTTGCTGCTTTTATATATACTGCAAAGAAGTAAGAATAGCAAAAATAACAGGAGTACATTAAATGCTACTTGGCTCTAGTGGATATTGTGTCTATTTACCCTATTAGCCGAATACAAACCTCATAATACAGAAACTGGGGAAAATTGCACTACTGAACACAAAAATAGGGTAAATACTCCTACTTTATCACCTCTATCTAGGTATTATGAGTTCTTGATTTCCTACTGGTCCACAGCTACCATTTACAAATCCATATTATAATTTCTTCCATGCCAGCAATAATTAAGTATCTTGTTATAATTAAAACAGATTTATAAGGAGTGACTGGCTCAAAATCTGGTCTTGAGAAAGTAATTTATACAACTATATACTACTCCCATCAATAAATACGTTGCTGTATTTTCTTAAATTTTTCCACATGATGACATTAATGATAATTAGTGTTTGAATCTGACTGAAATTATAAAGAAAMAAAAACAGTTGTAATCTTTCCATATTCCACTCCTTATATCAAAACAACATTCAACAAACTGGTAACTGGCAATTTTTGTGTTGTTTGTGTGCCAATTAACAAGCAACCTCCAAGTATTTGTTAGCAAAGGCAAAGCAACAACAAGTATCAACGTATTTTACACTAAAACTAGAATGCAACGGCTTTTGTTTGCTTTTCTCCGCATATAACATGACCTCTTTTCTGACCTCAAACTTTGATGTAAAATACATATAAATTAAAAGATAAAGCCCTAGATACAAACAGCAGAAATGGAAGTGACCTCTAGAATTCACGCATCCCAAAGACCACCTGACTTAATGTTTTATTATTGTTTTGAGTGAAATCTGCTCCTGCCCTGCATGGACACATCCCTTTGCACTTCTTCTCTCATGCAAACTAACATGCCAAATGAAGGACAAAAGGATGAACAAGGACTGGCAAATAGAGGTAACAGAATTACTCCCAGCAAAGCCTTCAATAAACCTTTTTTTCAGAGATGAGCTTTCTAATACCTCGATTGAGCAATCATTCCGCAAACTAAGATCAGTTGTATTATGTCCCTACATACTAACACAGTACAGTAATGCATATCTTACTAAGACTGGAAGAAGAGCAATTGATGACATAAAAGATMAATGTTGATTATTTCTGAAAAAATATGATGTATGGAACAATCAGTGTATTTACTAACACACCATTATGCAATTGAATTTACTATCACATGTAAACGTGATTTGCAATACATACATACATGATGACATAACTCGACACAGGAAGCTATCAAGGCCAGTCCTCCRATCTGAATTTCCAGTGAACCTATCCGTTTCAATGCTTTTATTGCAATGCTTAAGGTAGGCAATCAGTGGAAGTGTGATTTCAAGTTTTTCTTAAGCAGTGAAATAAGAAAATCAGCTAAATTTTTTTCTCTACTACCTAAGATGTCATATATACTAGAATCTGTTGACAGGTAAAGAAATTCATRTATAAATAATTCATATATATAAAGAAATTCATATATATTACAAGTGCTTCTGAAACTGTAAATTCTTTATTGACGTATGTTATTTACTGGGAATTTGTCTCAGTAAAATAGATTGACACTGCATAGGAAGGTGACCTGAAACTTTTAATGGAAAGGATTTTCTATTTAATAACTGTCCTAATTAGCTGAGGAGTCTAACATTAAACTGATATTACCTAAGTTATATTTATTAACCCCTTTTTGCCAGGCAGTACTAAATTTTCAGGTGTTACTCATTCTTACGGCTGTAAGGTCTCTTAAGTATTTCATAGCTTCGTGCGTGATTAAAGCAAGCAAGATTTGCACTCCCATCCAGCTAGCATCCAACTGTTTGACTAGCTGTTCTGTCAATTCCTCTGTTCCCCACAAATGTTTTATTTTAAAAAAAAAGATATGCAGACATGACTTACTTCAGCACAGATGGTGTGTACCACCATTCGATTATTGCAATAGTATGGTTTCTATTCAGTTTTGGAAAGTAATGTTAAGTGCTATAGCACACAGGTGTATACGTACCATAGGTGTATGTGAGCAGCTGTTAACACACACTACACAGCACCAATACATTAAATAAGCAAATCAAAACAGTAAATAATTAAGTTCTGTGCTTTTGATATTTAGAAGTCATTTCTTGCAATATTTCTAGTTTTAGAACCTATTAGCACACACTTCACTGCTCTCATTTTCCCAATAGTTAAAATGTTATTTTAATTTTCTTGTTTTCCCACAGTGACTTTGTACCATGCACTGAACAAACAAGAATTTCCTAATACTGCTTTGATGCTTTAACTGAAGTTCTAGGATTTGTTTACTGGTTACTGTAACTGYAACAAATACATTTTCAAAAATACAAAAATGCATTTTCACCAGTAAAATTATTGAGCTAGGGTAGACTAGATTTTGTTCCTAAATTAAAAACAAATAAGAGCAGTGTAAATGAAAGTTATAATGAATAATTCATACCGACATCTACAGAATGATTCTGAAATTCAAAAAATAAAAATAAACGTGTCTCTCAAAAACAGCAGTCTTCAAGATTTTTGAACTAAAAACCATGTGGTTAAGTATTACTGGACGGAGATCCAGGCAATTTTTGGCAACCTCCTCAAATTTAAAACATGAATTCCCTACAATATTGCCTGATACAGGAATATAATGACCAGGGCATGTTACCACAGCAAGCTACTGGGGCTGAAAGTGCTTATATATAATGAGTTATAGAATATATAGGAAACAGATAACATATGAATCATAGAATTAACTGATGTACTTTAGCCTGAGAAACAGTCTCCCAGGGACGTGGAGGAAGTTTTACTTTATAATATACATTCAGAAACAGATTYGAGAACAGTCCAGTTATTACTGCATAATAATGTTGGCAGTATCTGAAGACAAATAATCTATCAAGCTCCTGTATTCGTTCCACAGTCTTCTTTTGGAAGGATCTGAAAACGGACAGTGCGCCTAACTTCTTCCAGCTCATTTGGTTAATGCAAAATGTGAAAGCCTAAGTAGATGACTCAGAAAATTCCTTCTGAATTGACCTTGGGGAAACTCCTCTCTTTCTATCCCCTTAATGAGACAAAGTGTGAAATCATTAGCACCGAGTTAGTCTTTGTGATTATCTACTAAAAAAATAGGAAATACTATTCAATGTTTTAATGCTATGGAGAGACTCCTCAGTTGCAGAACCTGCCAAAGCATCTATACTGGTTGATTACTCYGAATCTTCTAAACAACCTACAGTTGTATTGTACAGCTGTACAGTATTTTTAGGACAATGCACAGGAGTTTTGAGTAGGATACAGAAAGGATAGGGACAGGCCTGGGAGATCTGTACATCACATGAACAAAAAGATACAAGAATCTGACAGATTCATAAAATTTTCAACAATATTTTTTTCTTAGGGCTAGATATTCTCTTCTTTCACGTATGGCAGCTTTCACTCATTCAGATTTTGAAAGCAAAAAGATCAAAATGTCATAAACATAATACAACGCCATCAGAATTTAAAAGTTCATCACTTCATGGCACACTTCATCACTTCCCAAATCTGCAATGAGTCAGCAAGTGACAGTGGCTAGGMATGCAGTTATGAAGACAGAAGCAAAGGAAAGTGTATGAAGTAGAGGGACAAAGTTAGCTTTACTAAGCAGAAAAGTAGCCTTAATCAATCGTTTGTTTATTAAAATCTAGAAATATTCCTAATACTTTTGTTCCCTGGTTTGTAGTTAATGCTAACAGTAGCCCYGATCAGCTACTTTTCGCACTGTAATGGTTTTACTGCTTCTGAAAGTGTTTTTGCTAYGTCTAAACAGAAAACTGAAGTTGCTGAGCTATGACATAGTAGCGTCTTTYTCTTGTAATTGTTGGTTTGGAGATGGGAACTAAAGAGTGGAGGTTACTGCAGTCATTATGAATTTCTATTCAATGTCATGTTTTCTTTACCTTTCAACCTCAAAATTTTAAGGTGCTTTGAAATTTCAGTTTTGTTCAAGAGGCTGCTGCTGCCAGTGAAAGGCTGTAAAATAAGAGAGTACAAGAAGAGGTAAAGACCTGTTATTTACCAGGTCTACTGTTAAATAACGATGTTTTCATCAAGTCAATCAGAGAAGTTTCACTGTGCTCATTGCAACAGCCACACTGGACGCCACAGAGTCATTTTTGTGAAAACTGTTAAAAAATGGTGCCTAGGGAACAGTAGAAGACTAGGAAAAGCATGAGAAGGACTTTTCCTAGCACTTTTTCAGCCTCTAACCATTTTTATCTGAGGGGCTTAGGTTAGATGTTGTTTCCCCTGCATTTAGTAACYTCGAAGTTTTCAAAGTTAGTATTACTAGGCCCTGTATCAGCCTGAGAAGACCTTTAAGAAAATAAAAGAACCCTCGCCAGTCAAGCAGAGTTTACAAGGTCAGATGTAATGACTTTGAACTGAGTAGTCAGTAACTCCTTGCTTAGTGTATCAGTAAAAAGGCTGGAGCCTCACTAGGAACTCCCCACCCGCCCACCCACACACCCAGAACAGCCTCCTCTCGGGTCCCTCTTCCTCCTTTAGAGCCAACATCRTCACGGCTGCCTCCGTGGTATTTCACACGATCCGCCACGAAGATCAGTTCTACTCATCAGTAACGTCTATCAACACTTCCTCTTGCAGATAAGAGGAAATTAAAAACTGCCTCTTGGAAAAAAAATGCTTGCTTTCCAACTGTCTTTATTTTCGGCTGCATTAGCAAAAGTATCTTCAACAGTTACTTACAACATGATAAGCACTTCTCAACATAAAAAACCACATCTCATAGTTCAAGGTTTTCCTGGTCTTGCAAGAATCAGTACAATCTGGAAATTTTATAATCATGAAAATCAGTCTTCAGCGGAGAATTTTAATCACAGTATCAAAGTTTCACATAAATCTCAGTAGCCGCTTAGATTCAAAGCACTCCAACTGAAAGATAAATTAATCATTTCAGAGGAGTGTTACAGAGAAGATAAATGAATAGCTGTTTTCATGTTTCTCACAATTTTTAAAGACTTATCTTGGGATAAGTAATCTTGTAGATAGAGGAAAAAAAGTAAAAAGAAAAAAATCTTCCATCTCATTTTGCATAAACACATTGAGAGGCAGAGGCAATGCTATTATAGTATGTACAGCATGTGCCTGTAGGAGCTAATTCTACTCAAATTATTGATACATACTTGAAAGCAAATGCAACAACTCATTTCAGCAGGAAGCAGAAACATCTAGTACTGGAAGTATGTATACTTTACTCAAGAGATCAATCTTCTTTGAACTGAATTATTTAAATTAAAGAAAAATATATGTAAGACAGTCCTCCTAAGAGCTCCATTTACCCTAGATTCTGCAGTGGAACCCCAGAGCAAAATAACCCACAAGGAGGAGGGACCAGAAGCAGACAACTTGCAGCTAATGGAACTCTAATCAAGTCATATCTACAAGATTTCCTGAATAATTGAAGAGACAAAATGGAATAAAAAGTATTGAAGGACTGTTTAATGTCTGATAAATAGAATCTGTTTTAACTGGACTGATACTGTTTCATAAGGCTGTTACCTTCACAAGGAACAGGCTTTTTCTATAGTAATGCAAGCTATTGATGGTTTTTTTATACATCGTACACCCACAGAGTACATTCAAATTACATAAACATATGTGTGTGTATATATACATACGTATTTTAAATAGAGACAACATATTGCTGTGTACATATTAAAAGCAACTATATCTTATGTATTTCCCTAGTTGCTATCACCTAGACTATAGCAAAAATGGTGTTACAGAGGAAGAAGAAAGTAAGATAAATTGAAATGACTTCATGTGAGCTGTGACTGAATTATAGAGTGGCCAAGCAGAGATGGAAAAGCTTCTAAACACAGTGGTGACGTAGCAAAGGTGAGGCAGAAGCTTTAAGTAGCATTACAACCAAAGATAAGCTGCAAGTGGAAGTCTCCAAGATTACTTTCAGGATGTTCCTAGACAAAAGGTTCCTTGTACGCACTTCACTAGAGGAGTATGTGACGTGATTCAGCCACTGTTCCACTGGTTGTGGGACACGAGGGAAAGGAAAAGAAACCCACTGAGATCTTTGCGGCAGGATTTCCATGGGGCAATTTTAATAGAGAAGGCTTGAAAAAGTGAAAAAGTCAGTTTTATGAGAATAATTTAGTGAGTGCTCAGAAAAGGATCTCAGAGGTTGCTTATATCAGCACGGATTTCTGAATTACTATAATGCCAGAGGTAGCTCCGTATTCCTAGTGCAGGAGCACTAGAAGAAAGGGAAGATAGATGTTCACAGTTCACTTAATACACACAATAGATTGAAGGCTGAGAACATCTTTCAGATTTACACAAATCTTGTATAATCTTATTTTACTCATTCATAGAGAATAGATTCCTTCTTGTTATCATCTACTACACTCTTGAGTAMTCCTCTGAAGAAAATGATTTACTAGAAACAAAAAATAAACATGATTTGTAATACCTGACATTTCCATGAAAAAACTATTAGAAAAATGACAAGATTAATGGGCAATACTACATGATAAATCGGGAAGAACAATCCTCTACTGTCAGGGTAAAGTCTGAATAAACTAATAAATTCTTTTCCTGCTATGATAATTTTGTAGAAAAATATTTCATTAAAAAGTAACTGTTCACAGTGTTTTCCATGTAGCACATTAATAATAAGAAAAAAAATGCAACAACTCTTAGAAGCTCAGAAAAGAGCTTCATATAACTAGCTAGAGATCCAACAGGATCACCAAGTAATTCTTCTGATCTGGCAGATTTTACATGTCTAAGGACTGTTATCTACCTTGCAGAATGTAAAATATGACTGGAGCCTGTATCTATTGTCAAACAGAAGCTACTTTTTAAAGACTGTCCTCTTGTAGAAGGCAAATGCTTAAAAACTTTCACTAAGGACTGGTGGTTTCTGGAATGACTGCTTTAATTGAAAAGAACTCTGAGCATTTTAAAAACTTTCTATTTTTTTTAAACTCAGTCTAGTCCACAGTCAGAAGACGAGAATATAAGGAAAGTAGGTAACTACATCAGGACTGCAAATTTAATGAGAAAAAAAAAATTACACACAAAATATTTATGGAAAAAATCACTAAATTCATACGAAATATTATTCACGACTTGTCTTCTCGCTAGAGAGCTAACAAAATTACATCAGAGAGCATTATGGCAGTGCAGGTTCCGTTATAAAAAATGTATTGGTAGTCATCTTTTGTGCTATTTTTTAAAACCTGACAACCCCACCCCAGCACAATCTCTGTGAAAAATATATATAATACAGCTAATATTAAAATGTCTTAAAAATATTAGCTTGCTGGACAAATATGTACTTTCGGATAAATAGCACCTGACCTTACAACAGCCATTCTTCTAAATGTTACAGCACTACTAATATTGTTTCAATTAAATAAAAATTAAAGCTGAGAAAATATCACAAAAGGGTAATCTAATATTTGATCATTAACGTGCTTATGTAAAGTGATATTTACAACAGCATTTTCAGAACCGGGCAATTTCTCTGGGAAAAAAAAATGCAGCTGTAATAACTTTTAGTACACTGCACTTYGGTGCTCTGCACATTACCCTCAGAAGGCCTGTCAAGCTTCATCCACGATCAGCTCCTCTGGCATGAAGATGAAGCTTCTCAGAGAGCAACGCTTGCCCTTAAGATTAAGCTGAAAGTTTCTGTTGCTGATTGTTCAGACTGGACAGCATCTAACGCACTAGATCATCTTGGCATCACTAAAGCAAGTAGTTTCAGGATTTAAAAGTGTCCTATTGCTTGTCCACGCAACTTTTTCTTCGTAAATATTTCAGCTGGTAAGAAGGGTTGCCCAGTATTACTCCTTTCAAATATTAAGATCAGCAACACTCAAACCCACAGAAAACCCTGACAGCTAAAAATTGGGATATTCAAATGGACCCATACCTACATCCCTTGCAACTAAGAATAACTTCCACAGATTAACCATCTGTCTTCCAACTATATTCATTCCACTAAAGACAGTTWTTTCAGGAGAAAATAAAACAGAAACGTTCATAGAGCTGATGATAAACAGTTTTGCCCTTGGTGCTTCAGGGGAAGAAGAGGTTAATTTCTTTCTCTCTTTCTCCACTCCTGCACAGTCCAGGGGAAGAGAGCTTCAGGAGCAGAGGTGGCTCCAAGACTCTGCCTACCTTTAGGACTGGAAGCAGCAAAGCAGAAGAGCTACAAACAACCAAAGCAGAACCACTTTAAGCTTCTGAAGAACTTCAGTATTTTTATGAATTTTACATCCCCTTTCCTCAAGTGTATCCCAACTTGTTCTTCAAGTTGGCTTGAGGTTAAACCTGCCCCATAACTGACAAGTCTTCTCACACTTAACTATAATATTATCTCTGCTATGTGTTCTTAAGCATTTGCATTTAGTTGTAGAAACAGCCCAATTACTCATACGAAAATATAACTTTATTTTGTTTTCAAGTTTTGAAAAAAATATAAGTTCAAATTACTATTATTTTGAAAAAAAAAGGCTGGAATAAGCCATTGTCCCACTGAKGACCACAAAAATTTCAAAGACAGCAGCACTGATCACTTTGCATTTCCGAGATAATGATATACTAACACCTATTTAAAGCTTGTGTCTCAGAGTTTCTGTTGTTCATAATAAACCAGCAGATCTCCCTAGAAAGGCCTGCTTTCCTACATCATATTAATTGATGTGCAGCCAGATGTCCTGTTCTGCTGGAACACAGTGCATGCTGGCAACGTGGACTTGGCCTTCAGAAATCATTCAAAGGAGAAGGAAAAAATGTAATGAGACAGCAAGATATTAATTACTAACACCCAGCTGAGAAAAGAGAGGTTTCCTTATGTCAATCCTTTGCTGTTACGATTGAGAATTGTTTCTTTATAGAACSTTCATTAATAAACTAATGCTAGCATTTAATATAGCCTAACTGTAAATAGTAATAGAGTTTATATAAAATCAGAATGGCTAAGTATACTAACATTTGCTTGCTTTTCCTACAACATTGTCATTCCTATGAAATAAGAGCATATCATGTTAGTGTCACTGAAGATTTCCTCCAAGGAACTAACTCCTATTTTTTTAGGCTGAGAAGCAATCTTTCTTCTGTCAGGACTAGTAGTAAATTCTCTCTTCAGCTTTTTCAAAGGCAAGAATGAAATCTGCACTTCAGCTTCAGGTAAAGAATGAAGCAGCTTGTGGGAGTGCCAAGTCAATTAGAGCCAATTATAATTTGATTGACTTACCATGGCATTAGAATGACTAGGGTATGTAAAATGGAAGTTTTGTATCTATGCACGTTTCTGGTTTATAGGAGGCTGTTTCATGGATTGCAAGATTCATTCTATTTAATAATTAAAGGAGAAGTATCCAATTTAGATTAGAAACCATTTTCCTTAAAGTAAACACCAAATAGTGTTGACTAGTGCTCASAAGAGCTGTCATTTTCCTTCTTCATGTCTCTTTTGCCTTTTTTTTGCAAAGCCTACCTAACTCTTCATAGTCCTGAGCTATATTTTAAACTTCCTTGTTCAGCAAAACTCATCCATGGCCACAGCATCTCATGGGAAATGTACTTTGTAGGCTTTTCACATCAGATGGCTGAATCACAGAAAAGGGTTGTCAACCATCTGAAGCACAATGGCCTTGAAACAGCTTCCCAGTTAAAAAGTTTAAATATTAAATAACCAAGTATTCACGCTTCACAGAAGGGGGGGGGGGGAAACAAAGAAAAAGAAGGTTTTCCAAGGTAAGCATTCAATTCCCCTGAAAAACTGCAGTTCTGCTAGAAAGTTGTTCCAGCATCCTTCACCTAAGCTTGTTTTTAGGAAAACTTGGAATAAAAACCTGCACCTTGTAAACAAGACATCCATGCATTCCTTGGTACCACCACATTTCTAGGCCTCTATAAATTATTAACAACTGTCACACCTATCAGTATGCCTATCACTGCCAGCTGTAATGAGGTATCATTAAGAACCATCTTCCATTTTCTTTTTTTGAATACTTAAAAAAAAATCAAATATACACAGAACTAGCTAGATACAAACATGCCTAAACTTACTTTCATTAATTCATAGTGTATAACCCTAAACTTACCTTGATTCCATTCATTTTACGTATTCTTCACTCAGCTTCTTCTATGCTTTTAGCTATAAAAACTGATCATGGCATTTAGACTGTGGCTATGTTTTAGCTTTTAAGCTATGAAATTTCTAACATTGCTTTGTTACGTGACATAATTCCTGTAACCTCATCTCACTCATGTAAGCAATTCTCAGTGATGATAATAAATCAGTTCTCAGAGAAGTAGGCAGCATTTCATCTTTTGCAGTCAACGTTACACCACTAACGCAGATCAGAAGGAACCTTTTAAAAGATGCTTTTAATAGTTAATGGAAATTAAATATTGTTGCAATAGTAACCTTGACCACAAATATATGAAAATTAGCTTTGAAAACCTGTTGGTTCTTTTTGATTTTTCTTCACACCCTTTCTTCTCATCACCTGCATCTCTCCCTTTCCTCAACTTTCTGTCCAAATTCTCTACTGTTTCCCTTTCTCTCTCCCTGCCCTTCAAGTCTATTGCTTTCAAATTCTGTCTTCTTTACACTTCTGTTTCTTTCCATTATTCATTCTATTTGATTAGCTTTATTTGAGAAATTAAGAGGACACTGCAATTCTGTTGCTTTACATCACATACCTGTGGTTTACTGCCATAAAATGCTTTTCCTATAGTGAAACTTTSTTACTGAAAAGACCATAATGCTTCTTTCGTGTGGTAGTTTAATAAGAAATAATTTTCTGAGATTAATTTTATGCATCATTTAGATGAGTGAAATCCCAAGTAAGGCAGCCCTTAGCTTAATTATTCTAAATCATTCCATAACTTTTATGTAACATAATAAATGTGGACTTTATTTGCTCCTGGGGAAATAGTTAAATTTTGCATGCATTCATAACTAACCAAAGTACAAAGTAATTAAAGCTTTTCAGTGTCTTCTGATAAGCATTACTATGACATAGCAATTAAACCCTCAAAAAAAATCAGAGAGAAGATGCATGAAATTATAGTCTTTTAAAATCAGTATTAAAATACAGAATCTGTTTAACTTTTTTCAGTATATACATGTGTGTATCCCAGGCGATGCCTGGAAATAAGTGTATTAAAGTTCTACCAAAAGGCACTGCCAGAGTTTGGCTCCAGAGGATAAATGGCTTTCAAAAGCTCAAGCACAATTTTCACCCTTGGTAATGGAAGAGATTTCGGCAYCTCTCATCTTGATGGATTCCCAGAACTGCTGCCCATTCTAAACATCCAGTTTACAGACTTTACACACAGAGAGGCGGCAAGCGCTGCCCTGAGCGTGCCTAAAGGAGGTCTGAAGAGCCCAGCTGTCGGGAGGGATGGCAGAGAGACCACGGGGCGCCCGGCAGCGCAGCCGCGCAGATGGCACCTCTGGGAGCAGCACGGGTGCAACCGGTGGGAGCGGGGCTCTATCCCACAGACCACAGCCGAAGGGAGAAACGGTTATAATARGCAAACCTGTTATCCTGATTTCTTTCACTTTTCCCTATTCTACTATACAGCTGGAAAATAACATTCCATTACATGGGCTTATTCGTTTTAAAAACAACCCGAATGGATTTTTAAGATTCTTTCTCTTTTTAAGATTCTGTTAAGAACTGTGTATAATCCATTTAAAAATTGTGTTTAAAGTGTAGAACGTTTAGTACAGCAAAGATGATAACAAATGAACTCTTGATAATAACTAGTCTTAACAGCATGCTTGTTTACCAGTAGCCTTTCTCCTAGATGACTACTGTGTTTAGTTTCTATGTCATTAATTCATTAATTCCAGCAAATCTGGGACAACCCTCAGGTGCAGGGAAAAAACGGCAACTAAGTCGTTGTTATGTCAACCTTACCTTCTTTTTATTATATATATAATTTATTAAATTCACCAGCCCTTGCCCTTGCTGCTGAACCAAATGTACCTCAGAAATAGCACTTGGCATGGCCCTTATGGCAATTGTACAGTAATACACTTTAAAATTACTGATTCTATGCCATAATTTAGATATAAAATATCCATAAGGAAGAATTCAAAGTGTAAGCCAAGTTCTTTATGTCTCCAATTCTTATGTTTATTACTTGAAATTAATGCCTTTAAATTAAATGACACTTTCGTGCTTTCTCACCACCATACCAGCATTAGATCCTGAGGATAAATCACAAATAAAATGAGGTTTTTGGGGGGAGGTAAACACAATGATAATGATATCAAAGTCTCATTCCTTTACACTAGTTATATTATATTTGTAATAAAGACTTTGCTACCACATAAGGTCACCAAGAGCAGTGATTCAGGGAAGTGTGCTTAGTTCCTCATCGTTCATGCAAACTGGGACTGAAATATTCCCTGCTGCCTTCTAA
Organism: Rhea americana; assembly: GCF_003343005.1. Lineage (NCBI taxonomy): Eukaryota > Metazoa > Chordata > Aves > Rheiformes > Rheidae > Rhea > Rhea americana. The sequence continues at coordinate 6,379,891 of NW_028186357.1, read as the reverse complement.
GACTATTCATACATTAGAAAAGAATCTTTTTCCTTTTCTGAAAGTGTCTTTTTCCTCCGTTCCCTTCCCAACTCCTTCTTTTAGCACTGAAAAATAAGAAAACCCATCTGGACTGAGGTTTCACACACTAAGTAGCAGACAGGGCACACAGCATTTGAACATAAAAGTAGATTAACCACAATACATGTAATTTTTAACAGATTTAAGGCTAACAAAACTTTATCATTTACAGAAATGCTTCCAAGTCYCAAATGCTTACAGATTATGGGAAGTGAAAATGTCACCTTTCTATTCTCAGTATTGCCTTGCTGAATAAGAGGCATATATTGAAGATGGTTCTATACTCCTTCTCATTACAACATAAACAAAAGAAATATTATAACAAGAACTACTAAAGAGAAGTGTTATTGAGACAGCAATATATGCAGGCATATATAAGAGGTTTGGCACCTACAAACTCCCCGTTTATAAGTGTCAGAAATGTCTACAAATGCCTACAGTTTCAGTAACCTCGACCTTCTCAAAAATGCATAGTACAGATCTGCTTCATTTCATCACTGGTAGAAAGATTTTTTGAAACAAAATGTCATTCTGTGAACACCTCAGATATTACTTCAGTTTCACATAACTGCAAAAAGCACATTCATTATACAGCTTAATAAAAGGAAGTTCTGTAACTACATTGTTAAGTACATAGTACTATGCAAGTTTGATACATCTTTCAGCCCATCGAAATACAAAACACTGGAATGGCCAACCATTTCAACTCTTCCCGCAAAATTAATGAAGAGGAAAAGAAAAGAAGAAAAGAGCAGTAAACAAGGAAGTAAAATTCTCAGCAATTGGTTTATAGAATACTGAAAAGGTCAAAGCAATATAGTACACTCTTCTAATTCTTTGAATATATGAGGCTTTAAAATTCTGGTACCTCATTGAAGGTTGTAATGAGAACATAACAGAAATGTGAACCTATTATTTTGACAGTGATAGTAATGAGAATGTGAAATGTTATAAACTTAATGTACTTCAATAGAATCTGTCATCTTATATAAGTGTGTGTGTGTGTGTATATATATATATATATATATATATATATATATATATAAAACCACACACACATATAGACAAACTGATACTACAGATTTTGTGTATAAAAAGTAGGGTTGTAGAAATGCCTTTCTTTCAATTCTAGCTTGCAAGATAAAAGGCAATATAATAGTTAGTCTTAAAAAGACACTGAAGTGTTTCTTTCGTTCTCTGCTCCCTTACTACACCTCTTCGAGCACATCATGCAGGTGATGCCACAACAAATGCCTCCGCTACATTTTTTGTACAGCTTAACAATTAAGTTGTATTATATTCAGTTGTTCCCCCATTTTTATTTGATGTCCTCTTTGTCTTTACAGATTCAAATACATCTGTAATAAATTCATGTCTAAATCCATTTATGCAAGAAGGTTACAGATTTGGAGATTTAAGAGACTGTGCAAGATACATGCAGGTTAACTTTCTCTTTAGATGTTYCTTGCAGCAAGAGTTTAGGCCCTATGAGTTTGAATGAATTGAGTTTTTCTCTGTATTAATATATTTATTCTTTAGATGATTCTCAACTAACTCTGCAGCAACTCCAAATATTAGACAAAATTTCTTAAAGAAGTTCACAGAATGTGAATTAAAACGCCATTTACTGTTACAAAGAAAAGCAAGAAAGTGATTGCTTAGCTTCACCAGGGGCTAAGTGAAAACTGCTTTTTATTTTAACCCRGCAATTATATATCAATAGCAAAGATAAATGCAAAAGATGACATTGTCTTTTAGTTAGATTCAGTAACTTGATTCTAGTTTCACAGTAAWGTAAGTATTGTAGAAAAATAATTTTCATTGTGGTTAGCCAAATAAGAAACTCATTCAAAAGTTCTTAGAACTTTTCTGTGTTTACTAAATTCATGGGAAAAATTATATAGCTAATGAGAAAGTGTAGCTAATTTAAGCAATGTAAGTTTCTTCTGTATTTTTCATGACCGTATTGGTTTTATTTTCTGACAGGGTGACACATACATGTATCCAAGCCCAAAAGCCTGTAAAATTTGGTTTCACGTCCAAAATGAAAGCATAATTGAACACCTTGAGACAGACCAACTTTTAATTGAACACAACTCACAGCAAACATTCCATTATACTATTTGCTGCAGAGATAGTTGATAAATATCAAGGAATTATTTTTTTACTATAGAAAGAATGAATTTATAACAATATGCAAAAAATAAACACAGAATAAATCATGAGTGAATGTGAACAGAAAAATCAACCTTCAACACTTACTCCAAAGTTTCTTTTTGAATGCAAACAACCCTATATATAGTTTTTCTTAATGTTTCCACATGTCTTGTAATGTGTACTCCTATGTGTATGAGTTTTAAGCAAAGTTTAGGTAATGAATTTCACCACACTTGMAGAATTAGATTAGAGTCTTCTCTAATTTATTTTCTCTTGTTCTAGCTTACCTCTGTAGACAATTTTTGGTCTTTACACCAGCATTACTTACAGAGTCCTTTTTATGTATTTGAGATCCGAAATTAAAAGTGTAAGCTATTTTGATTAAGCATTTATTCCTATTATATTTCTATATCTAATTCAATTACAATCTTGTTTCTGCTGAGGATATTTGATATTCCCYTCTGCTCCCTACTACTTAACATTCATATTCCACATACATTCTCAATGTTTACTTATAATTTGTTGTTCTTACAAACATTCTCATTCTGTGTACTCACTTGCTGAAAAACCTATATAAAGCAAATACAAACGGATTTTAAAAACAGCCAAAGAAATTCATTGGGCAAGTCTGAATACACATTTAAAAATATCTTGCAATATTCATTCTGCAATATTTAYAATCATTAAGGGTTATTGCTGTACTCTAAAGATGTTGACCCACCATATAAAAACTTGTAGGGATGACCATTTCTTGACACTAGGAGCCATTGTATTTGAAACAAGAATAAAAGCAGGGCAAAGATTTTTGCCTTGGTAGTAATGCTTCTGTGACAAATTTCTTCCATAGTCATAAAGTAGTGCATTAACGGACACGTGCAAGGAAGCTTTTCCAATTTCTCTCTGCATTATATATGCCTTTGGTGTCATTAGTTCTTCACTTTGATGACTATTAAATTTTAAAATATAATACTTCCTCCTTGTTTTAACCTTGAAGATATCCATTAGCATTGTGCTGATAAGTAAGCTTTTGAAAAACCAGTTCAGATGAACTTTCGGGTTAAATACGCAAGAGAAGAGCTAAAGAAAAGGTGCTGCAGTACTGCTCTGCCTGTTATTTACTCTATAAGAAGTATTTCCCCCCAGTGTAAAACAATACAAAAGAAACAGTGTGCAATGGCTCCTTCCTGCCATAGCACACAGTTTGTTTAGGCAAAGACCCTTTTACACCACAACTACTTTATTTACTTAAGTTTCTCTTTACATCAAAGACAGTAAGAATCTACACTGGAAGAACAAACAGGGGTGTAAGCAGCACAGAAAATGACCTCACACTGAATTCAGGAAATAGTACACTTTTTCTTTTTTCATTTTAATGGGAATAGGAATAATGAGAAAAAAAACAGAAGAAGAGCTACATGGGCAAAAACGAATCACTCCTGCTAGATCCAGAATGTTGGTCCCAGAGAGGCAGTTTTATCATCTTATTAGTGAAAAATAAGAAAGCCAATATAATCTATATTTAAAGAACATGTGGAAAATTTTCTATTCAAACMACCTTGTACCTTCAACCTCGTACCTTCAACCTCATATCCCTATGAAAGGGGGTCACGTGCTACTTGAGCTCTTTTCAGTTTGCCCACTAGCAGAAAGAGCACTTTGCACTTTCAAAAATGTTTGCCTCAGCAGCTCATTCTAACATCTCATCTGTTCTACTCTGCTTTCCAATCACTAGCAAAAACATCTGATCTACTTGCTTGCTTCTCACTGTCTCGAAAACTGAAGCATCATATCCTTTGTAACTTTGCCATTATACCAATCAGTATTTTCTATTAACATCTTCTGTAGCCTAAGATATTTTGTATTAAGGCCTAACTTCTAGCTGGCTTTGAGGCTTCTTTGATTCTTCTGCAGAAAACGCACTTGACAAAACGACCCTTCAGCATGGCACGGGATGGAAGAATTTCTCTGCAAGCTTTTGCCAGCAGACAAGACAAATTAACTCCAGAGCGTAATGCTGTGTTGACCCTTCGGTCAGATGCTGGAACCATCAAAGTTCAGAAAAAGATACAGCAGAAGGAGAAAGGAGCAACAACTTTAAAAAATGAAGTCTCAAGACAAAGGGCTCTTACAGCRCTTAGAAACTAGAGGTTTTCATGATGTTATGATAAGGCAATCCAATGACTCTGAGATTAAATGTTGTAGCACACGCCAACGTTTTGAAAAACTGTAAGATTATTGAATGCTGCCACAAACCAAAGAAAACAAAATTCCTCCTTCAGGTGCATGTATTAATAGACAGAATGAATCTGATATTCAATCAGCACAACTCTACTGAATCCCTTGTACTACTGCTGCTAACTGATGAGTAAGCTTGTAGCCCAAGAATAATAAACCATGTTCTTAAAAGTAACACGGAGACGCTATCACACAGCAAAGAGGCTTCGTGACAGCTTTGAGAGAGACTGCTATCTCTCTTGAGAGCAGTCCCCATACATTTTCTTGCATCGATAAGAATAATATGGTTGGAGTATTATTACAGAACAGCCAGTTTTGTTTAAAAGAAATCAAAAYAAAACAAAATAACCCACACATAGAGGCCGGTGGGTGGAAAGAGAGAAATTATTTGGATACTACAGAATTTTTAGGGGAACACAGGTTGGGGGCACCAAGAAATCTGTGGAAATGTCTTCTACGATGCTTCTATTGTATCTGTCTGAGCCACTTAAGTGATTATCTGAAAGATGTTACAGAAACACGAAAAGCATGTATTCTGACAAGTAATAGGAAAGAATGAGGGAGTCAAGATATGTCATAAGTGATATTGCATACTACAGAATAAATAAACTAGAAACACTAAAACATGTCAAAAAGCAATCAAAAKCTGAAAGTCTCAGTATCTTTTCAGTCACTTTTGCTCACAATCTTTCCATGATCTTACAAAGTTCTTAGACTGAGATGATGCCAATCATACTTCATTTAAACACCTCCCTATTTAGTAATCTAAATCACAACCCACATTTTCAGGTGGCTGTACACTAATACATATTTTATAGATAGATAGATAGATAGATAGATTCATTGATTTTTATAGATGTATATAAATCAATTCAAACAAATTCAAAACGTTGGCCCAGGCTTTCTGTAGAATCAACCACTTTAAGCTCACTTCTCCACATGACAAGCAACATTAAAAAAAGTAAAAAGACAGATTACTCTCAAAACCTGTTAGGACAAGCCACATTCATCAAGGATCATCTTTCAAGTTACTCAGCTTTTTCAGTTATGGATAAAATTAGATAAACTTGAAATTAAATACCCTCCTCAGAAGTTTAATTTCCTCAAGACTCTGTTGACCAAGATAATTAATAGATACGGAAAAATTAGCTTGACAGAGAGCAAGAAAATTAATAAAAGCATCTAGATAGGAATGTGGACATTAGTGCTAAGAAATCATGGATCATTGCCTATTTTGTCAGCAACAGATATGAAAAATTGCCAAGAACRCATTTTAACATATATGAATATCCAAAATTTTCTACAAAGTGTTTGCATATGTTCATGAATAAGCTTAGACAGCAGTGTAGTTCAAAAGAAGTCACATACGTTATAAAGAAATTTTGGGACTTTTTAATTGTAAAGATGTAACTAAAGATTTCAGATGAAAATACACCTTGACTTAGTCAGTACTGGAGTGTGCAATTCATATCAGAGTAGCCACACAATTAACTTGGAAAGAAGGTACCATAGAAAGGCTTCTATTTTTGGCTGCTTTCTAGCAGAGGAATGCACATCCTACATTTGCCTTAGAAAGCTAACATTATGTAAATCAACTATATTAATCCTAATTCCCATGCAGTCTTGTCACTCTTTAAGGCTTTTCTTCTTCTCCATTTATTATCATCCAGGAAGAAACAAAAGAAAGTGGAGGTGCATCCTGCCAAAAAATAATAGGTACGTTCTGAGTTGTTCCGATTTCACCGGGTTTCGAACACATCTCCTTCCACAGCCTGTCTTGAAAGTATTTCACTTGCACAGGCTAGAAACTTAACTAAAACTGAATGCAATTAAATAAAACATTTCTTCAGAACTTCAAGTGAAGTGTTTCAAGAAGACTATTTGGCTATTTTTACTTATGCATTTTCCAAGATAGCAGAACTCCGAAGAGCTATAACGATCTCGTCTCTCCCCAGCCTCCTCTTCATGCAAAAGTGCCTACTGTCAACYAGTCAAATACTACTGCCTTACAGAAATGCTTCCTTTCACACTGATGTACAGACGCTGCCTATTTCTCAAYTGAAAAACCTACAGGACAGGAGTCCAACATTTTAGTATACAGAAGGTGCAACTTTCAGAAGGGATTTCTTACTCTAAAGAAACCAATACCTGTTTTTGACTGTCCATGAAGCAAGCAGGGAATGACCTCCCACATCAGTGGTGCCTCAGCACAACGGAGGTACCAATCCCATGCATTCAAATGTTGTAAGTTAGCCTCCAYCTTCATTGCTACACTGGAATAAAACATGAAATTTAAGAGGAAAAAGCTGGAAGTTCTTTTTGTTTTTTTAAAAAAGAGAAAGTTTCAAATCTTTAGAATATCTCCTTTTTTTTCAATACAAGGGAAGGAAAAATGAAGTTAATCACACTGTTCTCATTTCTGTTACTGTCCTAGTTGGGAAGRAAAACTCTCACTTAGCAGTATGGGGAAAAGAGAAGACAATCTAGCTTTTCAGTCCCACAAGATCTCTTTGCAATCACATGAGTCAAGACCTTTAGGGTCCTACTGGTCCTGAAACAAGAAACCGCTCAATTTTCCTTTTGAGAACACTTGCCAACCACTTTCCTCTTTTTCTCAGGGGAAATAAAAAGCCCAAAGATATATTTAGAAATGCTTGACTTAGCTTTACTTATTAAATATTTATTTTGTAGATACCACAACAGTGTAAATTAAGCTTGATCCTGGTCACAAGCCTTGAACTTAAGATTGTTTTCTTTTCTTTTTTYYCCCCCCCTCACGCAGCAAGGAAAGACATTTCTCTTGCAATTGTACTATTCTACCTTTCTTGCAGAATTTGCGCCTAAAATATGCATGTACATCAGAGACACTAAGAGAAAGTGTCATGTTTTGAACATATAAAAAAAAATATAATTTGGTTGTTCTACAAAAWCAACAAAATTGCTTGCTCCTCTGAACAGAAGTGTAAGCTCTGCATACTGCCTGAAAAAAGCAAGATTTAAGCAGAATTTACCAGATTTTATCTAATGTTAGGCAGTATGACTAGTGGGCCATTTATGTCTGGCACTAATTTATAGATGTAGAGACTCCTCTCCCTTTTCACTCTACAAGTTTCATAAGTTGAATTTACCTGCCAARTAAGTCAAAATTAACTAAAGAGAATGACTAGTGTTTGGACACTGGGCTGGAATCATTCACACAGATAGCAGCAGAACACTAACGAGAAATGTAAGCTGCGACAGAAGAAGGACTGCTACTCTCTTACTGTGTACTGCTACATTTTGATACCCGTTGGGCATTGCACTGACTTACAGTCAGTAACTGTAGCTGCAGGAACACCACAGTTTATTGCTTCCACGTTTAAAAACTGTCAATGCAAAACCAAAAAAAACCCAGCAGTTGAGCCTGAAAAACATTACTATGGCTGCCTAGAGTTACACTGCAGCACATGCTTAAGTATGCTAATATTGGCATCATTCAAAGAAAAAAAAATTCAAGGAATTTCTCGCCTCACAATTCACTTGCTTCACAAATGTTCCTTAAAAATCCCACTGAACAGCTTTTGTTACAAACACAGAAAACTGCAACACAGCATTTTTACAGRCATCTTTTTTATTGTGGCAAATGACTGCCTTTGCTTCGCTTTGTGCATAAATTTTAAGAGATGTATGAAATAATGCTACAAATTATCATGTGCACACATAGAAGCTTCCCTAGAACAGAAGGGTGAAGGTAACATGAAAGTATTAGTAAGCAAAGTGCAACAAAATATACATAAAAAACTATTTCCACTGGCTTCTTTCCTTATGTGTATGTCTTGCTTTATTTATTTTTAGGGGAAGAGGAAAAAACGAAAGCTCTTTGCTTGAGTAAGGGACTGAGATGGTTTTGTCAACATCTAACTCGTATAATGTTTTGGTCATGTCAGCCCCAGACACCAGAGCCTGATGACAGTACATGTTGGGAAAACAGGATGCTAGTTGTCATGTACTCTATTTACCACTCAGGTAAAACTACGTGTYCCAGGTTACATCCACACGAAACACTGAGGAGCTTCCAGAAGCCAAGGCTGCAGAAATCTATGAGACAGTATTTTTTCACCTGCTGCAGGCACTACTGTTGTGCAACCAGCCTTCACTTTACTCTTTTGTTCTACTAGGAGGTGAAGCTTGGTTTAAACATGTGAACATCCATATAGAATCATAYAACAAGCAAAAAAAGATAAGAAAGAAATGAAAACCTTACACTCCTTAATCTAAAAGGAAGGCAGGTGGYGCTTTTTCTCATTGGAAACAAAACCATGAAAGCAAACTGATGAAAATCAAGTTTGTATTTTTTTCTTACACAGATAAGGTTTCCAAGTACCTTCATTTTTCTAGGATTTTAATTCAAATACATATTCTATCATGTATTTTTTATTTATTGCAATATATAACAAAATGTATAGAAAGCAGGCTGAAATAAAAACCTTTATCTCATATTTAGAAAACCCAAATGTGTTGGTTTTCCAAGCAAGCCCTGGAGGAAACAGCAYACTACATAAGCAATTTTATAAGATGCATTACAAGAGAAATTTCACCTATAAAGAAGTAAAATAAGGAATTATCTAAGGAAAGATTGACATTCCTAGTTGCTTGAAAGTGGATGAATGAAATAAGGCTGACAGAGCTGAAAAAAATGGGGAAAAACAGGATGCCTAAAGCTGTCAAAAATAAGAAATCAGCAGAGAGAGATTTCAAGGCAGTTTTACAAAGTCATAGGGAAGAGAAAAAGTAGCTCTAGATACAGGCCCATGAGGAGATTTCAAAAAGCTGAATGATCATAGAAGTTCAACARCTACAAGTGAGATTTAATAGTTCATTAGTCTTAATCATCTGATGGACTGAAAAGTATGTGCAAAGCTTATTTTGCTTTCAGTACCTGTTGCTGTTTACAACTTACACCATGAAGGAAAGGAATGTGAAACATCTATAAAAGGTTTCAAAAACCATCTCCTTTGCCATTCTCTCAAAATCACCTGATAAAATTAGGCTAATTAGATTTAATGTCATGTATCACATTCAGCTTCTAGCTTATTAGCACAACTAATAATTTAAATGATGATATTTAATGCAGATGTAGTTGCTGATCTGCTGAGAGATAAAGAGATCAGACAAACCCTGGTTTAAAGATCAGCAATCTCTAAACATAGAACTGCTTTTCAATGTGAAGYCCAAAGAGTTGTGACATATCTTAGAGTCACAGAAAAACGTATATTGAAAAAGACCTCTGAAAATCAAGTATAGTATGTCTCTCAAAGCGGAGACAACCATGTTGTCCACAGCCTTGTCCAGGTAAGTTTTGAAAACCTCCAAAAGATGGAGGTTCCACCTCTCTGGGCTCTGCTAGGGCTAAGCAGCTCTCATCATGACAATTTTTTTTCCTATGTCCAACTGGAATTTCCTTTGCTGAAGCTTACGACCATTGCAGACCCTGTTTTTGCTGTGAACTTGGGCATGAAGCTTCACCCTCAAATGTTTGCACATAAATGTCTAGCAAAAATTTACAATATAATTAGGTGGCCCTGAATTCTCTTTTTAATGAAACAGCAGTTAAAAATCCCTGTCTTGATTGACATTAAATCATCATCAGTGATCCTTATGTTAAATGTCAAGTACAAAGACAAAGACTGCAGCTAGCTGTTTTCTTCTTTCTCAATTCTAGTCAGAAGTACTCACCTCACCTACACGCTAAATTTCTTTGGTGTACAAGTTTCCTTGAATTTGCACCTTCGTCACTTAGAGAGTTTGATATGCTTGTAAGGCACTACTGCACTTTGGCTAGCAGGCAGCAGAGGCATTTTAAAAAACAATGGCCTTATAACATTTCTGTACGAAAAAACTCAACTTCTTCACTTAAAGATTACAGAAATATATGCCTCCCCCCCCCAAGACAGTCCTGGACTATTAGAAGTAGTCTCAAAACAGTTAGTCTGGGTTCAAAGACTCTTGGAGGTTTTAGTGAAGAGAAAATATGAGCTAAATATAAAAGTGTTTCTACTCAAAGGAAATGGCTTTTGAGTCTAAATGCAAGACTATAATGAGCTTATTCTGCTTTACTTGGAAAGTACTTAGGCAGTGGCATTAATGTGCTTTCCCATCCTGATGTCTGTATGCTTTATAAACCTTCAGGTTTGCTTTGCTCAAGTTAGAGACTATAGTACAAACCATATGGATCACGAGTTGCCTGTGGAGCATCTCCTAGGCAAGTCAACTCCTAAAAGAGCTTTCCCTAGTTGAGTAACAGGACAACCCTGTAACACAAAGAAATGGCCAGAGCATAGCTCTGATGTAGCGAGTCTTAATCTCAGTTCACTGCCTTGTCTTGGAACAGCACATTAGGAAGTTTCTTTTATTTTGCACCTCCAGGAAATGTAACAGCAATGATGAACACACACAGGCTGAAGGTCCCCTTGGATAATTCTCCAAACCTGAAGGCTATTGCTCTTTGCCATCATGCAAAGATTGTGCGTATGATCTATGGCATATAAGACACATGCAAAACAATTCATGTGTATGAATGCTTAAACAAACTCGAATCTATAGTCGCCATTAACGATGACAGCCACCACATGGAGGTGCCGAAGGCGTTCCTCACAAAGGTCAGTCGCAAAGCACATTCCAGTTCACTGCTTTTTACTTTCATCATTGCCTACTAGCACAATTCCAATTGCTTCTGTTTTCTATGTCAGTATCTTCATCGGCAATGCACAGCAGAAAGCAAAACACACTTAGGTGACACTTTCTTAGCTGTAGGCGGATCTGATTAATGAGGCAGGGCTGAAATTAACTTTTTTCTTCATGTCAAGCAGATTTCCTGAGTAGTGCAAAATTCCCTTTATAATGCTGTTCATTAACATTTTAACCACCAACAAGCAGGCTGAAATATAATGTACTTCTTAGGCTGCACTAGCCATCCATCCATGTCCTATTATCCCAGTAAATATAATGAGATATGATTTGATATTAACAGCCACAGATTTATCTATTTAGATCGGAAATAGTACCAACTAGCTGGAAACATGCCCACAGACTTCAGTAAGTTTGTGCTGATGTAAACAGGAGGAACGTGCATCTTTGAAAGATAWCTTCATAATTAAAAACATGACATTTGAAAACATTTTGGATTTTGATTAATACTGAACACATTGCTTCTTCCTTCTAGCAATATCCTCACACATACACCCATAAAGAATTAAACCATCTATCAGTACAAACAAGTAGTTAAAATTAACAAGCAAGGAAATTCTTTCTAAGTACACTGCAATTATTGTCAATGTTTAAAAGTTCTAATGCTGATAAATGACATTTGGTGTTTTCCTTATTCCATGTACAGTCCTAGCCTAAGCAGCATGAGGCTGCAAGACTAATAAAGCAAGTCCCAGGAAAAAAAATATAAATAAAAAATAAATAAATTAGATAGTTTGAGTAAGCACACTTTAAAAACTTACATGTGTATATAAAATCCAAACCATGCAAAATCTTAGTGGCAAAACAAGTTAACTGGTATAAATCTGTACAGCTCCATTGTAGCTCTCAGTTCATCCCAGCTGAAGATTCTCCATAGCTCACTGCATGCACAGGTAGACTAGAAAACCAACCAATCACCACACAAAAAACCTTATGCTRCAAGTTCCTCAAGCAAACAAGCTTAGTGTTAAAATGACTGAAAAATTGCTTATTTGCAAATTGCAGAAAATAAAGATTAAAAAAATCACTGTTTCTTCAGTTAAAGTTACAAATAAGTTTTAGTGTCTAACCCTATACTCACAGGTAATGTTTTGCATGTGGTTTTCTTCAAYTCTTTGGACTATTCACTTACATAAATCTATGCAGAATCAGAATTGTGGATCCCAATTCCCACACCCTGTCACTACATAATTAAATAYCTTTTTTCCTGAACAGGGTCTGAAATATTGGTTGTGTTCCATACTTTCAAACTATTCATGGAAAACAAACACATTTTTGTTCATTCCTTTCTTCCTTTCTATCTTTAGACATTCCCACTTAACTTCAACTTCAAGGACTAGGTACATTCACTTAATATACTCATACAGATACACACATCTTACTTGTTCYCAATTTCCCCCTAAAATATACAGCTCCAATTTCCAAAAGTTCTATCAGTTAACAGCTTAATTGTCACCATTACAGAAGCCAAGACAGATTAAAACCCACAGATCTTTAATATATTTAAAAACTACTCCCAAAGAAACATGTTAAAATTTAGTAAACCAAACCAGTATTACTCCTGAAGGATTGCAGTATTTGAATTGCAAAACTGAAAAATTTCCCAAATTTTTCCATTAGATTTTTTTTTTTTAATAATTTTTCCTATTAGAGTTACTTTTAAAAATATATACCTTCTTAAGTGGTCTATGATGAAGAAAGGTCCAAATGTCCTTTCCAGGACAACATCTGAGGACTTGGTACTCARCTGGTACCACCTTAGTATTTTGGTGGTATCCTAGCTGTGAACTCAAGGTCACATAMTCCATGCTAAAGCTCAGCAGTATGGATGGAGCATGATTATTGCACTGTCCCTAAATTATGTATCAACACATACCTTTTAATAAATTACAAATAGAAATTACTGGAAAGCAGGAGATGGCCTGTAATGTTTCAAAATACAAGTGGTATGAGTTATAAGAGAATGGGAACCCCATAAGAAGATGCATGTGCTGATATTYAGGTATTTGGAATGGGATTTTTGAAAGTACTTTTAAATATTAATAGTAATATAAATAGGAAGAAAGTTAAGTTGACYCTGAGCAATGCAGAAAATCCCAACCCAATAGCTTAATATCTTATCTTCAAAGTTTCATGGTGAAACTTCGAGAAATTACAAGAAACTCCTTTATGTTATGCTAGCTGACAGTTCTCATTTCCTACACAAACATATTCAATAAGCTGTTAGGAAARGGAGAAAATATTTGTAAAATTCCATAGAAATATTTTTGATTATATTCTGAAATACATCATTATCATAGATTTTTTGAACCACACAGGTAAGTGAATTTGAAGACCCACTGAAAGAATCATATTTTATTCATTAAGGTAATAAATTGCATTATTCCATTTAATTATTTCAAAGTCTGCTTACAAAGCATCTTCCAAAGTATTCAGAATTATTTTTAAAAGCTTAATATAGTCTTACRTTAGAGTTTGCATTAACATAGCCAGCAAATAATGTATTTTCCCTTGGAAAATGTTATTACAATAAGTGTGCTTTATCAATAATGTACCATGAGAAATCCACTGTGTCTTGATTTAAATTCTAAAGCTCATTTATTATTGACCAGATCTGGGAGAAAAAAATAAATAAATTTGACTTGAGGCTGCGTATGGTTACATTTAAAATAAATTTTAGATCTCCAGATATTCAGATTACACTGTTTATAACAGCAGCATTGTCTACTGCAAAGAGCAGGTCAGAATCCTTGACTTTAGGAATCAAATGTCTTAAATGTCAGGTAGCAGGTATATAACAAAAGCTTAACTTGGACAGTCTCCTATTTTTATACTGCTAAGCACATCCTGCAATTATGAGCTTAGAAATTATTTATATATTAAATCTGTCATTTTAATTTCATGTCTTCTTTTTTAATGCCTCTCACAGTGCTTTAAACCAACAAATGCAAAAATTCAGAATTTTCTATAATAAAAAACACATATAAAAATACTTGTTGACTTTACAAGTACACTGTATGATATTTATGTTTGATAGAGCTATGACTTGTGGAAGAAGTTAACTCRTTCAGTTCCTCAGACAACGCATTGTGAGTCAGTTATTACGGTGTACCAAGACTGACCTATCCTTCCTCTCACTACAACAAATGCTATCAGTATACTCAGGCACATTTTCTTTTAATGGTCTAAAAATACCCAATTCAATGTTAATTTATAAAGTTGGTTAGCTGCTAGTTTGAAGTTCATGTTGTACTATTTTGTCTCTCTACTAAAGTGCCTTATCACTCATTGTTCCCGGTATATTTTTATCGTTTTCAGGAAACGACTCTTCCCTATTTTGCTGCTGTTACACAGTAAACATTATCTGCATCCAAACTACTTTTTAACCTTTAAACAGTCCTCTTCAAACACAGAAAAGGAGAYTGTCAAAGCAGCAACAGTAAGGATTACATTCTGGTCCAAACGTAAGGTACATATAAATGTCTCAGCACTTAAGGAGTCTGTGGTTTCACACTTAAGTATTCAGTAGCTTTATATCATTACCTGTATGTCAGACATGCCATTTATCTCATGGCACTGTCCGTATTAAATGTTTTGGTTTTGCCTGTTTAAAAGATCAACACATTGGGTCAAGGCCATCTTACACTGTGCTGGTACTGCATCTCAGAGTGAAAAAAGGTGYTGTATATCCTGCATAAATGGATGTGGCATGATTTATTTTCCATTACTACATAGAACAGCTACATGTAATAAACTACCACAGTTCTATACAAACTTTAACCTCTCTCCCACTTAATGTTTCCCCTAAGAAGCATCCACATTTTGTTTATTATTACTTTATGAACACAAACACCAGAACTTAAGCACTTAAGGATAAATTAAATTCTGTTTATTTCAAGTTAAAATTGCAGGACTGGAACACAAGTAATTAATAGCAATGAACCTATAATAGATAAAAAGAACAAGTAAAATGTGCACAAAAAAAGTTAAAATAAACCCTTGTGACATCTCAATTGCTGCTAATATTGTTGTCTCCAAGTTTAGTAATTTTATAGTAAGAGAAAATGCTAGGTAACGTGTAATTATATTTTGTGCATTTGTAAGTGGTGACTGCAATAGTTTGTTACATTCTATCTTTAGTTTGTATATAATACAATTCACTGAAGCAATTGAAATTAAAAATGTATATGCAACGCTTAAATACTCAAAAGAGAACYCTAACTAAAACAAATCATGATGCTGAAAATTTAAAGAGTTGCAATTATGGTGCCTTGGCGCTACTCAGTTAAGCCCAGGTYGTGAAAAGAGCCATCACAATCATTTTTAGACAGGGTTTTAACACTCAAATGACTGTTTGGGGGATGCAAAATCACAAGCAGCCAGTAGTCCATTCATTCCTTACTCCTACTAACTAACTACATAGAGAAGTTCAGAGTCAGTTCTTCCACTGACATACTCATGCTTATTATCTAGGCTGATACCTGCCTAAGTCTTCTGTCTTTATCTTGGGTCATTTCCACAAAGCCTCTTCAGTGCACTGATGCTCTGCTCCTGTAACCTATGCAACCTCAGCACAAGCCAGTTTGCTCTTCTGAAGTCCCCTATTCTCGTCTCTGCACTTCCTGCACTCCTACTGCACTGCAGACAGAGCCTAGCTGCCAGAGGATGGGGGTAACGTGGGCCTGGAGGAAYGACACAACTTTACTTTCCATGACACCTTAGTCTTCATGCAGAAACACTTCCATAAGCAGGTCAAGTAGAAAAGTTAGGCTCTATAAACCATCAAAATACCAYAGTTGGGATTCAACTGTCAGAAAACCCACACATCTCTAGCTGAGCTAGGCTTCTGGATTGCTTTACAGGCAAAGAGGAGAAACAGGCATCTTCYGCAGCGTGATTCATCTCACTGAAGTGGGTATCTTAGGGTAAGACAGATCATCCCACAGAAGTCCCCTTTTCAACTAYGAAGGTAGCACTAAAGGACCAGCTCAAATGACATCTAYTTCTTAAGTGACATCTACTTTATGAACATCTCAAGTTACATGAGATTACTCCACTTCCAAAAGTCAAGGTCTTCCTGTGATCTAGATCATTAATTCTCATCTTTCAAGGCAAGGCACTGGACCCACAGTAATTTGAAGACTGTGCCACTTTATAGCTGTACAAAAAGCAGTCCTGAAGCTGCGCAAATTCCTTAAAAGGTCTTTTGGTAACAGGTATAAAGATATCATAGTATCCAGGCTTTTTCCAGACAGAGTGGTGGATTGATGGACTAGTTAATGCTGTAGGTTTTTATTACTGTTTTAACAAAAGGGAGGGGGGGAATGTGTTTCCCTACTAGGAGAAACAGCATTTTGCACACTGTGATACAGTCTGAAAATGCAGGAACATAGCATATAATCACCAATATTTTAAATTCCTGCTACTTTTTTGTGCACAGAGCATGATTACAAACCATCAAGATATAGTAACCGAAAGAACTCTTTGTTGAGGGGCCAGTATTTCAAACCGGAGAATAGTCTAGGCTACTTAAATCTAATATCCTATCATTATTCTTTTTGAAGCTGCACCATAAGCAGCTCCGTAAGGTATATGTGAAAGAAGCTATTGCAAAGGCGAGTTTTTCTTTTTACAGCATTGTCATAAAATTTAGTGGTATATTAGAAGTTCTAATTTAACAATAAGTTTTCTGCCTTTTTTATGGTATGTAATATATTATACAAATTACATTCATTGAGGAATCTGGAAACACAATAATTAAGAACTTAAAGATCTTCTAAATGCCAAAGCTATTTCATGGGCTGACCAAGAACATTAAAAAATCATGAATAATGTTGGAGAACATATTCAAGATTAAAATATTTTTGAAGTTTAAAATTAAAGCAGTTTACAAGCCTATATCTAGCACAAGAAAGAAAAAAAAAGCCAACAAAAATAATGAGGAAAAAAATAAGAACATACTACAACAGAAATAGAAAACAATTTGTGTTGCATTCTGCCTTTATCRGTTGATACCTAAATTCCATAATACGTGGTAGTACTAGAGACTTTTTTGTGTGTGAGAAACTAGAAGCTAGTACTTTTTTTCTTTTCAAAGAAAGTTTTCACCATCTCCTTCACCCATCCATTTTAGACCCTTATGCTTTGCAGAAAAAGGAATAGATGCTGTGTGTTCCCATTTTCCCTTAGAGCAATCCAGATCCCTCCTGGAACAAAATACCAGGTTCCCTGGCCAAATACAGCAGCAGCCTAATGCAACTGCTTAGTTCCAAGATTGTTGGCAACTAACAGGTCTGTTGATTAGAGGGGCAATAACTCAGTCAGAAAATACACAGAGTGTTCAATAAAAGAAAGCAGCACAGATGCAGGATTACATGAGAGGCCAAAACTATCTCTTATTTGTTTTCTACACAAATCTAATTATTGTCTTCTTCCAGGTGTTCCCTTTGCTGACTTGACTTTAATAAATCACTTCAGCCTGTTTGTACACACTCACATGAATTAAAAAAAAAAAAAACTCTGCATTTACTCTTGCAGAAACTGACTTGAGCAGTAATAAATATTTACTGATACAGAATCAAGTGTGCAGTACTTTGAAGTCAAAGCTAAGCTATTTTAAACATGATCACAATTTACTCTTTTCTCCCTGCAAGTTGAGAAGCCTAAGAAAAATATGTTGAAAACAAGATGTTTCTTTATCCAGCTGGCTGATCTTGAAGAAATAAAATAGTAAAGTAGCACTCAACAGTATTACGCATAACGACAATCTTAAAACAAACAAAACACAGGGAACCACCATTTCCCCAAGTCATGGGGAGTTCAGTGGCAACTGCTGTCCCTGGTCTGCACATCAGTCCAGTCCGTCCATCCGTCCCCAAAATAAAAAACCCCAAACCATACAGAAGAGATTACTGGTAATACAAAACTGTTAGCTTCTGTGCTCTTGCTGAAGCCACATTAACTCTAGCTGATAATGTTTCAGAGAACAAAATGAGCATTTGTTCATCGTACCATACCTTTATGTAGCTGATACCCAAGGACTGCCAGTGAAGTGATTCACCGCAGACACAGAAAGTCGTAAATCTTTCCCTCATTTGCAAAAATGAATTTATCTTACTCGGTATCCTCCTTGTGTAGGATGCTAAAGGCTTCCCTGGGAAATACTCAGTCTCTTGTACACAATAGAAGAAATCCCCAAATATCGAACCAGGAGAAGAGGCATCTTTACAAACATTCCCASCAGGACCCTAAGTGGTATAGTTACTCCTACCAGCTTAACTTAAAAGATGCTCTATGTGCCAGCATTCTAAAAACACTCGTTAGTCTAATCTCCTATTAATTATTGCTTGCCTAGGAGCAAATACAGCCACTATTTCCTCAAATCACAACTACTGAAAATATGAAAACAGATAGTTGCTTATTGCTCCAAAGGACTCTTGCATACGCAGAATGTTTCCCCACCTTTCACCTGCTTTGGGACAAAATTTAAGCAAGTCTTCCCCTTCTTCCCCTCCATTTTAGTTTAAATCACAAAACTAAGAATTGTATAATGACAGTGACAGATTCTATAATGGCAATTGTAAGATTCCTTTCCATTTACTTTTATACAGATGGCTAAAATCTATGCTAATTCAGGAGCTAGTCCATGAAATCACCTCACACCCATGTGAGGAGGGAAGCGGATCAGAGCAAGGCAGACAGCTAGGGATGGGAACAACTGCAGCCGTCTAATTTTAGTCRGCTTCTGTATCCAACTGTAATCTACTTTTGCATGTTTGTCCAGTATCTTAGATGAACACACTATGGCCATAGGCAAGCTTGCAATTACCACCTACCAAATCTTTCTCTTTAAAATAAAAAGGGAAAGGGGAACACCACTAAGGAAGAATCTCTTAGGCCTCTCTACTTCTACTGTATGTTTTAAATATTCCAAGTACTGGCTATGCTAGAATTCTTCACCTTCTAAAAATAAATTCATATGCACCAGTGCATTGCATAGTGGAACTAGYGTTCCCATTCAGAAGAGACTTTGCAACACATCTGAATTTTTGTTGATGGCCACATAGCAGTACAAGGTGGTACACATTCTCCTTGGCTTACGAGTGATTTTGGACCTCCAACAACTGCGGAAGGTGAAATCCTGTTTCTGCAGAGGATGTAAGAGGAGGAGGAGCATTATTGTGCTTGTATTTCTTTCACAGAGTTGGTTTAATTTTAGCTTTTTTACACAGCTGCTGTAATTGGCAAATACAGTGCGAGCAGGAACTCTGCTCGTTTAAGAGTCATTGCTCCTCTCCAAGGACAATCACAACTTTGTTCTTATATCGGTCAGTCTATTTCCTCTTTGACATCTTTCCGGCCCACTGACATATCAGTATCTATCACAAAACGTTAGCTTCACGTACACCGAAGTGAAGGAGGATCACCAGCCATGACGTGTACCTGTAATGAGCTCCATTTCCACACTATATGCACCAAGCTCTGTGGACCACGTGCTATCAGAATTACGTCCCTGCCTAGCTGCCTGTATCCATGACCATTGTAACAGACACAAGAGCTATGTAGAAAACAATGTAGATTAGCACCCTGACAGTACTGGTGACAACTGGAAGAATAATTGTCTTAATTTACTCATTGTCAGAAATATATGCGATTTATAAAAACTGCATGCATATATCCTGAAAAACTTTTCCAATTCTCAAGACAAAATTTTTGTTATGCTCTGCAAATTCACTTCCTTGGCTGCTTCTGCTTGTCATTTTTCATGCATATGTGCTACTTCTGACTTTCTTAGCCCTTAGCTCACAAAGCTGCAATTACTCAATGTATACAAATGCTTACAAACTTATCACAAATCAGTAACATCTTCAGAATTGACAAATGCTGTAAATTAAGCATAGCTGAAAATATCAGAATTTTATCTAGAAAACAACAGACTGGTAATATACAGAATCCTGAAATCCTAAAGAGAAGTATGGGGAGATCAGCATCAAACAGAGACTAGATCCATACAGGAAAGTGGGAAAATTCAGACAATTGATAATTCTAGACAATTAAAGCCATGGGATGGGTCGTTTTAAGTTTTTAACAGAAGTCATAAGCTGGGATTTAAAACATCACAGTAGCAGAAAAATCAGCTATTAAGGTATACTGGAGAAGAAAACATCTTCAACTCTACATCTGCCAGAGAGGAGGAACAAAACTATTCAGACCTTGCTATACCAGCTTGTAGAGCATCTGCTTTGAAAAGGAATTTATTATGGATTATTTTCCTGATCCCTGAATGTCTGCTTTTCTTCCAGAGAGGCAAAATGTATAAACATCCCATATATGTAATCTGTGTGGAGCTCATTCGTGTAAGTTATACTTTAAGCATTGTGGCACAGCRGAGTTTGAGTGGCTTTGCTATGCAGGCACCAAGCCCTGCAGCTAAGCCAGGCAGTTACAGGAGAGCGCAGCAGCAGCGCTGGGAATATCCGAGAACCTCCAAGGGTTAAACACTGGGAATAAGCAACTTCAGCATTTAACAGGCTATGCAGAGGAAGCGCACATGCATGTACATTTATTTTAGTATCAAAAAATATATAGGTATCCTAATTTAGGTAGCCTGTTCTGAAAGGTACCCCTATTTTGAATATTTTGTACTATACAGTTTTCAAAAACAAGTTTAAGAAAGCTGCTGAGAAATAAAMAGTCAAAATGAGATTTTGCTTTTTACTGTTCATTTACAGACTTATTTTGCTCATAGCACGGGGTGTTTTCCCTATTGTCTCTACAAATATTTTTCATTAAGAAGAGCAGTTCATTTATTTTGATTATACCCAGATCTCTACTAATCACCACACCTACCTATCTAATCTGGTTAACATAAAGTGATGAATGTTACTGCCATTTAATATAATGCATACAAATTCTAACAGTTGAATAGCCTTACTTGACAAATAAGGATATTTAAGAAAAAACTCTCTCCACTGTTCTGTTCTACCATTAATTGTGTGAGAGCTCTCATGCTCAAACAGTTAAAGTACAAAACAGTGAGGGATAAATTATTAGTGTAATATTATGGAATTTGTTTCATAGTCTCATGTTAGCATAGTTTTAAAATCAGTGATGAAAATGACGTTGCACAAAGTCTACTAAAATTCTTTCAAAAGGACTATCCAGAGAAAAGAGCTATGCAGGGTCACAGGTGAGGGGTGAGACATGACATGCAGCCAGAGCCGCTCCGGCAAGGGGCTGGACATTGAGCCTTGCCATCTGCCATTAACAAAGGGTCTACAAAGGCACCGTCCACTACGAGACTTGCATTTCATCTCTCCATATGAGGCACAGTAACTGAAGAGTCTACTCCTCCTCCAGCATCTCCCTCAAAAGATAGGCGGACTTTATTATTTGCTGAACTATCAAAGTTAAAAAACAAAACAAAAAACCCTCCACACTCCACGCTTGAACTTCTAGACTCAAAAAGACATTAACAATCACAGCCTTATCATAGCTTTTTCATATTCACCTTGAAAGGTATGGTTTGAAATAACTTTTTATTAAACCTTCTTTCCCACCTGTCATGGGCAGAACAATTTCAACTCAAGAAATTTTTACTTAATTTATTGTCAATTAATGCAAACTTCTGATCACCAATTTGGGTATTGAGAAAGAAGAAAACCAATTAAACACTTAATTAGATACCTTTCCTCCCCCGTGACGTGACAGGCAGAGACATGCTCCTCACTGMCCCAGCTCCAGCACAGCTGCTCCCCTCAGCACAGCGTTCCCTCGGGGCCACCTCCACTTCYGTGTGGGTCACCCACAGGCCACGGTTCCTGGGGTGTCTCCACCTCAGTGGGAGGCCCTGCAGGCCACGGTTCCTCAGGGGTGCAACCTTTCAGCATGAAGTGCCTCTTCCCAAGAGCATGTCTCCAGCCATACAGCTCCTCAAGCGTCTCCCCCTGTCTGTTCTTATATATCTCCAAAACCCAACAATTTATGCCCAATATACCACCTTATGCYATAAATAAATTTACATTAGGAAACCTCTGTATCTATCAAGAATTTGAGAAGAGGGAAGCTAAAATGCAAATGCCTGAAGCATTAATTCAGCAGAAAACATAGCCTGGGAAAATAGCAAAAATTAGACCTCTTGCATTAATCCACTCACAGTGCTGTTCACAAAAGCCCAGGCAGCACCTATGTCCAACRAAAACTCTTCCACTTGCACCAACTAAGCAAAGCCCAGAGTTTTCATTTAGGCGTGATGCTCATCACAGTGATTCTTAGCATTTTCTCCTTATGGAGTCATATGGTGGAAAAACAAGAAAAGATGAGGGATGCTCCTAATGCCTCCCATAGGAACTCCATTTCATTACTGAAGTAAGAATGATCATTTTCCTTCACTGGTGSTTTTGTTCTTTTTCTCAGAAAAAASAAGTCCTCTCTTTACTGCCCAAGAAATGCAGYGTTCAATGTCTGGCTGGCTATTTTATGTCACTGCTCAACTTCTAATCAACTGAAAATAGCTATAAATGCTTACACTATTTAGAAAACTTTTCAGATACGTTACTGAATTTGATTTAAACTTACATCCTACTATTTTAGAACACTTTTAAGTACATCTCAGTCACCGCTGCATTTTCAAGTAAGTTTCTGAGTGCATCTAGTAGGCTATTTGGTTCACAGAACACCTACGTATTTAAAAGGGAACTTAGAAAGACTTTAGCAATGCACTCAGAACTGGCCAACATTTCTTGCCAAGCTCTTGCACAACATGAGAGTCATCCTCATGGTCTTCAGTGCCATGAATCACAGAAGACTAAGAGGACCAGAAGGAGAGCTTATCTCCCTGCAAAGTGCCCTGTGGTTACAGCACTTACCTGAGAATACTCTCAAGATTATTTTTAGGTTTAATTCACAGCTATTTTCTCAAGTTCTGAGAGCAGAAAGTAGAACTCAACACTCTGATTCAACTGCCCCTCATATCTCCCATTGGGAAATGACGCCGTTAGAGGAATATTATTGTTCATAAATTATAAAAGCTATTTATTTACAGTAAGATAARCTTATGGCTATCAGTTATTTTATGAAACATTTTGTCACTTATTATCTTTAGTTAGGAAAGTCAGCAATAGTAATGGGTTTAGGCTGTAGAAAATTGTCTAAGATAAAAGCATGAAGGACAAAACTTACRATACATTCCACATAGGATGGTGCCAGTAAAGCAATCAAAGAGGTACAGAATTAGTCAGCAAGAACTTATCTCATTAAATAGTAGATTAAATAGTTAACAGTAAAAATAACAATTTGCAAATAAAGATGAGATTTACCACACTTACTGAATCTATTAATGACAGATTAGATACAGAATCAGAAATGAATCATTCTTTAGAAATATTCATTTAATTCCTGTTAAAGAACATTTAACCCTTCAAAAGTTACTCAGGGTTGGAGTGATAAAGCCAAAGGTCAATGAACGATCTGGCACGAGGAGAGAGGTGTGATTAGAATTTTTTTTTTTATTTATTTTATTTATTTTTTTTTAATGTAGTGAATTTGAAGACAAGACAGGAGTCAAGGCCACTTTTGAGGTACCAGACCTCCTCCAATATTAAAACTGTTCTGATCTGCTCTTTTAGGGAACACAATATTTGTTATGTTAAAGGATTTATGATCTTGAAATGTCTGCTGACATWAATCTTTTAAAAAATTACTTTAGCTCCATCAGAAAGCTGAAGAATTCTGCAGTTTTAGGCTACCTGAAATACTAGACATTTTATGCATGTGTCAAAGAACAGCAATAATAGTCCATCTGGTAACAGTTAAACTTACATTCCAAAAATCACACACTTTCATTAGGACAATTAATGACTTTTTACATTTTTACCAATATAATAATTCAAACATAAGACAAGACTTTAGTTGTAAAGGTGTGCCCACTGGACTCTAGGCATCTCTCTCCAGTGCTAGTCAAGATCATCGTTCCATGCAGATTAAGCAAATCACAGAGACAAAATTGCCAAGTTATTGAGATGCCTAAAGACACAGGTAGACAATAGCATTCTTGAGAGTTTTTAAGCATCAAAAAATCTCACCAATGTAAAAGAAAACATTGTCAAAAGTGGTTTAAGAGTTAATTCATATAAGTTTGTTGTATTTTTACACACGTAACACACCTTTAGATATGAATGTATAGCCATTATAAATATAAGAACTAAGATGAACTAGAAGGTATGAGGAAAGAAAAGTATGGTAGGATCTAATTTATCCAAATGAATAAAGAAGGTAGTTTTAGGATTGTTAAAAATAGGTCTATTTAAAGATCAATATCAGCAAAATAATTAAAACATTAAATTTGAAAATAATAGGTGCTTGCCTCCCATAAGTATAGAAAAAGTTCATATTCATTTGCATATGAAAAATGTTCTGATTGCTTCATTGCAAGAATTCTCTTGTTAGGATTTAAGCATGCTAAATCTAAGACCATACGAATGACTAGGTCTTTTACCCTCTTTCAACAGCAAATGTGTAAATTAATCAGTTTATTGTATTTAATACCAAGAAAGTAAGGCAGATTAGATGACAATGACATTCCTAAAACAGTATCTAGAAGATCATTCTAAGCACTGAGCACACAACTTGATTTTAAGTACGAGCACCTGATGGAGCAAAACAAAGCTGCTCTAGAGTCACAGGAATTACATTCATAGAAAACGAAGTTTTGAGCAACTTTAAGACATTATGACCCTGATTCAATAAAGCAGTTAAGCATGGAAAAGCAACACTGGTTTAAAACAGGCTGAAATACAGACCTAAGTGTTTCCTAGGTAAAAGTGGGATTACTCATACCTACTTTTCTGAATTGTGCCTTTATCTGACACAGCAATTTGGACACAGTCCCCTTGAAATGCTGAAACTCAGTAAAAGCAAGACTACCCTTGTAAGGGATACCCACTTAAAATACATTTTCATTTTAAGGTTAATAAAAGGACACATTACTTATAAGTCAAGTATTTAACTATATGTGATGAAAAACCACTGTGAAGTTAAAGGCTTCAAAGTAAAGCCAACTAAAGTACATTAGAGAATGAAAATGGATACAAGACCAGAAAACCATCTAGACTGGGTAATAATTCAAAAAAAWCCCTCTCAATACCAAGTTCATAACTGAAGATTTTTTTGAACTAATCTAAAACTTCAAAAAGATATTTCATCCTGTGCTATTACTTAAAGCTACAGTTCTTTTTTAATATATTGTATTCAAGCCTASCTCCATTTATGAAAAGTTTTATAAACTCTGTTGAACACAAGGGTCTGCTGAAACTTCACAGACAGCTAGAGATGGAGTTCCATGTGTAAATGCATAATTCCCACAGATAATACGACATTGGAGAGCAGTCTAATACCAGTCACRTTATTTTTCTGGACTTTCCAGAACAATGAACTTGAATGTTGTGAATCTGTCTGAGGCCACAAGAATTCTGCAGCACTGAAAATGAACTGATACTTATTTTGATAGATCTTTCATAAAWGATATTTCTCCTTAATTATTAGATAGCAAAACTAATGACCATGATGAAATTATTAAAGGTCTGGAAAGCTTGAGGCGAATGAGAGAAGGGTCTTTTTTGATCTTCATTTCAGTACTGATTCCTGCTACTGCAATTAGATGTATTAAAGGAGGCAAATACGTATCAAAGTTGACTGGCATGTCTACATACTAGTGTAATTCTGTTCTCATAGAAGGAAAGAAAGACAATCCTATTGATCTAATCACACTGGAATCACTCTCCCTGAGGACAATATACAAAAGAAACACATACGAAGAATATTTCCAGATGTGATTTCAAAGCAGCATTATTATTCATATTTTTAAAGTATCTGCATAATATCAGAAGTGTTTACTACTCAACATGAYAGAATGCTACAGAGTATTGTAAAATTGGACAATATTTGTTCTCTATCTGTTCCCATCAAATAAGCACTAAAGATGCTGGACTACATCTATCTATGAAGTGAATCACCTTAGAGATTTCCTTTTAATTGAACAATAGAATGTATTCATACGTATATACATGAAACTGAGCCTTATGTTAGTAACATYAGCCATATAAAGTACGTACACTGGAATATAAATACTCTGTATCCTTTGCAACACCTGCTTCATCTGAAAAAGAGCCACAGATGACCAGCTTTTTATGTGACATCTTCATAAAGTTTGCTAAATGAGAGGCACATTGAAAATATCAACCAAACAAAAAAAACCCAAGCCAAYGACAAACTCTAAAAGTCTATACAGCATGCAGTAAGTCTTAAGATCCRGCTTCATTATGTCAGCCTCAAATTTTGTTATAAGCACATTTTAACTGACCCAGAACAAGAATCAAAATTCTGTTCTGCACAGCTGGTGTAATACAATATTCTTTTACTGCCAAGAAATATGTGTGAATGCAAAAAGAACTAGCTGAGTTATTAATATTGTTCCTTTAACATTTAGACTTTTATGAGGACATCCRGAAATTTCAATAGAAGTATAATAAAAAGTTTTATATTTGGCATATTACAGAATACAGTAAATGTAACAAGCTATTCTTAAGCAAAGATGAAGGATGCAAATATTGTAACTTCAACAAATCAAATTTCCTAATGTTGTTACTTACAAGTACTTGTTCTGGGTGAGAATCTAGACTGAAAATATATCAAATTCTTCTGCAATAAGATTTTTCCAATTTTTGTTTTTTTAAATCTAAAGCCRATCAAAAAAAATTTTTTTTTCCTCCTCAAAATACAGAAACAGAGCTAAGAGGAATGTAGGACATAGGAACAATAATGTCTGAGCTTTCCTAACTCTAACAACTCTAGGAAAGGAGAATTAAGTATGGCATTTATAGCACCCTGTGCTTCATATCCAGCATATATTAGGCAGCTTTACAAGTCCAAGATTTAAGAAATCTCTGAAAGAGAAACATAATTACATAATTAGCTTCTTTAGTTCTTTTGGGTTTGGAAGATCTGTTTCCATTCTTCCTTCCTCTTCAATTGCAAGAGCTGAACAGGCTGTCTGCCTAAGCTGTCGGCTGTACTGTATCCTACTGGAGCACTGAATTCTTGTTCTTTGTAACAACGTGAGGAAGGGTCCAYGAGAACTGACTGCCAGCCAAAATGGTACCCATGGTTGACAGCAAAAAAGTCCAGATCCAAGTAGGTTTTCTTCTTATCTTTTCTTATTAGAATGTATATCCAGGAATACGCCAAAAACTTCTGTGATTCGTTGAATGTCCTAGTTCTTAAGATCAGTAGTTCATCTTACAAAATCGAGTCCTAGCCAAGTACTGCTTAAATTAACGAGCTCCTGTTAAACCATCTACTGTGATYGTTGAATCATATCATACCCACTATTAACTGTTTTCCTTCAGCTTGTGTTTAAATATTAATGCTTAACACAGAAGTATAAAAAAGAACCATGAAATGCAGGGGAAAAAAAACCCTCTGAATTACAGAGAGAATAAGAGTTTATGGTTAAAAATAAAATTAGACAGCTTTTAGACTATGCTACTATTTTAAGAAAACTAAGAAATAAAACAATTGTTGAAGCCAGTAAATAACCTACTGTAAAAATAAATATATAACATCTTTGCACCCCCTTTCTTGCAAGATTTTTAGTGCTAGAGAAAGTGATTTATTTTCTGTGTGATATGTTTAGACCAACTGAATTATGAGTCTGGCTCCCAGCCTGTACAGATCCTGCTGAGTCACAAGATAAATTGGTGTAAAATGTAAAGGATGATACTCATAATTCAGTTGGTCGGAACATGTCACACACAACAAAGCAATTTCTCCCTGCAATGTAAAGCGTAAGCAAGTAAAAGCTTGTAGGGAAACTCCACCTTTAACTCACTTTCTTCTTTTCATTTTCAGTCTTTCATTTGGCAGCCAATTACTACAATAGATGGATCTCAAAGGGCTACTACTGACTTCAGCAGATCTAATCATGCTCAGGAGTCTACCAACACGATCAGATTCCTAGATCATGGTCAAGGCTGTACCTAGTGCAAATATTTTGCTCTTACTATCAGTTTGAGCAAATGAAAGAATAAGAAAAACATATGCATTTCTGTCAATCTGAGCAACATCTACAGTAAGCAGTAACAGTTTCTGTTAGTATGCAAGCTCCCCTAATTAATACTATGTTTTTACATGTCTTTAGAAAGAAAGTCTGCATATGTTTGAAATAAAATTTCATGCAAGAAAAAAATCAAAGTATATCGGCAAAATAAAAAGCAACAATAAAAGCACTTACATAAGGCATTACTTAATAATTTAAATTAGTAATGAGTCTATAATAAAACTGTTAAATCTCTCTAAAAGGTGCTTAGCTTCAGAGCTATAAATATCTCTTCTGTAAAGATGCAGGGAACAAGAGAAAGCAATACAGAAATTCAAAAGAAGGTTGGATACTGGTTGTTTCACATTGTAAATTATGATATATGACAGAATACTTAAATCTGATTTTCCCCTAAATTAACTGACATTCCTCTCAAAGTCCAGCTGAAGAACACCTGAGGCCTAGACATTCATGCTAAAATTAAGGTGTTTTAAGTTAAGGTTTCTTACACGGTGAAGAAAGTGAAAAAATACTATTCACGTGTACTTATAAAACCTCAATAGGCAAGATGTTTCTGAAAATAACAGAAGAAATGGGTTTTTAAACCAAAATAGTTAAAAAAAAAAATCAAAATCCTTCATGCCGAATATAGCTACCTATACAGAGAAGGACACAGAATGCTGACAAGGCAGTTGCATTTCCCTTTCCAGGTTTAGTAGTTTATTCCATGATTCTTCATACTTGCAAAATCCCAGCTCCTAAACTGGTATTTTCTTAAAGAATATATTTGATAAGCATTAGATTCTGGCAATTATCACTAAATTATATTGACTCCCTTCACCTCTTATAGATGTCAATGGAAAAATTCCCAACTCTTCACTGAGAAATTCTGCAGCACGTGTTTAAGAAAATGTAAATCACGCCTTTCCACTACAACTTACAGGATCAGTGTCCAAATCTCTTGATTTGAAGTAAACAATCTGCAAAAATAGTGACTGATCAAGCTATGTTCAGTATCTTTACTGTCACTTTCATCCTTTTCTTCACTCATCACCCGCTGAGGTTCCTTAAGACCTATCAAACCTTAAGGTTTGATAATCCTCACTGATATTCTGTCCAGTCAGAAGTGTGAATAATTTTATTTAATTCTTATCTTTATTTTATTGTTGGGAACAGTGGAAAACTCTTTATACTGACATATTTTGATACTCTAAAATTTTAAAATAGAGATTGTGCTCCTAAGTTGGATCAACACAGATGAAAGTCATCTGACAGATGAACAAATGCTGCTAGATTTACTATTATAAATCCTTTTGACCCTGGACAAAAATAGAATTGTAGCACAGGTTCCCAGTGCCGAAGAATTAATTCACCTGTGTCATAACATTTAGATTAACTATGAAAATATTTTTTTGAATTTATTTGTAAGTATGTAGATAAATATACTGAAGTATGAGACCTAAACCTAATTATTTTCACAACCATTACTGTTGCTGAAAGCACATACAGACGTAATTCTAGTACAGTAGCCCTAGCTAAATCACACATTTGAGGATTTTGTGATGCCTTGGAAAAACAACAGCTCTCACATGCTATTATCATGAATGCTTTTGGATGAATCATAGCTTCCAGTATTGATCTCACACCTGTGGACCGCAGCAATTACTTACAGCCTTCCCCTTTTCTCTGTTACTTTTTCCTTCACTGCATTGCAAAATCTTCCACAGCTTCAGCTGTTCTGTTYCATTTCATCCTGCATCCCTTCTCCCCAGAACGCTGCTTGAATTTTATATGATTTAAGAAACTGAAAATTTTTAATGATTGGCTTTGTACATTTTTTCTTTATACATCTTTACACATTGTTACAGATTTTCTTTCCTCCTGACTACTAGCAGCTCTGGATGCAGGCTGAAATGACTGATGCTCAATCTTTTTTAAGCACGGGGCTGCCGAGTCTATTGGCTGCATGCCGTAGGTGGGCAGCCAGCGGTTATTTGTTGGCAAGGATTCTTCTGTCAGAAACAATCACAAACTGACATTTTAATGGGCTTATTTCCACCAAAAGAGCTCATTACTCCCCCCTGCCCTCCCCCCAGCTTTAAGGTGATTCATATATCACTTTAGAGGATTCTGGTCTTCTTTCTGATCCTTCATTGGAGGATTTTTAAATTTACACCCATTGCCCTTTGTAACCAGACAGGTCTAAGTGGTAAAATCTCAGATCCAGATAGTGTGTCTGCCAGTCTCTTAACTTCTTTGTGCAATGTCTGACATACAGTAGTGAATCAGTCTTTCATTTCACCAAGCATAATAAGATGTTATCAATAACTAAATGTAATATTTCATCAGCTTCTACTAGCTAGTGACAGTAAACTGACTTTGAACTGCAGGTTATCAAGGCTCAGAAGACAACAAAGCTTAAAGCACGCACATGTTTGTAAGTGGGCTGAGTGGTGATTCTCAGGGCTACAGCAGGATACAAAGGCTGGACAGTTGTAAGGCAAGTCCCAGAAAAAACGTAAAGGTTCAGAAAGAAGAGGAGTATACCCATGAAATTATGAACATTATCAACTGATACAAGAAGATGGGTGTAAGGAAGAACTTAGCACCAGAACGAAAARTACGCTGAAAGACCTTATAACTGCACAACATCTCCAAGTACTGCCAAGATATTAATGACTTATTATTTAGTGATTATTACTGCTGAATATTAATGCAATACATTATAAGCAACATGCCATTGTAAGCTGCAGTCTCTCTCTTTTCCCAAACCAGAGTCATCTGCCTTATTCAAAAAACGGAAATTTAGCAAATAATACAAGCACATAAAGAGTCTCACTTTCTTTCATATGAATAGCAAACTAATTAGCTTCYGTAGCAGGATTTTGCATGTTTATTTCCTGTTTAATAAAAAGCTGACAGAGCGGTCATTAGTATCTTAGGACATACACAGCTTAATATGCAAAACATACAAAAATTAACATAACAATTACATCAGAACAAACAAGACACAAAATGTTTASATGAATTTAACTCATTAAATAATTTCATCTTTATACTAGCCCACTGCCTAGCACAGATGGTTGCAGTATTGTCTAGCATGTGCTAAACTCATAGAAACTAAAGATATCCTGGATATCTGCTATTTGTCCACACGTAGCCTTCTGTTAAAAATATGACCATGACCATGGGAGAAARGAAGGTAAGAAAGTACGAAGACTAAAGGGCAGAAATAAGGGGAAAATGCAGGGTGTTTGGTGGTGGTGGTGGGGATAACAGAAAGAAAGGAGGATGCACATGGCATGCAGCATGCCACTGAAGTTTTTTCATTGGGCTATTTGGAACATTTCCAGAGTTTTTCCTCATAAAAGGTGTTAGACTACCAGAAGAGAAGSGTCCATCTGTTCTTCTGAAGAGAGACAAGACATATGGACTATCTACTTTGCCCTTACAGTTCTTACATAGTCAATGTGGTTTAAAGGAACATCAGTTCATTCCCATCTGTTCCTTTATTCTTTAAGTACCTTATTTTGTTCCCCAAATAAATTAAGAAAATAAGATGACATGAATGCAATATTAAGGTTGCCCAGGCAAAATCACAAGTTCAAAGTCTATCAATAGCTTTCCACCAGCACAGTGCTCTCATTTTTAACAGCCAGAAAAGCACAGAGGGGAAAAAAAATGTGTATTTACCACTGTCAGAGTAAACCTTTGGAACACTGGGGCAGATTTAGCATTGCTTTGCCATTTAATAAGATGTTAGAACTGGAGGAGTGGAAGCATCTGAGGAAGTTCATGATCAGATTTCTGTACCTGCAGCTGTATCCTRGCTTTTTACATATGAGCTTTCTAGGGGTGTGTATTTCAATACGATTTGAAATCTCCTTCATGCMTGCACCAAGACCACACCAAGAACAGCTTTCAGAACAGCCATTCCTGTTCTCCCCAAACTGCAGGTGAAGAGGATATGCAACAATKATAAAAACGAAGCTTGGCATTCTTGCACTCTGCTGGAGAACTGTTAACTGGCAACTACTTCCCAACTTTTTCCCAAAGTGTTATTTGACTTCTTTAGTTCCAAACCCTTCCAAACCAGAAGYATCAGAATGAAGCAAGACCACAGCGAGAAACGGCTCACTGGAAGGAAAAGAAAAGGACAATGAGGGAAGTTGAACACTGAGCTATTTTCATTTTCTGAAACTTCACATATATGCTAGACTTATTAACTACTAATCGGGTTCAATAAAAAACTRTTTTAAGAAACAGTCTTTAAGACTRTTCTTCCTGACTTTCTAGGTTTCTCATTTACAGAAAAGGCTTTGCTTTGTGACCGCTGCACAGCATGACCTTGTATACTCTGGGGTCTGTGACAAGACCCCAAGTCAGCCAGAGTTCTGACATCAATTTATCTAGATCTTCAATCATTAGTCCTCCAAAGAAGAATCAACTTTCTGAGCTTTCAGAAAAATCAGGCTTTATTGCAATAAAAATACTAGAGTAAACAGGAGTGCCAAGCAGAACTAAAGAGGTTTCATATACCCCTCTCAATTGTGGGCTTGCAGGCTTTCATTTCCAGGCTTCGTTCTGTTCCACTCAAAGACTACAAACAAAAGCAAACTCTGTGCAGTCTCCTCCGATCCCCCAGGAAATTCTTTCCACCTCCTCCACAGCACGGCTGCCCACTCCYTACTTCCTCATGGCACTGTCCCAGCCCCACAAAGCAATCTGCACACCTCTGCTAAACCATGCATGCTCAAGAGCTCTTGGAGAGAAAAAACAATCCTCTTCCCTATCACCACTAAAGAAAACTAACATTGTTCTGAAACCCTCCTCCTGCTCCAACAACAGATATGTTCAGCACAGTGACATTTTCAGAACAGCTTCTTGCAACTCTGAAATAATAGCAAGCCACGACATTTTCAAATATTCTAGTTTTTATGAAGTGACTCATAGAGCATTCTATTTGATATATTCCAATATGGATACGTTGCAATAAAAGTTTAATGCAGTTTTAAATCTGATCTGCTGATCCTGAATCAAAAGATCTATATCTACTGGCCTGATATGAACCTTGATGTCAAGAAGTTCATAGTAGCTATAAATTTCATGACTTTAAAACAGAGTCATGTTCTTTCAGACAGTACCCTGCATGGCTGGCAGCAATGTATTAGTTTTTGCATAGGGGAYGTTTACAGAGACAAGTGATTCAGTACTGAAAAYGGCRTATGCAAATACAGAATCAAATTTCCAGAGTCAGCCAACATACACACATAGGCAYATGCGCAGCATATACTCATTATATCAGTGTTTATTGTTTCATTTTAAAATACTATTGAATGCATTATAATGTAAGAAAATCTTGGGGGGGGGGGACCTCAAATGTAAAGGCAAGTTTTGCATTTATCTTGGAAGGAGATAACGTCAGATCATGCATAAATCCAACTCACCATCCCAAAAAGCATTTCATAGCTTTCGTAAGGCCACTGATCCTCTTAACATTRCATAGCTTCTGGAGTTCTGCAGAGGGTCTACTAATGGTCCTAAGATGTTTTTGTTTCATTAATGTGTTTTTCAGCTAATAAGGAGCTGAAGAACTGGATTGAAATACACCCTGCATAACCAAATAGCTCATTATCTCATCTATGATACTGGCGGAAGAAAAAAAAAATTCTTTTGCTCAAAACAAACAAATAAAAAAGAACTTAATTTCCCTTTTAATTTATTCAGTTGGAATGTAGGACTCTGTAAAACCAGCCCTCTTTATGACCCATGTTAAAGTACATCAGTTCTCTGAGAAGAGACTAATTATTGATTTTATGTAAGAACTATTTAATTAAGTAGATAACTGGGAATGATAAGTTAGTAAATGCAGAGGGGAACCTCTATACAAGCCTATTAAATATCCTTCCATATGGATGCTTCTTCAATCTTTATTTTATTTTGCATCTTCAGTAACACTCTTTTTGTCACTTCGTTGTGTTTCTGATGTGCAACATGTTATATGCTTATTTTAGATTGCTGACATTTCTGAAAACAGTTGGTTTGATATATATGTACTAACAAACAGAGTTGGTGAAAGATTAATATTTTGCTGGCAAAGGTCAGCTGTGTGATAATGGCTTTTACTTACTCAACAGAACTTTTTAAAGAAGGTTAYAATAAATTAACCTTACTCCCATCTGTCAATCAGTAAATGACCTCATGACATACTTGTTCTTTGATAAACTGTTACAGTTCAGTCTGTATTGTATTAAGCTATAAAAGAGCTAGAAGAAAAAAAAAAAAACCTTCTCACCTTCTCACATGGACACATTTAGATTCATTGCAAATTTATCCAAGGAGTGATGAGCTTTATTTAGAAAGAGTCACAAATATGCAAGTCAAGGGACAGTATCGAGGTGGGTGTTCATAATTTATGACTATATCAGTGCAGAACTTAAGAATAAAACTCTCGCTATTATACATTCAAGATGGAGGTTGGTAAGAAACATTTTAAAGAGTTTCAAGTTCCTCAAGCTCTCACACACTTTTTACTCCTCCTTTTCTCAGAGAGGGTTCAGATTCAGTAAAACAATCATTTTCTTAACAGGCATCAGTGACCATAGCAATCATCATACCGGGTTACTGAACAGTCCTTCCATCGCAGTACACACTTTCCAACAGTGGCCCATTGGAAGCACTCAGTAAAAGGCTATAAGAACAGCAAATACATGCAAAGATCCATCCTTGTATGTACTCTATCCACTTCTGTCTACCTGCAGATAATAGAAAGCTCTGCTTGATCAACAGCCACTATTGCCCACCTCATCCTTAATACTTTTCAGGAAGGGAAAATACAGAAAACTTATGTTTCAAATATTCCATTCAATGCAGGCTTCAGTTTATAAGACGGAAGGGCAGGTGACTCTCTTCAGGCATTAGAAAGAACTGACATATCATAAAGCTTGTTGTGATCACCAAAAAACATAACCTGATCCAGCCCAGTGACAGGAATTGGGCAGAACACCAAGATGGGTCACAACAGAAAATAATTTGCTATTATGRAGCCTTTTGAGAATCATCATACACAAGCTAAGCAAAATTAAAATATTAAGAGGGACGCAATACTAGCACCCTTCATTTCACAAATGCAATTAGGAGTTAAAATACCCAGAACTACATTAACATTGAAAAACCATTTGTTTGAAGACAAATGGTCGGTTTCTTCCAGCCCTTTCGTTATCTCTTTTCTAAWTTTGAGAAGTCTTAACTTCACCCTGTGGATTTCAGGAGGTCAAAACCAGAAGTTTAGCTAAGAAAGAGAACTTAAGTGAAAAGGAGATCAAGTAACCACATTTCTCACGCCAATCGGTGGTCCACAGTGTGTGGGAGGGGAATCCAAGAACTAAATTAGTTGAAACCTCAGAAATTTTGTTTCTTAAATCATAGAATCGGTAAGGTTGGAAGGAACCTCTGGAGATCATCTAGTTCAATCCCCCTGCTCAAGCAGGGTCACCTAGAACACGTTAGACAGGGTTGCAGCACCAAGGGCTCCTCTTGATGAAGCTCAGGCTTGAACCAGGGACCTTTAAGACCTTCAGTCTACCTCTCTCYCAGCTGAGCTACTTCAGCCCCAATCACTTACACATTTCAAAATTTACTTTTCCTCAAAATTCATATGGAAAATCCCTATCTTCAGGCAACGTCTAATATGAAAAAAAACAAAAGAAGAAAAGATAATTTGTACTTATGAGTGAGACAAAAACTTCAAATTGAAAATTCACAAGTAATATTTTAATTGAGAAACATTTAGTTCATCATTTATTTTTGATTTAGATATACTTATCAATTATCTTTATAATACTATTACCTTATTGCAGGGGTCAACAGAAGAGATACAATAGGACAGCTAGAAAAACACAATATATGGATCATTATTCTAGAGTCASAGCAAAGGCTAGCTTTTGTTGACACAACAAGTAGTTCTGATCTCGCAGGTTGCAAAATCAAAGGCTATTGAAAACAGCTGGTCTAATTTGTACCCTGAGTACTAATCCCTCCTTCTTGAGTATTAAGCCTGCTTCACTGATAGAATCTCTGATCTAGAAAGTAAGATAGAATCTAAGTCTTTACAAAGAGACTTTGTTTAATGATTTAAAAATTCAAATAAATTAATCTTGTGCAGGACATTAAAACTTCAGGAAATAATTAAATATTTACACAAGCTAATCAGATACAAAAATGTCTAACTTTAAAAAAAAATTTCCTGCAACTGATTATGTTTCTGGGAAATGTAATCAAGTCAGAAATACATACACATGTAAATTACTGATATATATATATATAAATCAACAGAGCACTTTCTCATAGAAGATATCTCTTGCTATCTATGTGAGTCACTTTACATCATTTTATGATGACTTTCCATAAAAAAATGTTTTCCCTCTTCTCTCTTGTACCTTCATTTATTTTTAAATTAAATTCTAGGTTTTCTGCCATCTTCTCTCATCTTCTGTTTAGATCACTGGAATTTAGATTATAATGTAATACTATAAATTGAAAAACTAATCAATTTGAAATTAGATTGCAACTAGATTCATTTTAGTCTTGGGGTATAAACACTTCTGAGTATTCATGAAAAATGTTTACTCTAAAATAGCCAAAAAACACTTCATGTATCATCTTTGTACTTCTGTTCCTTGCCTGTTCCTATTTTTACTTAGCAATCACCTAAAAAGAAGAAAATCCTGCTCCTTTATAATGATGCAATTCTTTTCATTCCAATTCTTTCACCCTCTAGCTTATAGCTAGTACTGAGATGAAGTACTGAGTTGCCAAAACCGGTATGTATTTTCTTACAGTATTTTTTAACGCTTCTCGAACCACATCTACTGAACAAAGATCTTGTCTGTCTACCACTTAATTGCCAAGTCTGGTAGTTACTAAAGAATATACATTTTTTATCAACATMGCATTACACAACTTGTAGCAGGACCATGAATCACATGAACCACAGAAAAGATCAATAATGAAGCATGATGCTGAAGATTTCTTCAGTTACTAATCATGACTAACAAACCCAGGGAAGAAAAGTGGTATACTGGAACAGTATTCCTTTCGCCAAGGTAAAAGTTTTATTATGTTTTGATGTTTCATTCTATTAAAAGCTTTATCCTATGACAGACTCATCACCAAGGATCTAACTCAGCACAAAAACAGTAACAAGACTTCCTACACATATTTACACAATAAAACTGTGCAGGCATAAACTCAAAGGCCACTTCACAAATCTAGACTTTTTTTTTTTTTTTTTTTAATAAAGTGGCCATTCTTTGGACTCTTATGAGTTATGCAATTAGTCTAGCATTCATAATGCACATATTACTTCTCTGTGGAGTTGATTACTCCACACTTTTTTTTTTTTTACACCAGGGACAGAAGCATTTAGAAAAGGTGAAACATTCCTATTTCATCTATTCCACCTGAGAGCCAGTATGTGTGAGAACTAGCATATGAACATCATTTTCACCTTGGAAAGAATTTCTGGGTCAATGCCTTTGCCAGCAAAGAAATCTGAAAGGCACGACTGGGGCATACTGGGTTGGGTTAAAAACTGAGGACTGTGCAACATGCAAAAGACACCTGCCTAGCAACGCAGCGAGGATAAGAGCAGCGAAGAAGGGCAAAGGGATCCCAAATTGCGCTAGCTCTGACAGTGCACAACTTCTTGGCATGTTTTTCAAAATAATCTTCATCTGTTGGAATCTTCTAATAAGAGTTGTTATTATACTAATAAAAATGATACAGCTATATCACTAATAATCATACATTAAGGCCTGTGTCTATTCTTATAGAATCTCATTTTCCTTTAATTGGGTTTTCCAAGGCAAAATCAGGCAAGGTTTACAGACTGTAGGTTTAAGGATGAAAATCCTTCAGAGAGGTTCATTTCAGCAGCTACTAAGCTAATGTAAAAACAATACCACATCATACTAGTTCTTACTTAACTTCAGTATGGGAATACAATAAAAGCAAATTATGGAAAAAGAGACAAGACATTTCTAATTATTATAAATCCTCTGATATTCTTACAAAAACTATTGTTTCTACATTCCTGGAAGTTGCTAAAATGATGTTTCAGAAGCTTTTGTTCTCTTTTGCACTTATAGGAATAGAGCAATGAGGGGCATCTTAAAAAGCAATCCTATTTGTAAATAAGTGTTTCTATGCTGTTGAAATATACCCAGTAGAAGTAACAGAAGGTAATTAGCACAGAATTTAATCAGTAGCATTGTTTTAGTGTGTATCATTAAAAGCATAACTGTTGTGCTATTCTTCTGTGCTGCCTTTCTTAAAAGTTCTTGGTTGCACAATTTAAATGCCACTGCAATAGTGAGAGTTTAAAGTGCCACTGCAATAGTGAGAGTTTAAAGTAGGATTAATTACTGACCTCAGCTGCACCATATAAACATTCCCTGCTGTCTTATACAACCTCTCCCCGTTCAAATATGCAAGGCAACATGACAAGCACAGAAACTCAGTGTGATAGTGGTTGTTTCAATATTACTTCTAATTTGTGATATCAATTTGAAGAACAAATAGAAGTGTGAAAAAGCATGATTTATTAAAAATTATCATTAAAGACAACACCTCTGAAAGTTTCTTTTATGATTAGTCAAACAATCTTACGTTTCTACTATAAACTGCACAAAGTAAGTTTATATACAACATCACTGAAATGTGGCTATTGTTAAGGTGAGACAGCTAACTGGGTAGCAAACTCCAGTATGCTAGGGAGATAAAAATCAAGTCACTGGAATAAATCTCAAAACCTACGGAAAGATTACATTATTTCCAGTAATTAAATAGAGCAGACAGGATTTGATTCTTTAAAGTTTCAGCCAACCTCTCTGCAACACACTCTGTGAACTTCACAGAACACAATTTATTAGTCTCAGAAGGATAACYCTCTGCTGCGGTTGTGGTAGGATTGAACACACATCTTGAGGGAGTCCACATATTTCAAACTGAGTATTTCACATAATAAGATATGAGAAGTAATCAAGAAATTTGAGCTCCTCTGAATCTGACTGTACAGTAGAAACCTCTGATGAGAAAAAGCCAAGGAAAATTACAAGCAAAATTCACAATACGGAGAAATAGAAACAGAAAAATGGTGAATAAAAATGGAAATTCAGTTCTTCCCTTATAAAAAAACTGTAACTTTGGCCAAGAACCCAGTGAAGTAAAGGCAATATTAGAATAATAAAAACAGTATCAAGTACCTTTTCAGTATGAATAATAAATATATATATAATGATGAAAATCAATACACCTTCAGAGGGATGAATTTTGGATACTTATGTATCCAAAATAGATACATAAAAGGACATTATGGCAAAAATAGTGTATAAAGAACAAAGGACCCCATAAACAACTAGTACACTGTTTACTTTGGTAGCTCTCAAAGTACTTACTCTACAAATCAAGATCGGGAAACACAGAAGAGAARTTAATGATCACAGTCTACATTTGTATCTAGGAGGCTACTATACATGGCAAGTATTTCTTTCATTTATTCCTCAGTCTACTATGCAAGTTCATTTGAGGGAAAAAGTTACTGTAAGAAAGCAAGGAGAAATGCATCTCCATCTCATGCCTTAAGGTGTGAAGATGAATTTTCACGAGAAGAAGCCTGCACACCTCAAGGAGGAGACCTAAAGCTAACCTTTAAAATGGACAGAAAGGAAAAGGCATTCCTCAAGACTTGGGGAAAACTGCTAGGAGATTGCATAACTCAGCCACATTCTCATACCAGGATCCTTTGGATGAGGTTGAGATTTGTTTTCTAACCTTTTGTTTCTTCTGTCAGAAGAAACCCAGAATTTCGCAAAGTATTTTAACCTACTTTACTATGTTCTAACTAAGCCTAGCCTTAAATCCCGCGTTTTTGGCAAACTCACTTTAAAGAGCAGCAGCAAAGCAGTAGCTCCTGGAAGGGCTCTGGCTGACTCAAGAGTCCTGCCTCACAGGGCTGGGAGTCACAGAAATAATATTTTAGGTATCGTTATTTCTTAGCATGAAATAGTCAATAATGAGGCAGCAATTTTCACTATACACAGAAAGAAGCACAGTTACATGGTGTACCAAACACGAATGACAAACTACTTTCCTTAGTAACAAACCATACTAGTAAACCACAGAGTATCAACGAACATTTACCAGGCCTAATAATTAAGCCAAAAAACTCAGGCCTAAAGGCAAGATTTCTGTCAATTACATTGTTTCTGTGGCAGCAGCATGAATAGGTAGCAAATGATGTAATACGAAAGTATAAAGCAATAGTATCACGTTATTAGACATCATTACCATAGTATGATCTCACTAGGTCACAGATACCAGACAATATAAATGTCATCTTTACTGTATTTTTTGTAACACAGAATCTAAATACTCAAAGCCACTTTTAGTTCAATATTCCTAAACTACCCCTCAGCTCACTAAAGCTCTTAAAATCAGCCTGAACACACTCTATACCTTGAAAAAGATGACTTAAATATTCTAAAACACTGTCAAAGCGCACTAAAAATTCTTTGGTTTTACTTTTTAGTGATTGACTGTTTCATAGGTATCCTCTGACAGTTCTAGCACATTTCAATTTTATGGGATCACTGACTGATATGCCTGTAATTTTCCTCTGTGGAAGAATTTACGCACAGCTTCAGTGGCATGACAATTGATAAAATACTGTAATTCTTACAGATAATATTTTGATGCTACTGTCACCTACTCCCAAGAGTGCCAGGTACATTACTCAGCAGGTAAAACATTTACCCAGGGACTAATAATAAAACAGCCTACAATCACAACACTATAATTAACTGGCTATTCAAACAACTCTGAAAAATGCATGTGTTACCATCTGTACTGTGTGGATGATGAACAAAAGGAAACAAGGAAGTCATTTACCCCATAAGTTCATATTAGAGTCAGAAAAGAAATGCAGAAATTCCCATTCACATGTTCATTGCCAATGTCATCTCTTTCAAAACAAATTGAGTAACAGTATTAATTATACACTGGGATGTGTGTTTGTAAACCACCTTAAACAGTCCCTTGGGCTGGAGAGGAATGACAAGAGCTGGAAGACGTAAGAGGGCAAAGCACATTATAATATAGTAATATTGATTAATAATTCAGACATGCTTTGTGTTCAAGAGGTTACAAAGCCATTTGGGATTAATAAACTGACTGACCTTCAACCCTGCAGAGCAGCGAGCACAAGGTACATTGATTCCTAAGGAATGAGCCTCAGCGCTGCCTTTGAAAATGAACATGTTATTTGGTAAGACTGATTAAGTTTATTACACATTATCTTCCACCTGGAAAAACTGATAATTAATTAGCTATTAAACTCTGTGTTTGTAATACACTGTAAAGTATGTTATTACTTATCTTTTTGTGAGTTCAGGAGAAGACCATCCTGGAGAAACTGGATTTTTCGTAAGTAGGACTCTCAGTAGCAGATGTAGCATCTCAGTTTTAAAATTTACTAGATGAAGTGTTGGGTGAACTATGGCGCTCCCACAATACCAGAGACCCATCTGCACACAAAACCAATCTGAACTCAGAAACTTGAGCCTTTCAGAGGAACAAGTCTCAAATCATAAATTTGCACAAGCAAATACCCAGTTACGTGTTTCTTTGGCAGTGATGCTGCAAAGTATGTGCTAAAGTTCTTTAAATTCACAGTTCTTTGCATGTAAAATGTCTAGTATGCAAATCTCAAATCTGGGTTCTACAGACTCTTTTTTGTAAGATACTGTTTTTATGATGTGGAATAGATTTAAAGTTAGCATTACCAGCCACAAAGTTGGAACGTTTCAAGGTTTGTTAAGTAGCTTGCTGTTCAGGTTAATGCTTACCCACCAAGTAAATCATCAAGAATTCTCCATTATAAAAAGCATGTCTCTATAAACTCAGGAGCCTGTAAAGCCAGAGTATTTGAACGACTGAGAACATCATCAGAACGAAGAGGGTCACAGTTGCCAAGGGAACAGGGATGCTTATGGCATACCTATAGTGAAAGGTTCATCACCGTCAACAGATCTCTGCAGATAGCAGTTGACTCAGATTCTGTAACACCCATCTGGGACCATCAGTGGGTGGTTAATAGAAACATAATCATAGCAAACATTATTGCTTAACCCTGCTGTTTAAGTAACACTGCGTGATTGAAAGTATGGAATTATTTACCCTTATGACTGTGCATTCCATGTACAGCCTACCTTTGGTAATAAATTACCATAACATTTTTGCTAAACTAATTTACGAGTTCATTTAAAATGTTAATTTATGAGTGTCTCTTTG
The DNA here is from genome assembly GCF_003343005.1 of Rhea americana. Classification (NCBI taxonomy): domain Eukaryota; kingdom Metazoa; phylum Chordata; class Aves; order Rheiformes; family Rheidae; genus Rhea; species Rhea americana. Next base: position 6,337,272 of record NW_028186357.1, on the reverse strand, counting down.
GATTGTATAAATTTAATCTCTGAAAAATATTTAACCCAGTTGTGTAGACCAATATTCTTAGCTTACCATACAGACATATTGAACTGTATAATATCAAACTTCCTATCTATATATACTGCAAACATCATATTCTTATTATGCTGTATATGGTATAGTGCCTCATTAGGCTCTGCAAATGTCTAACATCTATTTAAAAACATACTTATTTCTCTCACCCTATAAACGCATCCTTGAGTCTATTAGTCTTTAAACTATATACTATCTTAATATGAAATGCAAGGATTTCTGATTTTTCTAAAGCTAAATTTATTTTAATACAGACTGAGAAGCTCAATGACACATAAASCATTACTCCACATTAAATAAACATGCAAGAAATTAAAGATTTATTAGTAACTAACTAAAATTTATTACAGTTAAGGAATCACCACACTCTTGTTATCAACAGACTATGCTTCCTTGAAATACTAAGTTACATAGTTAATTAAAAAAGCAAACAAAAAAAATTAACATTCCATCATAGTTTCTAATATAATGTTCAAAATAAAATAAATCTGTAAAGATATATTGTTGACTTCTACTGTTTTAACACAAATTTTGCATATTTGTAAAAGATCATGTAAGATCATAATGAAACAGCTCTATGTGGCTTTAGGTTCTAAGAACTAGAAATAAAATTAAGACCTAGCCCAAACAAGCAGAACTACTCACTTTAAAGAGAAAAGAATGAAACTATGTATATTCTCTGTATATTAATAATGAAATCAATCTTAGAAGGCAAAACAAATTTGTCATCACAGAAGCAAAAAACCCAAGTGTACTTATGTCGAGACCAATGCAGATAAAGCGTATTTTCTTGTGATCAAATACATGATAGTAGCAGGCAATAAATGAAAATAGTCATACAACAAATAATCACRCAATGTAAAGTGAACAAGATTACTTGCTGGAACAAGGGTTTGAACACTCAGACCTGTGTGCAGTTATCCTTGTTAGCGTGCATTGCCAGAATGTGCATGATGAATATACTGCAATAAAAAATCCTTTTCCTCTTATCACAAAGGAAAAGGGGTTAATAGCAGCTGCTTCATTGGCTTTGAGGCACAGATCTTCATTTAGCAAAAGCATGAGACCCATTTATTATCAAAGCTAGAATATACAGGAGATGCACTATCTCATGGCTAGATTAATTTCAAGCTGTTAACCATGTAGTCCTGTTTACACAGTAGGGTTATGTATATATATAAGCATACAGACGGACTGTATATAGTATTGTAAAGCAGGAACACCACATTATGATACACATGTATAGCCATAACAAAGCACAGGCTTTGTCCACAGAACATGCAATTCTACAAATGAGAGAGACCTAAAACCTCTGATTTATTAAGGAACTATGTGCCAGACTTAAAGTTAGGGGATGAGGTCTGAAGTAATCCATCCCTGTCACAAAGGCCAAGGTCCATCATCTTGCATTCCCACATCTCCTCCAGAAGGATGAGTCCATAGGTAGGAAGGCGCAGGGCTCTGGCCATGCCTCGGAGGGAGATGTTGGGTATCAGCACCCTGAGATGCTCGCAAAAGGACTAGGGGAAGCACAGCAGAACTGAAAGGAAGAGAATGTCCTACACAGAGCTTCAAAATGCTTCCTACAGAGAAGCTCTACATCCACCTGCCCTGAACCCCATTCATCCTTAGCCATCCAGGCAGTTTCTCTTCTAGCATAACTTCTGTTTCACCGATGCTATGAAAGAGGTTAAAATGATTTGTCCTAGCATTTTCACAACAAGAAACATCTTTTTTGACCTCTGCTATCAGAGGTGACAGGTGGAGGYTGAAAGAATTATTTTTCCATGCTCTAAAACTGAAGTATTAGCTATGACCTCCGGAAAAGTTGCTAGGTTTGTCACTGCTTCCATGTTTTTCTAGAAACCAAAGGGACTGCCCCCACGGGAGTCCAGGATTATGGGTCCTTCTGTTCAGCCCCTCCACTCCACCCACTCTTGCCTCACACTTCCAGGAAAGAGAGAAACATTCATTAGGCTAAGGCATTTTTTAAAGAAGTTGAATTACACAATTGTTAACAAGGAAGAGGCAAGCAGTACAGAGCAGTAACTGCACTATCCTCACTATGTATCCAGATTTATACCAAGWTTTCAGAGATACTTTACATATCAAAGACAGACCTCTTAGTTTCATATTTCTAAGTTTCAGAATTACCACTTCACAGACACTCCTTTTCTTACTGGAGATTATTTAGCCCAGTCCTTTTACTGACTGGGTAAATCACAGGCATATATGCTCAGTCAGAAGCAGGCATCATTTTAAGCTATTTAAACTACCTCATTTGTTTGATCAATTAAGTGTTAGTGATGACCATGTCCTTAAGTTTCCTAACTCTTGACACAGTCTCAAGAAGTTCCAATTTGCATTTCTGGTCATTAAGCACATATCTGGTAGAAAGACTGGTTTTCCAGACCAATTCTTTTCTCACTGGGATAGCTGTTCTCTGCTTCAGTCTCTCAGTTTGAAAAATTTATGCTAGCTGTGCAATAAGACCTTTCTCAAGTTAACATATTTGTGAGGCAATCTATGTTTCCTAGATTGAAAGGGATTGAAAGGTACAAATACAAAGTATTTTGTTATTTCATGAGAAATTTCTGACTTATTTTCCTATATGCAAGAGAAAACAGAGAAGAAAAGCTGAGTAATTGCAGCACCTATCATCAAGAACACAATACATGTCTCAAGAAAGATATCCTAGCAGCATGTATTAATTTAGTCCACATTTGTTTTCTTCCCTGCAGAGTTAATACAGCATTTGCTTTTTTATTGTTGCACAAATTCAGCTTCTTGCTGTCTGAGGATTTCAGGCGAATGCATACAGTTATAGTGCAGACCAGTTTAAACCTTTGTGTGTGTATTTATCCAACAGCTTTATGGATACAATTACTTTCCTTCTGTATGAAAAACTCTGCAAGGGCAGGCTCAAAAATACAGTTATCTGGATTACTGATGTTAAAGGAGAGACTATTACTGGCCTCCATGTACACGTACATGAACAGAAAGAGCAGAGAGACCTCCTGTTTCCCATATCCTCTTTTCTCTCTGCATAAAAGCACATCCCATCCTTGACCAGATGGTGAAATTCAATCCTCAGAAAGTGAAAGGTGGCAGGAGATCAAATGACAGCTTAGATGTCCCTTATGGATCAGCCTACAAAGAGTGAAAGAGAATATGCCAAGTAACAACCTTAGGGTGCAAAGACCATATTCCTGTTAATGTCTACACAAAGTCTCCAAAGCAGAAATTCTCTGGGGATGTACTTAGGACAGAGTAGCGCCTTAAAAGTGCAATCTCACTCTTAAGGTTACATAYGAGCTCCCTAAATGCTCAGTCAGCAGCAGGAACATTAACCATTGCTTCAGTCAATCACAATTTTCAAAGGTTAGGAAAGCGCTGCCTCAGACATGGTTAAGACATAATGATTTATAATACATCAATTCCTGGTGGAGTTCCAATACTTTCCTTTTCACGGTTCTTCTTAGGAAGGTTTCTTCTGCACTACTACATTAAGATTGTGAATCAATTTTACACCTAAGAAAATCTCTAAAAGATGCTATCAATAAAACATATTCATCCGGCAAAAGTCCATTTGACCTTTGCAGGTTTGTATAGGTTTCTGAAAGTTTGGCTTTAGTTACAATCTTACTCAACGTTTTTTTTCCTGAAAACAATATTCTTCTATATGTCTCTAGCAAGCATTAGTTAAAGCCCATTTTCTTAATCTCAACAGAACTGACACTGGGTTTGTATGTTCATGCATCAGTTTTAAATTCATTACATAAGGACTCTATATTTGCTCAAAGTAACTTCAGATTCTCATCCTCCAACATCCACCAGTTTCTGAGAATCATTTTGCAATCAGGTTATTTACAGATACAGACGTTTCAGAGACCAACATCTATGTTTAAGTAGCATAAAAGCCATATGTAAAAGCAAGCCAACAAATGAGAAATAATAATTCAGTCTTGCAGTCCTGGTACTGTTAAAGGTGACTTGACTTTATAACATATTTACTACACCTATCTATAATAACTTATTCCCTACTCATTTTAATGTTTGGGAGAATTGTCTCCACATGATTTACCTGATGTTGACTTGTAACACTGCCTTGTCTAAAATTTTTGAATCTTCATTTATCAAAGTACCCTACCAATATTAAACACACTTCCCCTCAAAATTGCACAAAAACATAATAAAATTCATAAGGATTATCCTACTGTCAATTTTGAACATAATCCTGCAAGCCTTGTATTCAAAATTTTACTCACATGAGTATTCAGATAAAGTTGATAGAACTCTGTACATGAATGTACTTACGCAAACATTTACAGAGAGGTGGTGTCTGTTTTATTTTTTGTGATATTTCAGCCACAATTTCTAGCTATCACATTAAAAATAAAAGAATCCCATAGTTTCCAGAAATATCCTACATTTAATCTGGCTTCCAAAGGCTAACAAAAATAATATTGTGACATTTCTGTTAATTAAGAGACATGCAGTTCCATTCTGAAGGCCACTGATGTCAGTGAAAGGACTCCAGTTCCATTCAACAGGTATCGGATTAGGTCCATAGCTAGCATCCAGTCCTATTCACTAGATTTTCTTTTTCTTCCATTACTTCCAATCATTCTTTTAAGAAATGTGCAGTTGTTTGGAATAAAACATAGAGACTTTGAAGGTTTTTAATGGGTTCCTGGTAGTTGCTGCTATTTTAATGAATCAAGTGAATGACACTAAGCGATGCATTAACACAGTAATGACCAGCGGGATTACTGCTCACATGATGTATTAACAATGTACTGGCCAGCAGGAATAGCACTCTAATAATATATTAAGAAACAACATCTGGCAAGTATCCAGGCTAAACCTTCAAGCACTGCAGTGTTAATTTTAGTGTTGCTCCCAAATTATTAGCACTTTGAGGTTGCATTCATGACTTACAAGCAGGAGGTACTTCATACTTGTCAGCATCACACTAGAGGTTTTTTCGAAGTATGACGCATACTGAACACCGAGGGGCAGATATTGCATCCTTTGGGATAACAAAAAAGGAAGAAATAGAGACTTAGAAAAGTCTGTATTTCAAAACATAAGTAAGAAATCTTTTACATTATGGTAAGAAGACACCTCTATCCATTTATACACATTATCCAGTGTCCCACAAAACGGAGTGGGACTCGTTCGTTGGAGTKGAAGATTCTTTTTTCTCAGCTCTACTTTTAACCATTGACCTTCATTCTCCTTATATAAATATGTTGCGTAATTGGTCAGTGTCTTAGAAAGTACTCAGCCAGAACAAGTAAAATAAAAGAAAATTTCACAGGAAACTTTTTCCAGAGATTTATCAAGTCTCTTGTTAAGGCCTATTAAATTGTAATARTTTGATTATAACATAAAAAGTCAGAACTGGAATGAAACATATCAAATGACTCAAAACACATGTTTTATGCAGGATGGAAATTCTGAGCTCTTAACCAGTTCCAGTCATTCACTGATGGAGAGGTTTCTGATGCACTTGCTGAATCAACCTAACTATATACCTATACTATATATATACACACTATATATACTACACTATACTATACTAACTATACACAAAACCAGGTGAAAAATCACAGGATTTAGCCAAAGGTAATATACCGCATGTCTAAAATCCACAGCTTAACACTAATCTTGATGAGTATTCAGAATCATTTTACAGCAGCTAAAATGTTGCTCTTTATCTGCTGAAATCCTCTGTCACCAGTTATCAGGCATAACCGTGTCTTTATTTTCTTCTTTCTGTGCTACCAGGCTCCTCAAGTTTCTCCTTTTGATCAAATACAAAAATGGAACTCCAAGCAAATACCTCCTTGTGTTTATCCTGCAGATCTAATGGCCAGCTATGATTTTTCCTGTTTTTTTTTTCTCCTGAAACATGGGAAACATGTTTATTTGCTGGTATGCACAGTTCTGCAGATGAGAGTAATGAGACACAATCAGAGCCTGCAAACTCCTTTGTATTTTCAAGTAAAGCACACGGAACTGTAAGTGGATTAGTGATAATTTGTGCATTTCAAAATCTTCATCAAAATTTATCTTTCAAAATATGAAAAAATGGAATTGAGAAGGCATATCAGAAAAACATTTCTTAAGTAAGGAAGTAGCTAAAATTAAACACTTCAAATACAAAGGGACTTTTTCAAATTACTATGCTTCTTCACAAATAGCTGTAAAAATGATTTTCAGTAATGAAAAATGACATAATGTAAAAAATTTAGGAAGAATTTGATACTGTAGCCCATTAAAGTCCACGGCAAAATTCCCACCAACCTCATTTAGGGGCAGAATTTTGTCCTAAGTTAACAAAGCTCTAGGTGAAGGTTTTTATATCAAACAGAAACTATTAATTTTATCATGTCAGAAGCTACAGAAAGGARCTATATTTTTATATTAGGTTATATTTCTCAAATTAAGAAAAGGTTCTAATTCTGGCTAAGGAAAATGGAAAGCAGAGGGGGTTAACTTGTGAGGATAGTAATACTTAACTCAAATAGTGCCTGTGCAGTGTCATAGATTCAGATAGYATTTTCAATGTAAAATGGATCTTTAATTTTCTCAGAAGATTTATATATCTAAGTCTGTACAGGCTGAAGGGTGAGACCTTCATTACGGTACTTCACAATAATATTCTCCTAATAAAATACCCTAATGGCTCTTCTGATTTGTACATGTAAATTAGTAAGTACCAATTTGAGTTTTGCAGATGCAGAATCTTGGGCCAGAAAGTTGTACCACCGTATCTCCTGTTCTCTAGAGTTTGTTCTCTAATAATCGCTTTGAGTCTTTAAAATCTTGCATCATTATTCTTCTCTCTCCTGTGCTTGTTTCTTGTGTGTACTACTTACTACTGACTCGGAGCCATTCTGGACTTAGAGCAGTATAAGTTTCTCTGAATTCTAGAAAGCAAATGTATCTTCTTTTTCTAGTAAAACCACCAAGGTTCACACTGTAAGAAATCGCACCATTAAAAGAAGACCCGCTCTGCTAAGCCATGAATAACTAGGTTAAATCAAGAATTGTACTGCTGTCACCACCTATTGGTTATCTGCTTAGGTGTGAAAACTAAATCATTCAGAGAACAGAACTGAAGAAAAACAGGAGAAAAACTGATTAGAAAAATTAGCAAACACAATAGCAGAATTAATAAGAAACATTTAAGCTAAAATCTCAAAGCCACTAATTAAAAGCAACTTAGAAGTCCATTTAAGTACATGCAGGGAGAAGAGAAACAAATGTGTCCAGCAATTTGCACTAAATAGTAGAAAAATAACCCTGTAATAACTGAAGTATCTGACAGAGAAATGGATCCTTAACCTGGTAACATAAATAAACTAATTTCTGACGATCTGTTTCTAGGATTTAATCCAAATTGCCACGGTAATTAACCTTGTTTGCTGAGATTTGTCCGATTAACTTTACCTGTTGTTCCAAGAAGAGAACAGGTTTTCAGTATGAGGAAATACATGAACACACTAAATAAATTTACCACCTTACTATGCTCCATTGTATGATCCTGAAGTCAAGATGGACGAACTGACAGACCATGAAGACTGTCTGGGGTATCTCTATTTTGTAGAGATCAATGGCATCTAGCACGGTCAGGATATTGGAACAACCTGGATGTGATCTGCCTGTGAAAGATGGATGGATGGATTAAGGACACTGTTTACACAGTCTGCACTCTGCAGACTGCCAAATACTAGTAAGTCACTTCTGTAGGAGAGCAGGATACTCTTTATATAACGTCATAGCAAATAGTGCATTTGGCAAGTAATTCAGTAGGGTGCTTTCCAAGCTTAATAGGGCTTTCTGGGACTGTTTCTGACCCCATTCAATTCAAGTCTTTGCAGCATGGCTTCCTTCCAGGAGTTTCAACATGCCATTCATCCAGGAAAAAGCACTTTAAGTCAATGGTAGGTTTGCCTGCATACGAAGTATGAGTTCTGGTTCCATTACCAATTAATCTTTGGTAAGTCAGCTTGCACGCAATGTATYTTAAAACTGAAGAAGTCACTTTCTAATAATCTACTGCTAGAGAATATATGGGGAGTAGTGATTTCCTGAGTACTCAGACTAGGTTCCACATGAGGTGGGTTTTGTTAATACAAAATTCAGAATTATACTGTTAAGAAATTGCACTACTTTCAGCTGTATTCATCCTACTGCCACTTATGAATTTACTAAAAAATATGCACAAATATCTTTGAACTGTATTTATAACCTGCTAGCATACAGACAAAAATTAAAAGCTTTGTCAATGATCAATGTATATAAGACAATCTGATGTTTTCTGGTTATTGCAGACTGCTTTGATCTATTATTTATAATATKCTTTCTACCTCTAAGGGACATTATACCAGAGAGCACCTGGGAACACTAAAGCAGCACGGGTGAGGAAAGAGATTGCAAAAAGCAGTCTTTGCCCTAACTGAACAAAGCACAGCGCAAGCGCCTCTCGCTCCCACCCCRCTCCTTTCAGCGCATCCCGGAGTAACTCGCTGAATCAGGGTCTGCTGCACACCAACATAACGGGCAACAAAGGGCGGGAAGCTCCGGCACGGCGACTTGTTCGTGAAACATTCAAGGAACGGAAATTATTCCAAATAAAGAGGCAGCCCAGGATGAGCTTACTGAGCTGACGCAACCGGGATCATCTGTGGTAGCAGCCAATCCTTTGCACAGAGGAGATTGTCAGACTCTGGCCGAAACAGCTCCAATGCTATTTATTAACCAAGGGCGAGACTGAGAACCTCCTATTCCCACTGAGCAACTGCTCTTCTACCTAACAGCACCCCAGGAGGAGAACCCCAGTAAGAGGAAAGGGTTGCAATCTCACCCAAGCAAATTAATAAAGGTCTGCCTGCTTGCAGATAATTCCTAAGCAGAGAACAGGGCTAGATTTGTCATGCAGGAGTATTTGCTCTGAAATATTCACTCTGCTCTCCACTTGAAACAAACCTTCTCTTTCTGTAATTGAAAACCTCTATAATTACTTATGACTGACCAATTATTTAAGTGTTAAGTTAATACTATATATAGTCAATCTGCTTGCATTTTGTGTCACACAAGGATTCTCATTTTATGTACTGTACTTCTCCATTTCCCTTAAATGATGCCAAGTAAATTAACATCAAGGTTTCTGCCTACTAGTTTGCTGAAAGAGACATGTCTTCTTAGCTATCTTTTAAACCAGTTCTGACATTTTAATGGGATATAATTATTATAATGAGAAACCCATTATAGAGATGGGATTGAGGTCATATTAGGAAAACATCTCCCCCCTTTGTTATTGCATGTAATGAAGTCCGTTTATCTTTTAAAACAGACTGAGATTTTTAAAATCCAAAATAAATATAAAACATTCATGCAAGTCAAACAAAATAAATCTAGCATGTAAGAATTTTTGTTTATATAGATGTAAGGCAAGGCATTTTATATGTATACTTGCAGTGACTTTTAGAAACTCCTAATGCTATTGTGCAGGTATATAGTCCTTAGAGAGAAAATGGAGAGGCTCTGAATTCCCTTTTTAATCTATTCTGTGTTCTATTTTGTACATCTGTCAAATAACATARCATTTCTTATGTAATACTGGCCTATAGAAAGTATATATTTTTTTTATTATTTCCAGCTGGCATAATTCTAAATTCAAACRCTCAGACATAATTTAGTTGTTTTTTTCCTGTATGTGGACTGTTTRTTTACTTTACAAACTTGCATGGAAAATGGAACTGTACACTAAACCATTAGTATTCTGTTGGGAGGATTTGTGTTTTGTGTTTGAGGCAGTTCACATTAAACTCAAGGTCTTAATACTCCTTTGAGGCTTCTGAAGCCCCATGGCAACTCTTGAAAAGACTTTTATTTCTTCAGCATATGTAAATTGGATAGGGTGAAGTCAATGTGATTTAAAGCTAACATCTCTTCAAGAACTCAGATGAGACAAGGTTTTATTAAATGAAATAGTAGAGGAAATTGAAGTTCCAACATTTCAATGTAATGTGATCATGAAGATGGAAAATAATATTTAGTGAAATTAAAAGTGCAGGCTTGAAATTTACATCACTCTTAATCTACATCTGTTCTTTTCATTTAATTTATCTTACATGCCCCATTTCTTCCAGGGGAACTACAGAACAAGATCTATTGGATATAGGGATATTAGGAAAACTGCATTGGGGTCACACAGTGATTTATGCAACAGTCTTTTTACTATAATAATTACGCAGAGATAATAGCAAATTAAAAAGAAGAGTTAAGGTTTGTATCACATACAGATCCTTGCCCATGCTTATAATTAAATATAATGTTTATATTCATGTACCTTATACTGTTATTTTAGATAACTTGAAAGGGAAAAATTATTTTTGTCGTAAAGTTTTAGTCTGAAAAACAGAGCAGTCTGTAAATTACTTCTGTTTGAAAAGTCTGTACATTTAACATCTACTGATAATATCTCTAATTTAAATGGTCCTACATCAGGGCTTAACAAGGTGTTAGCGTTTGCCAAGGGATGGTACTGCCACTTATTCACATTTTGTGACAAAGTTGGGACTATCCTCTGAAGACACAGAATGGACAAAAGGCTGTGAGAAATCTTAGCCACATTTTCCAAAGAAAATATAAGCCAGAGAGATTTGTCCAAGGTCCCATGAATATAATGTTACACAGATAAGAATTGGACACACATTTCCTAATCTCTGTTCAGTGCTTAAACTCCAAAGTACTGTAGTAAACATAAGAAAATAAGAAATCCTAGCAGGTACAAGCACATAAAGATGAAGTATTTGCATTACCAATATTACCACTCAGATGTTGGAACAGCTTTTTAAAAATTAAGCTTAAGCAAGCAATTTACAGCACATCTGTAAACTTACAGCACATCTTTTGGGTATATTACCCTATTCTGAGCTACAGCTGTGGCTAGAGTTGGCTGAATTTAGGTAGCCACACTGATTTGTTTAAAACTAGCCATCTCCATCCTACAGAGAGAGATACTTTTTGACTTTAGTTTCATTCTATAGTAAACCTTTCTGGATTCCTTTGCTGAGAGGGGCAAGGGTTTTCTAGGGACATTCTCCAAGAGAAGAAACCATCCAAATTGATAACGTCCCCTGTGATAAGCARTTAAACATTTCTTTTACTGAGAAATAGAAAGCTTTTGCTATTTGTCCTGATTCTTTTATTCAAGAGAGWCAAATTACCATAGAAACTCTCCCTCACCATTTTGACAGAATTTGGTGAAGAAATACAGGAGAAAAATCTAAATTATATTTTACTAGGTCAAACTTATAAAGCCTTCAAACCATTAGAGTGGTCTGATTGTTTAAAGGGATATCCAAATGCCTGGACCTGGCATTACATCCAAAAAAAATTCCCAGTATCCCATCCACAGTTTAGATACAATTCTAACACACTTTAATTATGATTCTTACCGAGTCATTTTAAGTATCTAGCCAGCACAGACCAAAGAGTTACACTGATACAGAAATACGAACACTTATGTCTTACAACATTACAGAAATGCCCACAGAAGCTACATGAAATGTTTTTTTCAGAAAGCAAATGCTGCCAATATAGTAGCTCATAGATCCCAACTTCTGCCTCGGTTCTATATTCCAGTTCCCTCTCTTCTACACTTTGCCTTGAATCTTCTCTTTCCCTTCCTTCCACATTGGCTGTTACGATTCAGTGTTTGGCAAGAGTAGACGGAGTATAATAGAGTATGACAAGAGGCTGAYGGAGCATGGCAAGAGACTACTTTCATGGCAACTTTGGCCCAGTTTAAAGTGAATTTGGTTGCCTTTATAACTACCTTTCTAAATAGCATACTTTCATCATTAGAAAAGTGTTTGCATCACTTTTATTGCTCCTTACAGAGATTTTCCTTTATTAATCCCCACACAGATTTGAATTAACTGCAACAATGCAAGACAGCCGYATGCACATTTCCCGAAAGCAATATTGGACAATATATAAATACCTACTCTTCAGTTCAAGAAGGACTCTTCCCTATTGCCTGCACATTTCATAATTTAAATCTTGGAGTTACACGTTTAGATGTGGAAAGGAAGGTGCATTTGTTTTGCTGCAAAGAGCAAAGGTACAAGGCCTAACCATGCAACTGGTTATCTGCTGTTCACATAAGTTGTTACACTAGATCATCTAGCTAGGTTGTCCCACCTCATTTAAGATTGCTGAAGTCTCAAGACAGTCACTTTGAAAGTCTCCCTTCACAGTAAGTGGAGTAAGAAACATACTTCCAAAACCCCTTCAGCCCTCACACACTGTGGATGTTCTCCGGAGGTGCTGATCTCTCGCAGTTGTCTAAGGCCCTTCTTCAGCCTTAATAAGCTTTTAAGATAGAATCCTCAGTGAAGTGGCTTCACTAGGTGGAGTGAACTTGAACATGTTTGATTTGATTAGTCAGGGCAGCTTTGACTTATATCAGGAAAGCAGAGTAAAAACAAGTATTTTGTGCAAGATTTCATACAAATATAAAGAAGTTAATTCTGGCTCAATTCTGTTCCCATGGACAAATGAGCAATTCCAGATCACTTGCACCAGTTCACATTTCAAATTACTGTTAGGCCTTCATATGTCAATGGATGACATAATGCTTGGAACAGCAGGATGGAATATCCCCAAAGCTACTAATCTAACATAAAAAGCTACATTTGTTTGACCTCTTCACAGCTATATCAGCAAATGGATGCAACCAATCCCAACAATACTACTGAGCAGCAACTATGAGAACATACACAATTCATTTGTAAAACAGGTATGATACAAGTGATGATCCTCAGTCTTTACACAGATAAGGAGAAAGGAGAAGGGAAATAACTCCAGCACTCTGACAACACCAGATCGTAAGAGCATAACAAATTCCTTTGCAAAGCTATGCTGTTTCATGAATAGTACAAGTTCTCCTTTCAGCCTAAGATGATTTGCTTAATCTTTTTTACAGCTTTCAGATCAGTCACTAGTTAAAATAGAAGCAGATATATTTTAATTAAGCACCTCTCCTTAAATTATGAGGCACGAAGCCTGTCCTATAGCATATCAAATGGATTTTTTTGTTATGAATATTAAACGGTCTATTCACTTAAACATTACATGCAGCTGTCAGTTTAAGTTTTCAATTTTTACAAGTTAAATAATTTTAAAAGCTGCAACTTTCTATTCATATTGAAATCCTCTTACTCCATTCATCTTCAGTTGATTTTGCATTTCTAGTAAATCATTTCAATTTCTGTTGGCTGCAAGCCCTTTGCCTTATATCTACACTATTTCCCCTTAAATTTTAATGCATGATGTTTAAAGTCGAATATCTGTACAGTAAGAAGAGTACAAACAGCAAAGAAAAATAACAACACACATTTCAAGACAGTTAAAGAGATTATTTCCTTATCATGACAGCAAAATGGCTTTATGCATTCATTATCATTCAGGAGGTTCAGAATGTCATTTTTTTTCCCTCTCCAATGCATATATATTTTACACTGATTTCTGGTTCCCATTCACAGCATACCTGATTTCAACAGAGTGAAAAAAAATCAATGTTATGCTTGTGAGATGGTATAATTTTCTATGAACTGCCATATGTTGAGTACTACAACATATACATGAATAAGTCTTAATACTCACCTACGGAGATGAAGGGTGCTCTGTATAAATCAAACATTATTCTTCAAAGCTCGCTGTCCACAGAAAAAGAACTTTTTACCTTTGTTTATATTGTTCAKTTGGCCATTTTGTTCTTTGACTACAAATATTACTTGTTTCCCAGATCCATATCTCTTCAATATCTGATATAACAAATATAGTTGTCCTGTTAAGTTCATGTAATCATTTAATCATCACAGGTCTGTTCTACTATTGAGATCAAAAGGAACACACGTGCGCATACTCTCAATATTTTGGGAAGCCTTTGCTGATATGTCATGAAGCCTCAAATAAACAAAACTGTCTTTTCGGTTCTGCTTGTGGAACTATACTTCCTTCAACTCACCATGTCTGCACACAGCAAACCAACATTGCACATCTAACACTTAGAAGGAATGAGGAGAACATGAAAGATTACTAYGAAATTCTCACCATAAAGTCTATAGCATAAGCCTTGAGCAAGGCCAGAGTTGAGTGCTGGTTGCGGATTTATGCTTTCATACAGTTGAAATAATAGTTTTCTGAGGTTGAGAGAAATTATGGAACTTCATTAAAGCTGCCATCATGGACAAATTTTGCAACGAAGACTGTGCACTTGATGAATGATGCTGTATGCCTAAGTGCACTGGCTGATTTAGAGTTCAAACCTTTGTAGTACATGCTATGAAGATAAAGTATTTAGTACCGCTATATTTTGGGCTCTGTATTTTTGACAATATGTTTCATGCCTCATTTGCCACCAAAGTAATGAGATTTTAGTCAACGTTCAAAGACCGACTTCACATTTTTCATGGCAAAAACCCAAATGGGTTATTTTTCTACACTAGTGTACTGCTAGTTCAATGAAGCCCTGAAAGTATATGCAGACCTTGAGGCAGCCAAAGTGTAAAACATTGACTTCAAACCACACAGAGKACAAGAAGCAAAAACACTGATTAATGATTGCAGCTGCCCATTGGTTCCTGGAAAACTGCCCTGATTACATTTTTTCCAAATAATAAGGTGCACTGATACAATAATAATCTCCTCTGAGAGCAAACTTCTTCTCATATATACAAATACAGAAACGTAGAACACGGGTCTTACCTGTTACCTGTTTATTAACTAACATTTCTGTTTCAACTTCTAGATCCTAGTTTTGGTTTCTCTATAACATGATGGGTTCCTGAGATTACCACAGGTTTTTGAAAATATGCATCAGAAAACAACCAATAAAGCATCACATGACACTGAAGATAATTTTCCTGTTTTTCATAAAATAAACTATAGCTCAAGCTATTGTTTTACTGAATACAGAAATCGATACTGTAAGTATCCACTAAGGTCTGTCAAAAGATTGATATAGAACAGTCTTTCTCTTTTCCAAAATGGAGGAAAGAAGGAATTTTACCACACTTTTACTATACTCATGCAAACAGTAGCAAGATATTTTACCATGTAGATAAACAGTTCTACCATAAAATTCTGAATATAAAAATAATAAGAAAGCAAAGGCAGAAATTAACAAAAAAAAATTTAGAAGCCTTGGAAAGATCTTTACTGTATCAGGCATGGCTTGCAGTAGCTACCAAAAAGTTTGCTCACACTGCAATCAGCAGTACCAGCAGTGTGAATTGCTAGCTTTAAACCAGGTGAAAAATGAACTGGAATACAAGCACCAAAAAACAGGTTAAAGCAGGTCAGCCTGAACAGGTTAAAGAAGAACAGCCAGATCTGCCCTTACRAAACAATTTAGTATAAAATGATACTTCAGCAACTTCCTGCTTTGCATAAAAAGAAGAGAACTTGAGATTCAAGAAATTTATGACAGATGTTTGTAAAATACAGAAAAAGTTACATTAAAATTGTAACTACCGATTACTTGAGTTGCACTTTCCGTATTATGGATTATAACATGATACTAGTGCCTGGTATCAAAGGGAAGGTGCAACCACTGTAGAAGGTTCCTCTGATAATTAAAAAAAAAAATGGCTGCTGACCATCATAATTCTTGAGAAAAGTTAAAAAGTGCAAGTTCAAATACATTAGGAACCATCATTGTAAGGAAATGTGTATTTAAACTGAGGCAAAATTTTAATGGTAACTGCGGTCTTTCTAAAAGTAGTAGATACGCTTCCCCAAACATCTGAATGGCTAAACTTCAGGAATAGATATTTGATAACATAACAACACATCATTAAAATAGAGCTTTCAAAAATATGAAATGCGCATTATCTAAATGTGCTTTTTTATTTGGAGAAACACAAACACCACCATGAAAACACTCTAAGAAGCTTTAGATACCAAATGTGTCTGTTTCAAAGCTGGCAAGCAACGAATTGTACTCTTCATCTGCAGAAGCTTTTGAGAAGGGATATCTTCCTGAGGTTGCCATTTGCAATGTAATTTTACTCCAATCCAGACTGGGTTTGATAAACTCTCTTTATTAGCAGACAACTGTAGAGAGTCCCTCTCTCCTGCCTTATTCTGACTTAATCTCAGGGTAGGTCAAAATGACTTTGATTTTGCAGGCTAAGATTTTATCTGGCGCACTCACCTTTTAGACAGCTCTGCAGGAAAAAGATGGTATCTTTCTCATGACTCTTCAGAATATTAAAGTGTTCAGGTGAGCTCTAGGACAGAACCAGAGGGAAAACTAGCAGTAGCAACTAAATTAGTATTAATTTATAGAAGCCTGAGCTATAACTGAAAGAATTATATTTGTAGCATGACCTGTTCCAAATCCTTCCATATCCACCCTCTCCACAGTCTCTCAAATAGCAGCAGTGCTCTGTGAGATGTGTATAAGAAATAGGATCTTAGAATGGCTGATGATAACATGGAATAAGACTATGGAGCTGCCTAGCCACTCCCAGCCATTTTTGGCATAATTCACGCCCATCTGTTCCCTTTCATGCTGCAGTCCAGAGGAAAGCAGATGGGACCCACTCTGCAGTCTTCTTCTGAAACTCATATTCATTATAACCTAATTTTTAAAATGACAGTCTTGCTGTCAGCAGTGCTGCTCAACCATTTTTTTTTTCTTCCCTACAGAAGTAAAAATAACCCTTCTGATGATGAGCTTTGCCCATAAAGGTCATAATGTTAAAGAGATACTAACAACTGAACCATTTCTTCATCCCTGGAAGCAACCTTGTTTCCGTTCCAAGCCTTGGCCTGGATCTGGGCATGACTCCCTAACATGTGGTGTGGCTGCTGCTCCTCTGATATTTTTCAGCAAAGGCAGAGGAAGGAATGTTTTTTTTCTACTGTGTCAGAAACTGCTGCTGCTTATTTCACTAGTTGTCAGCCAGAAAACTTTTTACTCCTGTCATTCTGCTCTGAGCAAGGCACTGTCTCAAATACTCTGTTGTTTCACAGGGACTTATTTTTAATAAGTTTTTAATAAAAGTTTTGCTTTTCCAACATTGCTAAGGACTACACAGAAAAATCACTGGCTGGAAAAATAATTGTTAGGTTTTCTGCTGCCATTCTTGTGTTTTTGAGTACAGGCCCGTTCTTTAAATGAATTCTATCCCATCTAAYGATGACTTTCTGCATGGACTCAATGTATAATTTCCCTGCTGTGACTCTAAATAGAGCATACAGTGATACTCCCCTGCCATTTTAATTAGCACTTTTATACACTTATTTTTCAGATGGTTTCTTCCTGTGTCAGGAAATAAGACATCAGCCATTCTTGTCCTCCTGTTSTTCTACTCAACAAAACAATGCATTTAATACTAAAAATTTTGCAAAAAGAGTAACAAAATACACAAATCCAATGACCGCCACCATTTATTGGAATGCATCTCTCCCTACAGGTTGTGGGAGTGTGCCGACTCAGGCATAAGCAACCGCCCATAAAGATAGATTTGATGTGTGTCAGCTCAGTTCCAGTTCTGCCCTCTTCCTATAACACRCATACCTCATGAAGCAAACACGACTCCTCATTGATCATGCCTTTCTAGGTCAAAATTAAATAAGTGAAAGTAAATCACGACGGCAGCCGTACAAGAATTCACTCCTGCTCCTTCAATCCTGAGAGTGGAACAGCCAACAAGTAGCTGTCAAAGAACCGAATACTACTGCTACAGACACCTCTGTGTCTGGCAGGAGAACCTTAAGATASGAAAATTGCAGATAAACAGATAAAAGCAATCAACTATGATAAACATTAAGAAACTCAAGAATACAGACAGAAGTGCTCATTACCAGAGCTTCTATGACTTCTCTACAAACCATGTCTCAATCCGATCTACTGGGAGAAGGCATTTTTTACACTGCAACATTTTAATCAACAGTCCTGCTGAGCAATTCCTATGTATTGGTCTAACATATTTTTGCTAGCTCTACCAACATGTGTAGGTACCTTTCCAAGAGGAGAGAAGCAGCRAAGTATTTAACAAGCGCAGTTTGACATAGTCAAGAGATTCCTGCCCTTCCTCTCTTCACAATGAAATACATGAGAACTTTACAAATAATGGGCCTTTTCTCCGCATTTTTTTCCTATGAATTCAACCTGAGGTTCAGAACATGTCTTTGTACCTGCTAGTAACMTTGAAGAATATCTAGGAGTATGCATAATCTTAAACATTTCTCATTCCCTCAAGTAAATTCAAAAACTTTACAGCCTGTTCCATATACATGAGTTATTGCTGTCTAGTGCTGATGAATCAGACGTACCACGTACCAGCTCTTGCCAAAAGGCAAGAGTGGTTATCACTTCCTTTCTGTATTACTTAAGCAAATTATTTAGTACAAGTTCAATTGAATTTTAAAATACTAAAATATATTAGTTGCCTTAGCTTTAGATTTTAAATTTTTTTTATAAATGTTTAAGAAATTTTAAACATAAGAAATTGAAAAGAACAACCTTGAACGGGTGTTTAAAAATAAAACAAAGATAGCGTGCACAGTTTGTTGCTAGAGTGAAAAGATCCTAATTTACCACACACRATCATGCACCACATGCAATTAGAGCACAGCTCATACATATACATATTTTGGTTTGTGTGGTATATGTAGTTTCTGAAATAAAYGAGGAAAGAGTGTTTAGAATTGATGCAGAATGCTCCTGTCCAACTGTGCTATCAATTCTCTCATCCTCTTTCACTTTAGGGTTATAAATCTTTGTTTCTCTTTGAAGAAGYTACATTAATATTTAATTGGAAAGCYTCATAAAATGTTAGAAAAACATTACACCAAACACAGTGTAATGCCCAAGAGAGTAAACAGCAGGATTTGTGTTATGCAGTTTAGTTACGCATTTGCATTTCATTGTAATATCACTGACCTACTAAAAAACCCTGCTCTCAGTCTTATTGTCTGTCTAAGGAAAATGCATTTTTGTCTGAAGAAATAAAACTCATGAAAAAGCCCTATTTGATTTACAGTTTACCTGTGCCATTTTAGGAYTGATGCTTAAAAGGTATTAACTTGTTTTCAAGGCATGAGAGAAATGAATAATGAAATAAGTAGCTTTTAGTAATCTGAGATASACTTTTTGTGCACAACTCTTTTGATTTAGTATCATTTATTTTATGATGCCAGACGCATTACAACTTTGATATTCAAAGGCAAGCAAGTACTGAAGGTCAAGCCCTAGATGAATCTGAAATTATAAAAATTTGATAGATTTTGACACAGAAGTATCACTGAAAAGACCAAATAATTCAAAAGATTCATCTCAAGCTGAACAAGTTTGAGGGCTATTCTTATGTAGCATCTACTGTATTGAATTCATTAGTCTAAGGTATGTACAGWCCATATGATCAAAGTGAGAGGGAATATGTTTCACTCGAGATAATCCTGTAACGAGAATGACGACTCTCCAATTCTGGGTCCTCAATGTGGGGAATCATATTTTGAGCTGTCCCTATCTCTGCCCCTAAACTCCACACCCACACTGAAGCTCAAAAATGCCCTACAAAATAATTTCTTTCCAGTTCCAGTGCTTCCTGTTAAGCTAATCTATTAGCTGTCAAGGGAGGATTCAGTTTCAAAAAGTCTGTATATAATGAACTGATTAAACCCATCTAAGGAATGTACTATTTTAAGGTCCTACATCCTACCATTAGGCCTTTTTTCACGCGTAAATGACATCATTTTAACATAAATTACTAATGGATTAAACTAAGTCATTTATAAACCCTCTATTCAGACTTTTGTTTTAATTTATTTTTCAACTTCGAGTATGACATTTTAAAATAATCAAGCTAAAAAACCTGCTTTAATACCCACATCAATTATTTAATAATACTCCACTGAACATCAAAATACAAATATTTGTACACCAAATGCACTGCCCAATGTAAATCTAGAAACACATGTCAAAACGGTGACAGGTTCTGTAAAAATAAGTTTAAGGGTCAGYCTTTAAAACCAAGCCAAACTTTATCAGCCAAAACTTTTCTCTTGATCTCACAGCTACTCATGTCTGACTCCAGAACGCCTCTCTGCGCCGGGGTAATCTGAGCTTTTTCACACACACAGCTTCCACTGAGGTCTCCAGTGAGCTGCTGCTCCACATCCTGCCAAATCCCAAATGAGTCCCTGTTCCAGTTTTTAAAGTCCAAGTTGTATCCTTCCTTCTAAAAGGACCCTGTATTTGGGACAAGTACAGAATATGTAACAGATATGCAGTACAGATCCACTTTGGATTTGAAGGGGGATTTTAACTTTTATCTTAACGTCTGTAATTGTCTGCAGTATAATACAAAACAAAGTTTCACTTTTGGATGTACAAATTCCTCTCCCAGACCTCTGCACAGTTAGAGAATGAATTCAGTCCACAGTATTCCCTTTGTCCACTAATTCTGTAATACTATCCAATGTATACTGCCTGGCAAGATTTTCTTTTGAYTGACAACACAATATAGTATTTAGAAAACAATTATTTATGAATCTTCAGGTCATCTTTTGTTCCAGAATGTATTCCAGTCTTGCAATGAAGAAAGCCTCCAGGTTCACTGAGTATCAGCCAGTATTTTGAAACTCAGTAACAACAAATATACTTCTCTATGAACTGAAATTGAGTATCAAAATTTCTCCTGAAAATCAGGCATTCCCTGCAGTTGGAACCTCAGAATTAAGGCACTAAAAGATGCAATCGCTGAATTTTGAAGATTATGGCTGCAATCTTTCTTGGATTTCAGATTCCTCATCTACAATACAGCGGTTAGCAAAATACAGCCATCTTCACATTAAATGTACTTTGAAAGAAAAAAAAAAAACTCCTTAAATGAAACGTGTTAGCAAAGTATTACTGCTTCATAAGGTTGCAATTATACAGAATCAGTAAGGTTGGAAGGGACCTCTGGAGATCATCTAGTTCAACCTCCCAAAGATTTCCTGGTGCTGCTTCCACCGGGACTTGAACCCAGGACCTTCTGCATGTAAAGCAGATGTGATAACCACTACACTTCCTTCATAAATTTTTTTTTGTCTCTCTCTCTATTGTGGTTTCTCTTACCTGTAACTGTTTTTTCTATTCTTTTATTCATTTTGCTCTTTTCTTCCATTTCCAGCCATCAAAGATGTTTTGAAACAGTGCAACACTGCAAAGTAAATGCAACTTGCATGATGGAGGGAAAAAGGTTTTCTGTGTTTAAAAGGCAGTAACTGATAGAAGACTGTTAGAGAACAGTAAAATTCTGCTTTGTCCCATTAGTGCCTGTTAACTAGTCTAAATTTTGCTCCTCTGTCATGTAACTAACATTAATGTACAAGACACTTCTGAATTCAGGCTGTCATTTTTGTCCATGATCTTTAAAGGTTCAGATAAATCAGGTGGTGAACCTGTCCTCCCACTATTTCAAAGCTCTTTTTATGCTGTAATTCATGCTGTCTCACTGGCATACTCAAGACTTTTATGCCTGCTATTACTATGATTCCATGCTGTAATTCATTATTGGCAGACTTCCCCGATAGAGAAAATCTCTCAAGTATTAGCATCCAGCATGTTATGCTCATCAGATCAAAGTCCTCTGACCACAACATTCATGTGCCCAGAGAACTCCAGGTCTTCAGGGTGACAGAGCAGAGTAGAAAGGATTCAGACCTGCTACAAATATGCCTCTATGGAGCTACAAGACAGCCCTTCRGTCCAATCTTCCTAAGGTTGAGTGCCCACCCTAATTTGTAGTATTTCTAGGTTGAACTACCATATATCTGTCTCTGTCACTGCTTGATGATATTTTGAAGGCAAAAGGGCTTAGTGCCTAAAGTCTCATTTTGTTTTGCAGTCATGTTTTGTATTTTTTGCTAACATCATTTGCAATAAAGATTTGTATCCACTCAACTATTTCCACAGATCAGTCAGCTGCATTTTTGCACTAAAAAGGGTAAGATCTGCTTTAAATATCTACTCCCCATGTCTTTAATTTAGTATCTTAATTATTATACTTGAATATTCATACCACTATATAGCTATGAATGATCTGATACAGAATGGATATATCAAACCTCATCACTTACAAATGAACTGAATAGATAGTAGATAGGTTTTATATTTTCCTTTAAAATCCTTCTACAGTCAGTCTTTTCGTTCACCCTGTCTACTAAAGATCCAACTACATGCTAATACAAAGAAACAGAGTAAATGGAATAAATACAAATATATATATGCATACAAAAAACTCACCTGGAATCTCACTTATCTCTGTCACTTACTACAGATGCCATAAGAACATGTCAGTAACTGTTAGTTGACAAAGTGAGTTAAAATTCACTGAAACCAACAGGAATCCCAGAACTGACTCTAAGTGTGGTAGAAACTACGTAAAACAAAAGCTATACACGTGTGCATGTGCAGGTATTCATAAAAATACAGATAGTATGACGGCATCCTACGAGCCAAAAATAACTATGGTCAGTCTTCATTTTTCCTGTGTGTAAGCATGTTATTGCAAAGTTTTGATGTTTTGAGCAGAATATTGAGTATCTGTCTGTGTAATTTAAAAAAATAATAGAATGAAGAAATGCCTCCATATGGACAGCAACAAACTGCTTYGTCCTAACCAAAATACACACATTTAAGAAACAGACATACTGCAGGCATAATTCTCATCTAGACATAATCCAAAAATTACATTTCAGGTTTGCTTCCCAGCCAGTTTTTTCTTTCATTAGCCGAAAAGTTGTATACAGTTTCATTTAAGAGAAAATAGCACACCATTCTGTAACTGATCTATCATATTTGTGAAAAGAATATAGTGAAGTTAAGCAGTGAATTCTGTCACTCTTTTTTCGCTCAGTATCTATCACAGCTTTGTTAAGCCACAATATTTCAGTGGTATCTAGTTCACCTATATGATCTTCTAAACTTCTTAACGCCCGATAACAGATACTATAAAGGACACAGGCAGAGGTTTTGTGAGAAATTGTAATTCTCTCAACTTTGTACCTTTAAAACGGAGTTTAGCAATCTTTTCAGGATGCAATTTGTGCAAATTCATGTTATGCTTTCAACTGAGTTTCATTTTGTTTAATTGTTTATTTTCATTGTCATTCTTACTATATTATTCAACCTGGTTGTCTCATTAACATAGTTTCTGGTCATCAACTTCCTGAAAGCCCTGCCGAGGATGCAACAATTCTCAAATAGTACATAATTTTATATATTGCAACTGAAAAATCAGCATGATTTCATCTTTCCTGCATAGGTACAGTCTACTCTAAATAATTCAGCTTAATGTTTTCTATAGCCTTAAATAGCTGGAAAGATCTTCCTACCTGGAAACAATTCAGAATCACATGTCTTATATGCTTCTCTCCATCTCATATACTAATTACCATGTTACAGGTAATGAAATCAGACCCTTCTCACAAACATTTGGATGAGTGACCCTTCCTTCACCGGCGCAACTGAAGGTACRAGCCTTCATCCTTTTTACGAGCTATTAGCCTCCTTTATGATACTGGCCCTCAGTGACTTCATTKCAGGTAAACCACGGTAGTATGTGCAAGATGCTATTTAGGGAACAGATCTTCATTCTTATACACCAGAATTTTAAGGTCGCCTTCTTTTCCATAATGTTCTACAGATGCTGCAGGGCAGCACAGCTCTTTCCTCATGCTTGAGAGAGCATGAAGTTGAGGACATGATGTCCACCTGTGTGCCCATTAGAGCATCCCCTCTATAACCTAGGCAGCACGCTTTTCAAAGTTCATGTGTTACGGTCAGAAGCCTACAAACCTGGGGGGCACACTGTGACTGGTATTTACAATAGGACGGGGTATGCACAACACCTTGACCAGAATAAGAGGATTCCAAAATTAAGGATATATTTGCCTTATCCTTGCATCCCCTGACGGGATTAGCAAGATTACTATATCTGTTTCAAACAGAGGCATATAAAATTGTAGGTTTAGATGTAACATGATTGTTGACAAAAGCTGCCAAGAAGAGGCGTTTTTGCTTGGTGATATGTTTTGGGGGGTTATGGACAGATAGAAAGAAATCACTCCCAATTAAGACAGTCTCTTCTCAACTGAAAAATGAAATTCTACAGTATTTTGCTTTAGAAGCAATAAAAAATAATAGTGTTTTTAAGAAGAAGGTGCTCCTGGGACTCTCTAGTTACAGGTAGCTGAAATTAAGGGAATTCTTACTAGTTCCATGACTTTTCCCACATTCACTAGCGTTACTCAACCAACTAGACAGTTGACTGGGACCTGCCTGGCAAGCATGATTCTGGCAGAATGCTATTCTACATGTTAAAAATCAAAAAGCATGCTCAGAAATCTTTTACAGAATCAGCATCTTCAGATGATAAAACTGTTCTCTTGGAAAATATCCAAGCAGTACTACTTAGAACTGGCTTAAGAGCAGAACATGATTTCCCCGCTCAGCTGTCAGAACCACTACTGTAATGGTTCAATAAGCAATTGTCTTTTCTCCAAGAGCCCAGAAGACAAAACAGTGGATCTGAGTTCAGGTTTTATGCGAGAAATAATAGTACAAGCATTTGATGGAGATTTACAAAATGCTTATCARATGTTACCCTATACTAGCATATTATACTGAAATGGCAGATTCAGCAACTTAGATTACTGTGTTCCTCTCGGAAAGCTATAATTGTGCCTGGAACTGATCACATTTGGATTCATTTAGGTCAGTGGGATATTCTAGATCATATGACTAATAAGAATAAACTTACTACATTAAACTTACTACTTAATACTTGGAGTATTAAGATGTTTAATTTAAAAAACTGCAATTCTTTCTCCKTTCTTATCTTAGAATTCCAGTTGAATACATAAAATGTCAGAGAATTTGGGGGAAGCTCTCAAGAAAAAGAAATTGTGCACTCACTTGGAATGACAAACACAGTTTCAGTATTTCTATGAAGAAGTTCTCATGGTTAGAAGCAAATGTAGTTTTACAAGCATGGAATATTTCTATGCAAATACCTCATCCAAGATAAGAAATTACAAACCAAGACACTACTTAACATCATATCAAGCAATTATCTGTCTGAATTGCAACTGTTGGAAATTAAAATTCAGTTCTTATTTATGCCTTTTACTTTCAAACTCTTTATTAACTTATCCGTCAGTTTAGAAAGTTTCCTCTACCATTCCAGTGATACCTTTTAACTGTTCAGTAACTCTTTACAAAATCTCATAAACATTTCCAACATGAAGATACAAACAGAAATTCAGATAGAAATACTTTACATTTCAGAACTGAAACATTACTGCAACATCTTATGTAGTTTTTATCATTTCTAAACTTTCTGAAATCATTACTACTACAGCAGGGCTTTCATTTTCTGTATTTTTGGAGAATCCAAAATCCATCTCCAGCATTTTAGCTGCTTACCTAACAGTTAAGAGACTGAAACTTTAGAAAATGGGGGAAAAAAAGCTGGATAGCTGGAAGCGCAACGCAGAAAACTCTGATTCTAGCTTCAGTCCACATCACAGAGCTGAGCTAGGGCTAATAAGTTCAAATGGATGCTGGGTGGGATACAGGGCTACAAAGGCAACTCTGTACCACACTCTAAAGCACTCTGGATCCCATGAGAGTTCCTCATTCAGCTATAGCACTCGTTCAGACCCAGCCAGCTGCCCACACTCTGTTGGCATCATGCCCGCCTCGAACCCAGCCTGCTGGTGAGTCCACTGGGGGCAAACGCGCATCGCTCCTCCACAGTTAGTACAGGTATGGCAATGCATTCTGGCTCCAGCTCAGCAGCAGKATATGAAATGCAGCTAAAAAGCAAAATTATGACAAAGGACTGCATGAGAGAATAGTAATACAGAGTGAAGGGCAAGCAAAAGAGGAGAGGAAATGAAGCAGAAAGTGTAAAGGAAATAGCTAGTGCTACCTGCCTAGAAATGGTACGGGAGCTGCTGTAACATCACAGGGTTCCATCTTGTCAGTATGAATCATTTACTTGGATCCATATGTTATATCAAATAAAAATTGAGCTGAACTACAGAATACTYATTCCATTTTGAGGGTCTGAACAATGTTCAAGACACTCAAACTTTGCTTTTCTTGTTTATGAGATCACCAAATCTATTCACTGGCACTACAGACTCATAGCTCACAGCTGTCTGCTATTTATTTTGTGTATAATCTCCCTATTTTCAGGAAGTTATAAAATGGGTATAAAAGATTCCCTAAGGGATGAAACTCAGAATAAAACCCTCAAGCCCTGAGTGATTTATTTCACAACATGATTTTATAAAATAAGAAAACCACTACTGCTAGTTTTGGTCTTGCTTAAATTGCAATGGATCCAAAGCATGAACAGTTAACAGATGCTCTCTAAACACGTGGACTCCTAGAAATGGAACAAAAGTAAATACTSGTATATATCTATGTTCATCTYCAAAGAATCCAAAAGTCCTTTCAGAAATCAATGGTCTAGAGTTCTGAATCAGAAATAAATCCTTACAGTACATTCATGCTTACATCCAGGTGTAAATAAGACCATTATTTCTAATGGGCATCTGTTTAGTCTGCATTAGTAAAATGTAATTATTTATTTTCCTTTTTTTAAAAAAAAGGTCCTTTACAGCTCTCAAACTGAAAAATAGACAATAACTCTCAAACTTGTTTGCACTGTATTCTCTTTGCTTTAGCAATTTATTGGCACCTACATCATTATGAAATAGAGCCATGTTAACCACAGGTAACCAGCATACRTGCACGTGAAGAGGACTTTCCTTACATGCACAGATCATTCACAGAAGCACAATGAATCTGACATGGGACCTACCTCACATGGGCAATTTCCCCTTGAATAAGCCCATACCTTAAGRATGCATTGAATGACAGGAGCATATGGTAAGAGTAACTGCATCTTTCTTATAAACGTAACCAAAAAACATGGCTCCTAGAAATAAAAGCAGGTAAGAACCACCCTGATCTATTTGTAAATCAACTCTCCTTTGTGCTCAAATGTGGTTCAAAAGAACAAACCAGCTTAAACATTGYTAAATATATTGAAAAGAAAATGAGGAGAAAAAGATATAGTCTTCAATTGCAAGAGCTAAAACTCTTCAAATTAAAACAAGAAGGGGGCAGACAGCATCTGATTCTACATGACTTTATTTCAGCAGCCTTCCCTTCTCTTTGTATAAGTGAGATTGCTTGCATTAGGTTGACTTTTCAAAGGATCCTAAATAACACAGGGATGCAAAACCTATGGGTTAAAAGTCACATTTAAATTAACGTTCATTTCTGCTACAAGGACAGCCTGTAGTATTTCAATATAAATAAGAATAAAATCCATAAGCTTTCAGTGGGAGAAAGAATCTAACTCATTTAGGTTCCTTTGAAAATTCAAACAAAAATTCTCAAGAGGAAACAATATAGCATAAATAACAACATTTCTTTAAACGAACCCTTTCATCGATCAAACACTTGGAATCCTACACCATACAAAAGTACTGGAAAAGGGTGTGTGCACCTCAGAACTAGAATAATGCAGGCAAATTCATACAGGCAATCAGAAATTCCATTAAGATCAACTCTTTTTAACTGTAATATATGTTTTCACATTTCATACTTAAGTAAAGCTGCCCAATTCATATGGTTATATGCATCTCCACTATGTATCTAAATTACTGCATGCATTCAAATGCTATTTGAGACTTACAGCTACTGTATACTCAGCAAAGATACATTTATACTGCATTTCATTTTTAAGTGATTTTAAAGTACAGATTGATAGAGTAGCTGACCTTGTAAGAAACATTTTAGAGAGTGAAGTATAAAGGTTCTTTAGAGTATTTTTAACTTTTTTAAAAAAACAAAATAGCTTTGAAAAATCCATTATCTTCCTTTTTTTCATACAACTTAATAATTACGGGTATGACTCATACAAATCAACCTTTCAGATATCTTGTCATAAAATAAAGGTCAAGTCGCAGAAAATCTTAACAGAATTTCTTAAAGAATATAAATGGATAACACTGTAGCTTTCATTAGTTCTAGCTTTTAAAACATTCAGAACTTATTATTAAAGTTAATTTCTGATGACTGTTTTTGAAACTACAGTCTTAAACTGCCTATACCATGTGGCTAAATCTATACACAGAAAAACTTTATGACACACACTAAAACGTTTATGGCACTGCTGTAATTTTATCGCTGGTTATCAATCAACAGTGTAAGAAAAGGTCTGCAGTTTTATACACCATCCTTTTACAATGCTGGCGCCAACTTCCCATTTAGAATTGTTCCAATCTTATTTAAAATGAAATAGAACACAGAAATAGGTGCCATACAATCCAACTTAACTAATCTGTTCATCATCAATTAGCATTGAAAATAAATTGCCCTCTTAACTAAGAAATTATAGACAACTAAACAAAAATGCACAGACTCTGGCACTAGAAATCTTTATCACATAATTATGTAGAAATATTTTATTTAATTAGCCTCAATTTAGACGGCTGTTGCCACGGTTCAAACGCAAAAACGCAAAAAGATGTTGATAAGTCCATCTGTTACCACAGCTTTTTAAGTCTGCCAGATTTTGCTTTATACTTATGTTCAAAAGGTGAAAGCCACATAGAAATAAGACATCTCTATGGTTTTCAGTTTAACTGAATAAAAGACAGTAAGTACCACAGTACAAGTGGAGCTCTTGAGTGATCTGGTAAATAAAACCAAAGAATTTTGTTTAAAAATTAATCAATGCATAGGGCTTGACACAAAGGTCATTTTAGAGGCAATAAATATGTCACAATTACCTCTATATTCCCATCAGATTACTGTGAGAATAGAATTTTATTATCTTTCTTTTAAGCAGTATAATTTGAATTAAAGTGCCTGCAACCAAGTTAACCCTTATTTATCTTCTGTAATTCCCTTCTAAACTTTTAATACACATTCAACTATACAGCAAAATGTCAAGGAAAATTTTGAGTCAGGAAGTTCAAAATGTAATTCAAATACACTGCATCACTTTTGAAAGCGAGTCACCACTCTCATTTAAAGATAGCTAGCAAGAGAACGCCATGGAGATGGCAAACCCAGCGACAGATGARTGGGATCACTTCCTCTCCTTTACTGCCAAAAAAAAATCACTTCTTTTCCAGTTTAGATGGAAGACCTCCACTAAGCRTTATCATGGCTCCAACCCCGCACCTACACAGTCAGATCTGGAGGGTTGAGAGGGGGGCGGAGTGGACACTGTTACCTGCATCAAGAGCCATGTATGGATTTGTCAGTATTCTTGGAAGGATAGTTTCCCACAGCTCACAGATGTCATCGATAATGTTCTGTGATAGGTTAAAGAGCTCAGAATCTAAACTCTTTTTCAAGAGAAAGAGACCAAAGTCCCAGGAAAACCCTGACTGTAGGATTACACTCGTGCTTCTCACACACGGAGACTGACTACACCCAGGAGTCCCAGGCTGTGTACCCTCTGGGTGTACACTGCAGCCACTACTCGCTCCATTGTGCAACAGATCTARCTTTCGTATAATAACCCCTAAAATTCCTGATGTAAGCCAGTGACATGTTAAAAWAAGCTTGTAAAACAATGCACGAAATGCACATTCAGAGCCAGCAGGAGTTCAGCACCCTACCTTAGAGCTGGAGAGCATCATGACACCCAGCCACCTCAGCACACCCGTAACAGACACTGCGTTCTGCTGGTTGCGCTCTCTCTCGCAAGCACAGTAAAGGTCTGCTACTAAAGTAAAATTTGTCRTCTCCATTATATTTCATCTCTTTTCACAGACCCCCTGCGACTTACACTACTGGCTTGCTCTACCTTTTAGAAGGCCATCATTACGGTGAGTGCTTGAAGCCCAGGTTATACAGAGCAATTTACCACTCGGGACTTAAAGAGAAAACCATGTCCCCAACAGGTGCAAAGACCACATCTATTCAAAGTGGATTTCATCAAAGCAATAGATTTACTCCATCTTAAAAACCAACTGTAAATGTCATCTCTACTTTTTTGATTTTACAAATTAGAGAATGACAGTTTAAAGACCACATAAACTAAGCCTACACATACTTTCTAAGATGGAATAGTAATTAATTAATTAATTATATAAACTGTGCTGTTGTAGAACAAGTGAAAGAATTGAAAACATTATTAATATGATGATTATTATTGCACAAACATGCTTTCRTAATACACTTCAGGACATATTAGTTCTTTTTATGGTGAAAAGTAGTGCAAGCAACATTCATGAGAAGGGACCTATGTTTTACTACTCTGCAGCACTGCAGCTCATCCTTATTTCAAAAATCTGCTCACTGTATTTCAAGAAGGTTCACAGTGTACCTTCAAAAAAATCATTGCTTCTGGTTTAAATCATTCAGAGGCTACCAGTCAGAAGACATAAAGGCAGAAAAGATTTCTTATCTCATGGGAATCAAGACACTAAAGCCAGAATCTTCAGCATAAATTTCTCTCTGAAATTTCTTTTTAAGCGATCACATAAGCATTGCCATTGTTGTTGTCTCATTAACAATTTATTCCTGTTTCTCAAAATTAAAAAGATTCATTTGTCAAGATATAGTACAGCCAGAAGGATCAAAGGTTCCTTAATCAGCAGTAAGTTTAAAAAATGACTGCTCTACCCAAGGATAGGCACCATACATTTACTTTCAGCATTCCAGTCTTTCAGAAGTATATGTCATTCTTTTACAATAACTTAAGCATCAAGTTGAAACTTTTTTCTTTAAGTTTCTGATTCAAATCGGATGCAATATATAGCCTGTTCTCCGAGGATACACTAGGTATTTCGGGATAGTGACAGTACACAGTGATCTATTTGATCTGATGCCATACATTCTTCAGATTGAAAGAGCACATGGTATGTCTTCAAAGGTTTAGCTGGGACTTTTAAAAGCCACAATGCAAATAAATACAGTGACGTCTTTGATAATACTAGACATTGTCAGTAAAAACCTGCTCCAGTGAGTTGGTGGATGACATAAAGCTGCATTTCTGCTAATCACAACTCACTTCATTGTATCAAACTCTGCACTTCTGTCATCAGAAATTATAGTATCTCCTTCTTTTCAGCTATAAGTATGAACTGATGAGCAAATCTTTCCCTTTTTTCCTATAATATTTTTCAATATTGTAAGATTTAACAAACTGCATTGATTAGTATGAATATGGAATATTTCTAGCCTTTCCATACAAAATTTAAGGGCCTATRTATGCAGAAAAGCTTCAAGGAGTTTAGAAATCAGTAACACAGGGCTAAGAAACCCCTAGAAGTGTCTCTGTCAGCTGTCCCTCAAGATGGTGAAATGAGCTTCAGTGACAGATTAAGATAGTTTATAGAGTAAATAAAGTTGACCTTCTCACTTTGTGCACTTCTAGCCAATGAAAATGCAAGAGGCATTACAAGTAAGCCACAGGTAACAGACTTATACCAGTTAAAAATCACAGTTATTAGAGATGATTTCTGTTAAAGAAAACAGAACACTGCCTATAAACTGAAAACAGATATTGTCAATATTTGGTTATTGGGAGAAATCAGTGTGCCAATAGCTGGTTTTATAATCAATTCAGAAAATTTATTTTCCTTCTGATTGCTTAAATTGATTATTTTTTTACMTATTTTATTGGTATTTTGAGCCTATATGCATTACAAAACTTCTTTGTAAATCAAGATGCAGCAGACTGGCATTTCAAAGTAATAAAATTTGGAAAATGGCAATACTTCTAAAATATATTTCAGTTTCAGTAAAACCAAGAGAGACATAGGATATTTGCAATAAGATAACATACTGATTACAAAGACTTCATTTTTTATCATAGACTTCTTTCAAGTCACAGCAGGATGTCAAGATGATGTGTGACAAAGTATGATACAACTAATCTTAAATATCCCAAAGATGTAAGAAAACTTTCAAAACTGTGAAAACATGTAACTAAAAAACCATCTCTCTCATGTGTCCATGCTTAAGAAAAGAGATTCTTGTGTATTGGCAACGTCTACTAGTGTAACAGAGGGTAACTTCTTTATCTGATTTGATTGCTGATTTGAAGACTACAAATATGTATTTGGACACTTSAGTAAGATAAAACAATAGCTACCGTACAAAAAAACATCAACTGATGCCAGAAGTTTTTGCATAGTTTCACATTTTCTCCCTACACTTTTATTTTCTTTTTTCAAAAGATAACCAGGCCAAGTGAGAAAACTAGGATTGCTTTACCTCAAAAGAGGCTAAGGATCCAGGAGGATCTCATCAACTTGCATAAACACCTGTTGGGAGGAGCAGACTCCAGACTCTGCACAACCAGACTCTTCTCAGTGATACCCTGTGACAAGGCAAGAAGCAATTGGCACAGACTGAAATACAGAAAATTCCACTTAAACATGAAAAATGAATTTTTTAACCACAAGAATAGTCAAACACTGGAGCAGGCTGTMCAGACAGGTTGTGGARTCTCAATCCTTGGACATATCAAAAATCCAACTAAACASAGCCCTAAGTAACCTACTGTAGTTGAACCTGCTTTAAGCACAGGGAGGTTTGGACTAGACGGTCTCCAGAGGTCCACTGCAACCTGAACTATTCTGTGATTTTTACCTCAACTTGCATTTCATGCCTATATGCTAACTGAATGTAACCTTCAGTGAAACAGAAATATTCTTAGTCTACTGTGGAATGCGTACAAGAAGCAGCAGACCCACTTGTATCTCTCTGATGCACTGATTAGTCCATGGAATTACATAATCCAATAGCAGCTCTAAGAAACTACTGTAGACAAAACACCGTGAACAGCAGATTGTATCTAAGTGGAGATGAGTGGGAATGCTCTCTTGACATGTTTTTCTAAGTACAATGTTCTTTTGTAAAAAAGACAATGAAACAAAAAAACACACTTGTTTGTCAGTATAATCTGAGTATTCCATGTTATTACAGTCACAAGTAGTTGAATCACTTAAAGAATTTACAGCACCTTCTATCTGTGGACTGGAGGCTTTGGAAAAGCCTTGCTCACAATGCAGTACAGACACAGATAATCCTTTGCAAACTATAGTATCAAATGAGAGCAGTCAGTTCTAGGATTATACGGAAAATGAGTTTCATTCTCTTTGAGATGCTTCCACTCTCTCCAACTGAACTCTTTTGCTAGAAAATATGTGAATACTGATTGTTTTGTCCCAATTTAAATAATGCTGAAGCACTGACACTTCCTGTTCTATTTGTTGAGTTATATTTATAAATGAAAATAAACTCAGTAACAGAAATTTAAACTAAATTATTTTGGGGGATTTTGAAGTTTTTTAATACTCAAATGTGGTCTTTAAAGAGGAAGATCCATTTTCTTTCTACAACATTCTGCTTTTCTCTTCAAGTGGGTAAGATTCATCTAAAGAAATGTAAACAGCTGAACTTCCTATCAAGCAGACAGAGCTGTAGCTGTATGAAGAAATGTGGACATACATTTTTTGCTCTGTCTTTTCAGCTGTGCAACATATTAGGGGGACTTTATGTATAAAGTTATATTATATAAAGACATAACAAGTGTTCTTAGAAAAAGAAGCCTTAAAATATACGTTAATGTCATTATGCCCCTTTCCATCTATCACAGTGCAATAAAGAGCTTTAGCAGAGGCAGGATTTGTATCTACTAGTCTGCCTGTCTTGGATAACTACGTGGCATCTTTTTATATAAAACTGAGTCATGCTGTGCTGCAGCCTCAAGCTCTCTCTAACAGTCTTTTACTAAAATTGTTTGTAGTTCAGATCTAGAAATACTACTTTTATTTCATTAAATCTTCCATTCTCAGCTTGCCAAGCTATTGGCAGGGGGGCTAGAGGGTGCACGGGGAAGGGTTGTTTCCTTTTTTATTCCCAGATAAGATTATTCCTGAAAATAAAATCTGGAAGCTTTTACACAACTTTTCATTCTCTAATGCCTTAAGACTTCTTTTTTTCTTCTGACATTATAAGCTATGTCCTTGATTTGTTAAAAGATATCCATACTCAAAAATGGTCAAAGGAATATATAGGATAAAAACGCTATTGACTATTGCATTTATATCTGTATTATCTTTTAACCCACATCTTCACTGTTTCTTTCTGTGTACTAACAGTAATACCAAACAAAATATTAATTTAACAGCTGTTTCCAGTATCACATTGCCTATTCTAATCACAGAATCACACAATGGTTGAGGTTGGAAGGGACCTCTGGAGATCTAGTCCAACCCTCAGCATAGCCCCATATGGAGACTGAACCCACAACCTTGGCATTAGCAGCACCACGCTCTAACCAACCGAGCTACACCTGTTTTATTAATCATCTAGTCCAACTCCCCACTTAATTATTTTAAGCATTAGGAGAACTGAACAAAAAATATGGAAAATATATACAGAGGATTAGATTGTAAACTAGGAATACCAAATACTGAGGCACAGATTGGCCGAGAAACATAACAACAGAATTCAGGGATTACAGGGGACATGACAGTGCAATCACAAGCATGTCTTCTCATGCTCAAAGAACAAAACTAAGCAATTCAGATGCATTTGCCAYAGAGAAGCAAGTGTTCAGTGCATCAAGTCTATCTCATAAACAACTGAAACTCTAAATGATCATTGATTATTGAGCAATCTGGGGCACAAACTGGAACAAACTCAGATCTTGTCCATCCCATGTGAGCATTTCCTGCTGCTTTGCTTCCCTTCAAATAGATGAAGCTATCCTTTAAAACCAGCATGCTACAAAGAGCAAAAAGTGTGCAACTGAAATGAAACAACAATCTGCCTTTACTCATATGCAATCTATCCTAATCATAGAATCACTAAGGTTGGAAGGGACCTCTGCAGATCATCCAGTCCAACCTCCCTGCTCAAGCACGGTCASCCAAAGCATGGTAGACAGGGTTGCATCCAGGCRGGCCTTGAAGATCTCCAGAGAAGCAGGCTCCACAACCTCTCTGGGCAACCTGGTCCAGCGCTCCGTCACTCTCACAGGGAAGAAATTCCTCCTCACAGTCAGGCGGAACTTCCTGTGCTTCAATTTCTGCCCATGGCCTCTTGTCCTGTCACATGGGACAACTGAAAAGAGTTCGTCCCCACCCCTTGACACCCTCCCTTCAGGTACTTACACACATTGATAAGATCCCCCCTCAGTYTTCTCTTCCCCAGGCTGAASAGGCCCAGCTCTCATAGCCATTCCTCATACGGCAGGTGCTCCAGCCCTCTGATCATCTTCGTAGCCCTACGCCGGACTCTCTCCAGTAGCTCCATGTCTCTCTTGCACTGGGGAGCCCAGAAGTGGACACAGTACTCGAGATGAGGCCTCCCCAGGGCTGAGGAGAGGGGCAGGATCACCTCCCTCGACCTGCTGGCAACACTCTTCCTAATGCACTTCAGGACACCATTGGCTTTCTTGGCCACAAGGGCTCACTGCTGGCTCAGGGTYAACTTGTCATTCACCAGCACTCCCAGCTCCTTCTCTGCAGAGCTGCTCTCCAGTAGGTCAGCCCCCAGCTTGTACTGGTGCCTRGGGTTATTTCTCCCTAGGTGCAGGACCCTCCACTTGCCCTTGTTGAACCTCATGAGGTTCCTCTCCATCCAGCTCTCCAGCCTCTCCAGGTCTGTCTGAATGGCAGCACAGCCCTCGGGTGTRTCAGCCACTCCTCCCAGCTTGGTATCATCAGCAAACTTGCTGAGGAGGCACTCTGTYCCCTCCTCCAGGTCGTTGATGAAGAAGTTGAACAGGATGGGAACCAGGACTGAGCCCTGGGGGACACCACTAGCCACAGGCCTCCAACTAGACTCCACACCACTGATGATGACCCTCTGAGCTCTGCCTTTCAGCCAGTTCTCAATCCACCTCACTGTCCACTCGTCTAACCTACACTTCCTCAGCTTAGCTAGGAGGATGTTACGGGAAACAGTGTCCAAAGCCTTGCTGAAGTCAAGGTACACAACGTCCACTGCTCTCCCCTCATATACCCAGCCAGTCATTCCATCGTAGAAGGCTGTCAGATTGGTTAGCCTTTCAGGCAAAATACTACCAAGGAGCTTAAATATTAAAAAACTACAAATAAGCTAGGAAAAAATACAGTGTTATTTTAAATGTAAATACTTGTGCAGTTCTATCAAGGACAGGAGAGCTATTAGGTTTGTAACTCGAACCGTTTCCTAAACTTACTGCACACCCTTCTTTAGAGCGTTCTTTAGGTTATTCTCATACAGATGAGAATACAAATCTCTAACTAGTRTTAGATACATAACACAATGATTTCTTCTCATATTACCTGTCTCTAGCACATCTAGATTCATACTGTTTCAAGTGCACCAATGAATAATGTAAAACAATAACCAGCATAATCCATAGGGCTGTTCTCACACAGGGTTTGCTAAACGCTGCATGACCTGAGGCGCTTGAACACATTCAGTGTCTTTAGATGCTGGTATTTATGTCAGACGATATATGCAAATCCTTTGCCCGAGTTCTGAGGTGCAACTGCTTACCACTACGGATTTGTAAAGGAAGCCTCAAACCACTTGAAACACACCTGCTTTCAGATTTCACTTTATAACTCAAATCAGAACTGAAGTTTTCAAGCTTTGTTCTGAACATTAGCTTGATGTGGAACTTTTTTTTTCTTTACTATGGATGGTAGGATACTGTAAGTTTCATTTCAAATTAATTCTGAAATGTAATTAAATCTAGGATGTAAAACTATGCTGTGTACACATCTAGAAATGTAGCTAAATCCCTGTTCTACAGGTAGCTTACGATGGTAAAGTTGAGAAACACCACAAAAGTCAATCTGGAGGAAAACATCTGAAAGGCCTAAATGTTGCTGTGTTTTAACCTAATTACAGTTGTTTAGGGAAAATGACCTGAACATTTCATTGAATCACTGTTCCCTAAGAAGACAAATACTGAAAGCACTTTAACACCGATACTCAAATCATACCCCAGCTTCATTATCTCCAATTTAAAAAAAAATGTATCAAGGCCAATAAAGTTCATGTACATTTTATATGTACAGCTGCCTGAAAATATGTGCCTACACATGTGAATGCACATGCAACTTATACTATAGGTCATCAGGACTTTCACATCAGACATATCAGGAAAGTTTCAACTATTTATTTTAATTGCAACCGAATCAGATGGCAATTGTATGCATATATAAAACAAGTTTAAAAAGTATAATTTTGGTGTCTTATTCTAGTTTTATTATTTTTTTCTTTTAATCTCATATTTCTATTAGTATTTTTCTATTTGTGTGTAATACAGGTACTTTCAGTCATACAGACATAATATTCTTATTTAAATCATAGTAATTTCCAGAAGAGAATTTTAACTTGTAATTATGAACTCTGCAGGTTAATTTTGCATCTTATAAAGTATTTTTAAATAATCTTCGAAGAGAGTTCAAGTTTTGTGGCATATTAGAATAGTACTATTTTACTGGTGAATATAAAGGTGGCTGGAAAAACACTCAGGAATGCATACTGATGAACTCATCCTCAGTGTTAAGACATCTACAACAACATAAAAATTTAATGGAAGTACCCTTATAGGTAGACTATTTATTATGGATTTGTAGTTGCACACTGAGATTTTTTGTTGTTTTTTTGTTGTTTTTTTTTTAAAAAAAAAACAAATTCGGTATGACAATCCTTCTGTTGAGAGAAGTAAGTTTTATTAGAGCTACTATAAAATCTACCCAAAACCACAAAATCAGTAAAATTAGCTAGATTTGAAAATAGTATTTGAATTAGACCAGCAGCAAAACTCTAAGCTTTCAAGGAATCAAATGAGGAAGAGAAAAACTTGCAGAATTTTCTAATCTGAGTTCACAATCAAAATGGGGTTGCATGTGAGATGGAGCTCAAATGATCTCATCTGAGATGGTCATCATGACTGAAAATACCTTATTTCTACCTCTTGCTCTTTAAGTAATGTGATATTGATGAACTAGGTACCAAGAGATGTGGACGGTGTAAGTGATAACATCAAAAAAAAAAAAAAAAAAANAAAATGGGGTTGCATGTGAGATGGAGCTCAAATGATCTCATCTGAGATGGTCATCATGACTGAAAATACCTTATTTCTACCTCTTGCTCTTTAAGAAAGGAGATATTGACGAACTAGGTACAAAGAGATGTGTACGGTGTAAGTGATAACAAAAAAAAAAAAAAAAAAAAAAAAAAAGCAGTTAGTAATACGTGACTCTGGAGTCAGAGCTACTAACTGAATCAATCAACGAATCAATGTAGCCAGCAAACACTGTGCAGCTAGCTGAGTTGGTTCTCTAATTCTCTAATTCCCTGATCTTCTTTTTAGTTGGCAGAGGCTTCTCCCTCCTGCTTTCACTGTTTTAATTTTTTTTTCAAATTAACACATCTCTTCTAAGTGTGAAGCAAAAAAAAAAGAGAGAGAGAGAGAGAGAAATACACGATGCTATAAAAAAATCACAAATGACAGCAGCTCACAGATGAGATTAGAGCTGTTATGTGTTGTCTGAAGAAGAAAACACCATAAGTGAGAGGGTTAGGTGCCACAGTTGTAGGGCTGTTGCTGGCTTTGCAACTAATTAAGAGCTGTGAAATGAGGTGATTCTGCAAACACAGACTGAATACAGGGAAGGATGCAAGTGACTGGTCTGAAAAAAATGATGCAGTATTTGAAAGCAACACAGGTAGTTTGTGAAAGATCAGTTTGAACCAAGAGGCCAGAGGAAAAGCAAGCCTCTATTATCTACTACTAGAGTCAGAGAGATTTTAGAGTGAATTAGGATGACAACATGTGTCTTCTTCTGGCTGCAACTACACTGGTGAAGAGATTATTGTCCCCAGCAACTCGTTACAACCTCCTTGCTGGAAATGACTGCATCCACAGTGCTGGCAGCTGAGCTCCTTGCTTAATCACTCCTTGACACACTGTTTTAATCAACTCACCTCAGTAAGACTGGCATGAATTAGTGAGTGACCACGTAAGCAGCTCAGATGGTGTATTTAAGTCACCACTGTCCTCGGGTAGGAGAACAACAGTGATCAGAGTGGGGCGGCGATCTGCTCAGGCAGCACACCTCCAGTCAAAGCAGGACACACAGAGCTACAGAAACCTGCATTTAAGTCGGGTAAACAACTAGAGCGAATCACAGAAATTTTAAAAGAAAGAAGCCGCTCTGTAAGTTCTCAGTGGGAGATAGTTCAAACCATGGATGAAACACAGAACATCAAGCGTAGTTTAAGCACCGGATAAAACAAAAGATATAAGGGGAATTAAAATATCACTGAAGAAGGATATCCACATTTGTAATGGCTGTAAATGGCTATGCGCCATTTAACCAATGTTGGCACGTAGGTAAATACTGTTGTGAACACACAGTATTCTGATATTATTATATTATTCTGATATTATTATATCTTGGTCAAAAATCCTTCCTTCCATAAACCTCCTGGCTGCAGAGGTAGCTGCAGGTTTATTTATAATCACCACCTCAAGTCCCTTTTCCATAGAATTCTAATGTTTTCATTTTATGAAGTGCTTATTCCTAATATGTAGACTCAAATCATATCAAGTTGATGTCTTGGGATAAGAGAGAGTATGATCAGAAAATCTTCGAAGAAGTTCAGAAATGATCTGGCAAGGAGACATTACTGTTTTCAGATAAAAACAAATGCAGCCATACAAAACTGATTTGATTGCAAATAGCAATGAAGAAAGAATGTACAATATTGAATGACACATAAATCACATAGGCAATGGAAGATAAAACTAAACAGACATCAGAGAATAACCTTAGCTAAACATACAGTTTGATGCCCCCTACGTTTGTAGTAAACACTCAGAAAAGACATTTTGGAATCACTACTGATAATATGTGAAAATAGCAGCTCAGTGATCAGTTCCTATCAAAAAAGGCACATAAAATAGAGAAAATAGTATGGGAATACACCCAGAAAATAAAATTATGCCAAAATATTCAGTTGAATTATGCCAAAACATTCAGTTGTTGTAATATTGACTCCAGTTTGGGGGCAGGTTTAGCTCCGTTGGTTAGAGCATGCATTAATGCCAAGGTTGTGGGTTCAATCCCCATATGGGGCTACGCTGAGGGTTGGACTAGATCTGCAGAGGTCCCTTCCAACCTTGCCATTCTATGATTCTATGACAAGTCATTAACAGCAGTTGTGTGAAGGCAAGCACAGAAGGCAGGCAAGCAGCTTTTAAGTATAAATTTTCTGATTTCAAAAATATGAGCCTTATTCTGTTCTTCAGTTCAGYGCAGCTCTATATTAAAAAAATGGTAATCTGTATTTGAAAACTACATGGAGTGAAGATCATGGCACCTCAAAAAAATAACACAGTAGAACCAGAAATTACACAAAGAAGGGCAACAAGAATCACGGGAGTTACAGTATGCCATTTATACAAGAAGAGATGAGCTGGATTAAGCTTCTTCAGTTCAGAAAATAAGTGTTGAAAGAGAGTATGAGACTAGTCTACAAAGCATGAAAGATGCGTAAAAGTATTGCGATTATTTAGATTTTTTTTTAAACTGWACATGATCCAGAAATAAGGGAAACCAGAAACAAAAGGAGTACAATGTTTAAAGCAACTGATTTTTTTTCCCAAGCACATTTAACTAGAACGTCACACCACAGGAAGCCACAGACACCATAAACGGATTGAAAAAAGATGTTAGATAAGTTAGAAATACACTGATGGTTACTACAAGTGATAGTTCACATGCAGCTGTCAGCTAAGTTCCTAAATTGCCAATTTTTGGAATCTGAGATGGTGTACAAGAGAAACAAATGCCTTAAACTTGTTCCAGGTATTGTATTCTTTTCTTAGCAAATTGTTGCCAATCTCTATCAACGTGGCCCTTCTTCGGTTCTCGGCAGATACAAATTGCCCCTCCTTTGAGTTGTCTTTATAGCTGACGGCTAATACAGGCCTCCTGTCTGAACGTTGAAAACATCCTCCTTACATTCTTATAAACAGCAACTACCAGTGTCAAAGATTTGAATTCTATTTTTAAAGTGAAGATACTTGTCTTTTTAAAATGGGCATGTAGCAGCAGTAATATACATAACAGCATACGCTGTGAAAAGAAGACTCACAGCTCCATCAACGGTAACAGCCAGCGCACTCAGTACAGTGGTTCTGCAGCACATATCTCATCAGGAGTCAGATAAGCAATCACTTTCATCATGCCAAGAAATCTAAAGGCTTCCTGCTTTGTTTTAATCTCAGTTTCAGACTTTAGAAAAGACAAAAACTGGATCAACTTTTCTGCAGTGCTAGAACAAGAAAAAGCAGAAACATGCAGGCAGCTCCAATAATGACAGCAAACTCAACCTTGATACCTGTTTATCTAACAGTCTGGAAGTAACACTGATGCTAATGTAAGCATATAAGCATCACCCATTACAGCAAATACATGTGTCCGACCTCCTGTGTCTGTCAGTGTTAGTTCACTACAAGGTTTCRTATCAGTAGGGTCACTGAAGCAGATGAACAGATAAAGTGAGCAAGAAAATGCAGGGATATTTTTTACATAATGGAAAGCCTAAGTACAAGACTGYGTCTGGAGAAAAATATGTACAGCAATTTCCTACCAGCTGGAGGTGAAAAAAAAWACTCAGCTTGTCACAGCTAACTATAGCTGTTAATTTTATTATTATCATTATTACTTTTTTATTGCAGTAGCACCTAGATGATCCATCCGGGAGTTGAGGGCCCCACTGTGGTATGAACTGAACACACAGAACACACACACAGCCCCTGTCCCGAACTGCTCACCTCCAGAGGTTTATTCAGAGTTTAAACATGCCCTGTTTTTCAAGTACAGTAGGTTTTAGTGTAGAGTTTAGTGCTGATAGTTACAAAATATGGTATGTTACGTTACAGGAAAGACCTACACACAATACACATTTAAATCCAACTCTCCTGCATTACACAAAATAGTACTTTCTACTCCATTCAGCTACAATGTCAAGACCCAACCTGACAGTCAAAATATGAGAGCAAACAATCCCAACTTGTTAAAATGCAACATGGAAACTGCATGCATTTGACAAACAGTAGTGTCACTAGTATTAGTCTACTATTCAGAAAATTAAGTGGCATTAAAAATCTGCTCTGTCTTCAATTAAATCCTTAGTAGGTTCTAGTTGCAAGGCTGCTTCTCCAAAATTTCATTCACTGTTTCTGTTACTATGGAGAATCTTCTCTTTTTGTTGCCATTTCTAGGAATACCCTAGAACCCTAGAGTAYTAGTGGTTATAAACATGATCTGCCCATACAGACCATAAATCAGGAGTAAATTAAGGGAAGTTTCTTTAATTCTAAAACAAAGATCACTTAGTATAGTTATAGGTTCTGTAGCAGAAACTATTGGACCTCAATAACTTAATTCTATAGTACAAATAAGGGGAAAAATGAGTCTAAGCTCACCAATACGCTTACCTAGACCTTGGTAGGTACAAAGTTAAAATAGTCCCTTACTGAATAAAAAACCAACACCATACACACCTTAACTTAGCTGTAAGTGGTCATTACAACAATTGCAAAAACCATTTAAGCACTATGTCCCTGGCCCCCAAGTTCTTTGTTGAGAACTGTGTAAATAATATARTGTTTGCCATGCAGCACAGTGAGCACTGTAGTTAAGAAATTCAATGGTAAATTATTAATTATGTTCAGGCTGTTAAAAAGTAAACTAAGGTATTATTAAAACCCTGCCTGAAACCATCATGATGATGAGTACCAGATGCTTCAGAATGATTCATGAAACATCAACATTTATAAAAATCTGCTTCTTAACTCCAGTAATTCTTCATAACAGTGACTTTCATATGTTAATTATATCTTGTTAAAAATTGTACAGTGTAGTTCATATATGATGCTGCAAGCTTTGCTGTGACTGACACTAAACTTTTTGACTTATTTTTCACTGAAGAGGCCTGTAGCAGGCTCAGCTTACGATACAATCTCCTCCCCTAGGTGCTCAACCAGACATTGCCAATCATCAATATTTCTGATAGTGACACTATTAAGAGAATTACTTTTTGCTCAAGAGCAGAAGTTGAACAGGAACAACTGGCAAGTTGTACACTGTACAATTGAAATTAAGTATTAAGATTTTAAACCCCACTTCTCACAGAAACATTAAATTGGTGTATGAAGATAATCTGGATTACTGTGATTTAAGTTATTACAGTAGAGTATGCTGTAAGTGTAGCGCTCCTAAGCTCTCAGGATCTTTTCATGCTGAAGATAAAATACAGTAAGTACAAAAAAAAGTAGGAAAACTTAAAGAACAAATTGTACAAGCTTAACAAGAGGTAGGAAAACTTAAAGAAAAAATTGTACAAGCTTAACTTCTTGCAACGGACAATTACCTCTGGTATTTTTAATTCTGTAACTTGTGGAATTTATATTGGTGAATGATATAGATATTTGAAAGATGCCTCTTAAGACACTACTACTAAAATGTAAATAAGCACTGTTAGTGCTCAACTTTCATTTGTTATAAAGCATCTGCCTTTTTTATAAAATACCAGGAAATCAACACCTCTTGTAAAAAACTAATTAAATTACATTCTATTGGCTTCTAGCCTTTGTTCACACAAAAGGCTGAGCTGTTCTTACAGATAATGCATTTATAGATCAATGTAACAAAATGGCTATGCTGACAGTATTGCAGCAGACTATTTGAATTGGATCAACTGTATCCAGGCAACACTAATGTCTGAGTCAGAAAGTCCATGTGAGAAATTTGTTTACATTCCAGAGAAACAGACATAAAAGTGTCTAAAGTTGTCATAAGAGCACAGTGATACAAAACAGCATTAGACTCTCTTCAGCCAGTAAAGTTCAAAACTAMTAATATTTGTTTAGTGCAAAAAGAAAATAACTTATTATTTAATAATGGCAAYACAATACTTACACTGTGAATTAACGGACCAATGTTGACAAACAAAAACTGATTTTCACTTTCCTAAATTATTATACTCTATGATGACAGCTGTAAGCTGTGTTATATTATTTACAAACAAGAACAGTTGGACATTTAGGACCATTTATTCAATGGTTTATTTGACTATTCTTCTTTATATTGACACCTCTGTGATCATAATATCATAAAATAATGGGAATCTTT
Organism: Rhea americana; assembly: GCF_003343005.1. Classification (NCBI taxonomy): domain Eukaryota; kingdom Metazoa; phylum Chordata; class Aves; order Rheiformes; family Rheidae; genus Rhea; species Rhea americana. Next base: position 6,292,911 of record NW_028186357.1, on the reverse strand, counting down.
AATACAAACTGATCCTTAAGATAAAATACACTTAACATATTGACAATACTGAAATAATTCAAAGTCACAGAATGCAAAAAGCCCCCAATATCCATGCATTTATAATTTATATTCAGTCATTTTTAACTTCACATTTCCCTTCATTTTCTTTTTGAATTAGACAGAATGAGAACTGGAAAAAAAAAAAAAAAAAAAAAAAAAAACTCCTCTTTCCTGTCCTCCTCTCCCTCCCAAGAAAGGGAATTACCTCCTCCTGGATCTACAAACTTTTTCTTAAGTTATAAGACAGAAGTTTGGTGCCTGGATTCTTGTCTTCGTTGAAGGGACAGAACTTGCTCTACATCTACATACAAACAGAAGTCCAGAGTAACTCCTAAGTGTCTTGTCCAGGAGTTTTCATGTCCATAGACATGTTTGTATTTAGGATTCATTTCTCTAGCAGAATGTAAATAAAGTTTGACAAAGTACTAATATTTTCTTTAAAATTTCTTTCTACATTTTATAAACACTGAATTTCCATTTTCAATAGGTCACCAAAGGAGAAAAATACTGATACAATATGGCAGCAAAGCTACTCCATATTTCTGTCCTTTCATTGCTATTCATGACTCTTCTAGTTCTTAATTAGTTCTGCTAACACCAAATAACGACAGTTCTATTTCAGCCAAAGCTCCACAGGAATCCTTTGTTTTGCTGCTGTATTTTCTCCTTTGGAAACTCCAAGTTTTACCAGAAATGACAGTCAGCAGAGAAGTTCTCTGTCTCGCACCGTTCAGAAAGGGCTGCAAAGAGCTAGAATACAGACAGGATCTTGCTGACGCATGCCATGCTTGCTGACAAAACGTATGCTACGTAACAACTTATTTGTCAATCTACCACCCTCAGAAGTGACACACTCTCAGCTCAATGGGTTGAGTTACCTTAACTCAAATGGCAACTTTTAATCACTTGGATCTGTGTAACAGAAATTAGCACATGAGATGATGGTATTTCCTCTGTCTCAGCATTTATTATAAGGCAAATCAGAGGTACTCACAGCTGATTRAAGTATTTAGCTTTAACTTCATGCCGTTTTCACAGCTTCCCTTTCTCATCTCTGTTTTCCCTGGGGACCTCACGCATAAAGACAGTTCAGAAACCATAAACTAAAAATGCAAAAATAGCATTGGCAGACTGTTYTAAGGGAACAACCAACGTGACTGTSCCGTGGACTGGAYGCAGTCACAATTATTAGTCCATTCTCAAACTCCTCCATGACTCAGCTTTCTGGTGTGCAGCATTTCCCTACCATGTTCCTGCACTGTGAGGCTTTGCAAACCATTTGGGAATCACTGATTAAGAGGCTGTAACGTTTTTTTCTTATCCTCTTCAAATTCACCTTTGTTTCTCACTAACCAGGCCCCTACTTTTACCATTCTCATTCAGTAAACTATAGCTTGTCCTTCTCCTCTCACAGATCAATAACTTCTTTCAGGAGAGGCCGAGAGATGCAGAGAACCATTCACAAGACAACTGGCCTACGGCATTTGACTGAAGTTAGTGATAAAATAATGCATACAGCACTCTCAGTATTTAAAAAAAATCTATACTTTGTTTTGTTCAGCTGAAGGAGGGGAGCTATCTTTCTTCTGTGATATTACATTTCCTTGAGCATCACTGAACACAAAAATCTTCTAGGAACAACCCACCTATTCCCACTCCGTATGTATGTCTGACTTCACTATTTACATGCTTTTTCATCTCTTCTGCTCAGCAGTTCAGTCAAGGACTTGCTAATGAAAAAAAATTAATTTGGAAGAAAAAGGGTAACAAGTAATAAAACACCTAAAAAACTYTAAAGCAGGGGATATTTCACTCTGAAGTGTCTTCTGCTAAATAGGCTACAGTTATCCTGTGATGTCAAATTTCAAGGGAAGAATGGAAGAAGTAACTCCTTTATGGACAGTTCATTGAAGATGAACAACTAAAAATTCAGTACAGGCCTACTCAAAATTAAGTTTAGTATAGTGCAAATGAATGCCATTCACAGAAGATCAAACCAGTTTAGAACAAACATTATCTGTATAATTTTACACTCTGGAGAACATCAGTTTTAGCATGAGCTAAATGCAAAATTTCCTATATAGGATTTAAAAGGTTCAGAAATTAGATTATAATCTAGAAATCGTTAAAACTTAAAAGATGGAGCAAAGAACTGATGCAGAAAGGAAACCACCCGCAAAAAGGAAACACCAGGAAACCACATTTTTTTTCATATTTTGAGTGGTACCTTCAGGTGTAGTATCTCTGTGAACACTTTTTCCAATAATATGTTTAAGAAAAACAGAGTCATCCTATGTCTTTACACAGCAAAAGTTACATAAAAGATAAAAGCTGAAAGGAATTGAAAGCAACTCAGCAGAAGTCTCCTAAACAATATTATTATGGATAAATAAATGCATAAACCCGAGATACTTGGCTTTTTAAACATAACTGCTTGGGGAAGTAGACAGGCAGCTTAAGGTAGCACCGTCAAAGTCACTGTTATAATATGGTACCCAGTTTTGATGTCTGTATTTTTAAAATATCTAAAATACTTAAAAAGATCAGGTGCCAAAGTCAATAAAAATGCATATATTCAACACAGAAAAAGCCTTATAGTGATGGGCTTATGCAGGTCACCATGTTTAGCTTTATAGAAAGGTTCAAAGGTGATTTGGTTGGAGTGATTCAATTATTTCCCTTCACGGAGAGAAGACGTAGGTTACTGAAGGCTCTTTAAATCAGCAGCAAAGATGTAAAAGACCAACTGCCAGTTACTGTTCAGATAAGAAACAAGAAAGTGATTAATTATTAGTGTAAGTCACCAAACTGAATCACCAACCTCCTGTTGTCATGACTCCCATGTGGTGAGTCTATGTCAGGGTATGGGTACCAGTTCCGATTAAACACCATTAAATTTCAGGTCTTCAGGATATTGCTGAGCGTGCTTGGCTTGCATTCCCTTCTGTGCAAATTCAGAATATTTAGTAACCTAAAGAAAAACGTAGTGCTTTGCCAAACCGGGACCCCGATAAAAGTTATCTACACTACTTTTCTCTAGACTACCTTCCCTTCGTTATTGTGGAATAAGAATCCAACCTTGACCCTCTACCCTGTGAAAATGCTAAGAATGAAAGTTCTTTTYCAGGACTTCAAGAGATAAACAGCCAATTTTTCTTTTTTGAAAACACTGTAAGAAAGTGCTGTCATACAGCATTTCAGAAATGGTCTATAACTCAAGGGCAGGCAGGGGGAAGCCATTAGGGATTGGAAAGAGGTGAATCAGAACAGATGAGAGAGAAATACATGTTTCAACAGCAGATTTAGAAATGAAATAAGGTTGAAAACTTTTAAAGCTATTTTAGCTATTTTTCAAAAAAACATTAAAATTTTTCAAAAATGTTCCTCAATACTGCAAGGCTTAAATTAAGTATTTGATTCAACAATTTTTTCGTACATGAGCAAGACTTCACAGTGGTGATTAAGGTTTCCTATCTTTTACACTGTACCTATCCCAGGCTCCTAACTCCTGTTTAGAACCCAGATGTGAATTGCACTCTATGACAAAAATTGACAAATTAGGGCATATGGTCTCAATTAATTAATTGTTTTTTAATCAAAAATAAGTATGGAGAATTTCTGTGGAGAAAGATTACAAAATAAGACTTCCTCAGCCTTACCTCAGTAAGAAAGAGCCAAAAGAAGCTGCAAATTCCCTGCAATGTGAAACAAATTCTCTGGTTGAGRGCTGACTGAGTAAGAAATTTCCTCAGATTTTTAAAGTGCCTGAAGAACCTTGAACAAATGCACAGACACAGTAGAAAGAGAAATGAGGATAAAGTTAATCGACAGGGGAGTGACTTAGGAASGTAGGGAAAATTTCCCAGTGATCTCGTACTGGATTGCATGTTAGCTGACAGCAACAGGGTTAGTACTGCAACATGTCTGCAACACCTGTTTGCAACTAGAAGTAATGATACCACAGCGGAACACCATACACTTGCCGACGGATTACATCCTTTCGGGAAATCACCATTTCTGCTCTTGCGTCAAGTTCCTTAGCATTAGTCGCTACCCTTCCATCACTTCTTTTATCCTTTTGTACACAGTTGATTCCCAGGCAACTAGAAAGTACACAAACCATAAGGGCAACTATTACAGAAATAATCTGTCTCTTGTCAATACTGGCAGCAGCAGTAAAAATACTAATATGCCTCTTCTATGCATCACTGAAGCATATTGTTAGCCTTTGTCATCAGCCCAGTATCTTGCAGCGCACCCATTAAATTCTTCTACTTTCATTCCAACAGGAAGAGATTTTCATAGTGAGATGTATGTCCTTTTTATAAACATTGCATGTGACTTCAGGATAGTAAAAATAATTCCCTCTTTGTATTTCACAGGAAAACAACTGATATACTTTACAAGCACTGCTGAGGCTAATCAAGCTATGAACTTYCCTATCAGCTTCTCACAATAAACACCCTAAGTAAAAGCTGTCTCAGATTTGAGAATCAGCTTTTGGATGTATTTTATTTTGGAACATACTTTATGTTCCTTCTGTTTAACTAAATGGACATTAAAACAACTGGTTTCTGAGCAATTTCGACATCTGTAAGAATCTGTAAAGTTACATAAACACAAAGACTCAATACAGCAGACTTATCTTACACTGTAAATATAACTCATAAGCTAATGGAAGAAGCAGAAGTAAGAGGATACATGGTACTAATTCTTCCAGGTTTCCTCTGCTATTGAAACAGTAATGGTGATTAATGAAATACATGAACTCCAYTGCTTCTAGCTAGCCTATTCTCAAATAGAATGCATGTGGTCAAAGGCATGCAGCAGTGACCGGGGTGCAGAGCGTCTTACTTAAAATAAATAGATATATAAAAATAGCATTTTTCTTCTTTCCATATTTGCTTTCAATCATGGGGACTAACAGATGACTAAAATACTAGCACTGATCCCATGCCTATGCACAAATTTTCAGTTCTAGCAGATGTTACTCCCATCTTCCCAGTCCATTTTAGCTTTTTCTCCCACGATCTCTGTGATCTAGTTTTAGCCTGACAGCCTGGGCTTAGTAACATGAAAGTCAGGCTACATGATTCTACATGTGTACTTACTATAAAAAAACAAAGCAATATGTACGTTTCTTTGACACGTCGCAATTGTATCTAAAAAAATTATGAGGCTCTGTTACTACTTCAAGGAGGTTTTTAAATGCCACTTGAAGTCTCCCACTGCTCAGTGCTGGAAACAAAAAGGCCATTTCCACATGTGGGCATTCAGGAGTTTTCAGAATTTCCAAACTTCTGCTTTAAAAACCATACATATGTCTACATTTTTGTGAAACAAGTACTCCCAGATGAGATTTGGAATTCAGAAGTCCATTTGTCTTGAGTCTATAGATGAAAACAACCATGAAGGTTAGATTCTGAGCAGGAGATCATACCCTCAGAGAACTGCTTATCTTTCCAACTTGCTYCTCTAGACGGAAAACACAACTGAGATACAGGTAAAAAACACTTAGTGTACATTTTACACCTCCCTATAGTGCTACCATATGCCATTAGGTTAACTTAAGTGCTTTCCCTGGGGCTAAGAAGCACCATCTTTAGGTTCTAAAATTAGACTAGYATAGGTCAAAATATTGTAAGTTGTAATATTCAATGATAAATGTTCACTAAATTGCTATCATTATTTGAAAGATATTACCCTTAATAGTCTGATGGTATACAATAAAGAATTCAGAAATATCCTGCAATTAGGAGCTTAATTTCACACTCTCACTACAGTATAAGGTTTTTCTTCAAACTTAGTTTGAATAGAATACCTTCTTCATAAACTGCCACTCCAAAAAAATCCCTAATGTCCAGAATCTGATGATCATATTTCAAGGTAATTAAATACTTTTATTTTCTACACAGAAGGTAACGTGATGGAGTAACATCATTATTTTGAGATGCAATTAGGGTTCCTTTTATAGTTGTGACAGGCAAATGTAAATGTAATCACATACCAATTAGCAAGTAATTATGCTCTTACTACCTAGATTCATGTCTTGAGTTAGTAAGTACCCTGAACCTACTTTTTTTTAAACATAAGTTCAACTATTTAATTTTACTGAAAGGCTATACACTGAAGTCAATTAGACACAGGAAAAATTTACACTAAAACAAAGATTTACATACCATCTACATTCCCACAGTATGAGGGCTACAGATATGAAATAGTCAGAAAAAAAATCAAAATGAATACTAATAGATACTATTAAACATTAAGCCTTGCTCTTATAGAAGCAAGATGGCATGAATCCGGCCCATTACCTTTTAAATATGTCAAACTAGCTGTTGAAATATTCCATAGGCTTCATCCCTTACTTACTAGCAATAACTCAGCAATAGCTTTATTAAAATGGAAGAGAAGAATCACAGAATCACAGAACGGTCGAGGTTGGAAGGGACCTCTGCAGATTATCTACTCTAACCCCATTGCTCAAGCAGGGTCACCTACGGCCTGTTACCCAGGGTTGTGTCCAAACGGCATTTGAACACCTCCAGGTTTGGAGGCTCCACAACTGCTATGGGCAACCTCTTCCAGGGCTCTATTACCCTCACAGTACAGAAGTTTCTCCTCACATTCAGGCCGAACTCCCTGCGTTTCAGTTTGTGCCCACTGCCACTTCTCCTGTCACTGAGCACCAACAAAAAGAATCTGGCCCCATCCTTTCTATATCTTCCCTTCAGATACTTACACACATTGGTAAGATCCCCCCTCAGCTTTCTCTCTTCCAGGCTGAAGAGGCACAGCTCTYGCAGTCTTTCCTCATGGAGAGGTGCTCAATTTCCCTAATCACCTCTGTAACCCTCCACTGGATTCTCTCCAGTAGTTCCATGTCTCCTTCACTGGGGAGATCAGAACTGGACACAGTACTCCAGATGTAGCCTCACCAGGGCAGAGTAGAAGGGCAGGATCACCTCCCTCGACCCGCTGGTAATACTCTTCCTAACTCAGCCCAGAATACCACTTGCCTTCCTGGCCACTAGGGCACATTGCTAGCTCATAGTCAGCTTGCTGTCCACCAGGACCCCAAGGTCCTTCTCTGCAGTGCTGCTTTCCAGTAGGGCAGCCCTCAGCCCGTACCGGTACGTGGGATTATTCCTCCCTAGGTGAAGGACCCCTGCACTTGCCTTTGTTGAAATTCATGAGGTTCCTCTCCACCCAACTCTCCAGCCTGTCCAGGTCTCTCTGAATGGCAGCACAGCCCTCTGGTGGATCAGCCACTCCTCCCACTTTTGTATCGCCAGCAAACTTGCTGAAGGTCTGTCCCTTCATTCAGGTCATTGATGAGTAAGTTGAAAAATATTGGACTCAATAATGACTCCTGAGAGACATTGCTATCTACAGGCCTCCAACTAGACTTTGCACTACCTAGCCCAACCCTTTCATTGCCTTTCAGACAGTTCTCAATCCRCATCACTGCCTGCTCATCTATCCCACATTTCCTGAGCTAACCTATGAGAATATTATGTRAGACAGTGGCAAAAGCCTTCCTGAACCCAAGGTAGACAACATCCACTGCATCAAGCTGAGAAGAAGGGAATTGCCTGTTAGTATTGTGACCTGTACTTATTACAACATTAATACTTATATGGCTTGAATCTTATTATTTCACGTACTTAAGGAGCTATCCTTAGCATGGTGAACTTTTTCTTATGCATGTATTAACAACTGCTTCATTTCACTCTGTCTTGCAACAGCACTAACCATAAGCATTTTCCAGATTGTAGATGTAAACTGGAAGTTAAAATTTACAATAAAATGCAAAGGAAAAAAATGTATGGTTTAGGGGAAGTGACTCAGTAAGTTGTTTGCCTGCTGTTAAAGATGGGTGATGGTTCAATCTTTTTCTTCTTTCCATCAAGCTTTGGGTCATTTTGAAAATGGTCTTCACTGTTCTAACTATAAACACAAGTTTAAAAACTTCATCAAGATCAATAAAAAGCATTCCAGGTCACCTTCCTTGCTACTAGTAGATATTTTTCCTCATTCTCACTGTTACTGCTTTGAGAGATGCTTTTTCTCACRTATCTATTTCAATTTATTCCAATCTACAACAAAAATTTGTCTGTATCTGTGAAACTCTGGCATTCTTCTAACATAATTAAAAAATAAAGTGAAATCACAGCTTCATCTGTTTCTGTATTATTTTTGCAGTTTTAAGCATCAAGTTCATACAATATTTTGAATCTAATTGCATAGTTCTAGTACAAGTAATGACACATGCATTTAACCCAAACACTGAAATTGCTCAAGGCAAAAAAGAAGGAAAAAGACAGACAGACAGACAGACAGACAGASAGAGAATGCGCACGCGCCAGGCCTTACACAGACCTATAACTATCACTATTCAAAATATTAGGAAGAAGTACAAAACTCTGGAATGCCTGACTGTGCTAAGACTAAGGGTTTCATCTGCAAATCACTAACAACAAGGATGATGAGGTAAATTTTGGGATGAAAAGTTGGCAGGACCTCTGACAACTATTTCAAGGTGAAATGCCTTCTGTCATACTCCTTACTACCATGGTCTGCAGTGATGAACACCATTACTTCACAGTAAATTCAGAAATATCACCTTTTGCACTTAAAATTCTGGATTTTCTAAAACCGAGGTCTGTGCAAACAAATTTTACTGATTTCTTAGGCTTTTCTTGGCATAGCACTTTGCTAATTTGCAGCTAGGTCCTCAAGCATCCTATGAATTAGAGTTGAACTGGAATTTTTCTGCAGTTCAAATTAAATTTTTATAATTTCTTCCTAAAATTCTGGTTTTYCTCATGAAGAAAAGCCATTTCCACTATTTTCACTTTTCCATTTGCCACAAGATTCAGCTGTAACAGCCTAAAGAATGACCTGTAAAAGTCCTGTTTATTTCATTTTATATTTTATTTTAATACAATGTTTATGGGAACCATATCCTACTGAGTCAACATAAGTATAGCATTATAAAAATTGCATAATGTGCTCCAATTTCAATCATTTAATTATTCCTAGTTCTCATTAAGATTTGCTTGCACTACTGCAACATTCACTATCTATTTTTTATTATTAATCAGACAGTAACATGCAGTAAATATTAGTCAGTTCAAAGAAAGTCACATAAAGCTGAGATTAGTTCAGAGAGAGGATTTTAGAGGGATGAGAATTCAAGCCTCAATACTTTATCTGGAGCTGGCTGAGGTCATTGCCACCAATCATTTCTCAAACCTGGATGCTTGGCTAAATAGAGAAGATAGCCAGGAAGGTTTTGGAAAACAAGGAAACAGAACAGAGCAGTTTCTGCATCCTGAACGAAGACACCATGAAAGGAAAAGAGAACAGTCTCTACTTCTTATGTGACTCCTCATAAAAGATAGTTGCAGAACTGTGAGTGTGATTTAGCATGTGAAGAACACACGCACAGCTCTAATGCAGGGGAAGAGGGAAGGGGACATTCCTGATTCAGACTTTTTACAGCCTCAAATAGCTTGGCCTGCTCCACTAGGGCAAATGCATTACACTATCCTATGTAGGCTAGAGAATTTTAGCCCAAGTGACCTGGCTTGTATCTAGAATATATCCTAAGCTCAGTGCATAGTTATCTGCGTGACCCATCTTTAAGCAACTGGACTAGACAGGTTGTTCAGTAATGCGTCCCAGCCCACCTAAAGTGTTCATTAATCAAAACTACTGTTTGTCTTACAGAGATAGTTACGTTAAACAGTTACGTTAAACAACATTAACATCTTTACTGTCAAATAGACCTAAGCATTTCTAAGAAATGTATTGGCAAATACAGTGTATTAATTACAAATAAAAACATACTAACACATACTGAATTATGTGGTTTCTYTTTCAGCTTTTAGGTTGTTTTGGCTGCCACACTTCTCTTTCCCTTTGTCCTTGCCTAATTTTGTAATTCTCCRGTCAGACCTACTGTTAAAAGCACTTTGCCTTGCTCTGTCATTTTCTTCCCTAAATAAAGAACTAAAGAACTAATATATCTTAATTCTTTCCCTCTCAGTTTTACTAGCAGTAAAAATTATCAGTAATTAGACCACAAGCCCACATGTCCCATACTCCCTGCTGTCAGTGCTGTCAGATACTTACATGGGAGGTGTCAGGAACTCCACAGATCTCCCCGCCCTACATAAAAGTCTCAGTTGTAACTTTGATGCGTAAAGATGGGCTACACTGCAATTTTTATCATTTTATTTCACATCACTTGTTTAAGTTTGAGCTATCATGATTTTGGGTTGAGTGTTTTCTTTTGGCTTTTTTTGGTTATCCCCCTAATTATTTACTTCCCACATGTCCACCATGACCTGACCATAATACCTATGATTTTGCTCAGAATCTGATGATTTGGCCTTTGTTTTCCTTTGAAGATTTCACCTACTAATCACAAGCCAGAAGACAACATKTGTAAAGCAAGAAGGAACATAAATAGAAAAGTATTATAATTACTCATCCACTAACACTCATTTTTATACATAATTTTGGGCTCTTATTAAAGATCTGTAATTCTTTACAACAACTTTTACTTGCAAGCAGATYTTTATTGATTCCAAACACATAAATATAAGCCCTTTTTTGATACTTTATCTTACACATTCAACTAAAACAGTTAAACCATATGAAAGCAATGGAAAAAATAATTCAAAACAGAAAAACAAATGATTAAAGCCTAAGAGGTAACGTTATTATTGTATGAACCTCATGCTTACARGTAATATGTAGCAGTGTAACAGGGTTTGGTTCGTCATTTTATTTTATCAATTATTTATTTTATCAATAGTCCTGTAAGATAACTTTATCTCTGTATGCTATACTGACAGTAAAATATTTTTCATGCACAATTAGTAACAAAGATAGGACACATCAGTACAAAAATGAATTATTCTTTATGCAATTTTAAAAATACATTTAAGTAACACTAATACAACAGATTCAAGCTTGACTGACTCAGCTTCAATTATAAACTGATTAGGATAAGAAACGTTCTGGAATACTTAATTTTCAGTGTACTTTTTAAACTCAGTAGATACTGTCTAAAAAAAGTTGGGGGGAAAAAATCAGTATTTCAGTTGTTTWAAAAGAGACTTTTACTTGAGACAAGAGTTAAAGYAGAATCTATTTCCACGTGAATTTTATGAAAGACCATGAATCCTGGATGATTTTGGAAGATGACAGGAGAATTGATCTGCTAAATCTTTACTTGTTCCTTCTTAAAAAGGCAGTTTAGTAAGTATTCCATTTGAATGATCCTATTTTTTATATTATCTATGCAAGAATTCAGCCTCACAAAGCACTGCTTTCAAGGTCAAGAAGCTCACTTATTTTCAAAGTTTCTCCTGTCTCCTGGCCTTGCCATTCAGACTATGCCTCCTCGCTTCCTTCACTAAAATTTCTCAAGCAGTATAGCTTACATACCTCAAAATTTACTGTTTTTTTTCCTTTCTTCTTAACATTCGCATAGTATGATAGCACTTACRCATTGTATGATATGCTCCTAACACATTAAAGAATATTTATCAATATTTAGATGCTCAGAAGCTGGGGGAAGAGTGGAGAGGGGGGAAAGCTTAGTTAAAGCCAAGGAATTGCAAATGATTACTTGAAAAATGTTGCAGTTAAGTCCTTCTGAATTTCTATTTTTTCTTCATCCTAGCTGAATTTCTATTTTTTCTTCACCCTAGCTAAAATGGTATCTGTTCTTTGAATAGTCTCAGTCAAATAACAGTTAAGAAATCCTGCATACATTATGTATGTCATTCAACCTCCTGCGCTCTGTGGAATTTGGGATTAGGGACAGGAAAAAACATTTACTTACAACTTGGAAAAATGTTAAAAAATAAGGTTATTACCTTACTTTAAAATGATGCTGCCCAGAGCATAGGTAACTTTATATTAGAGGAGTGACCTGTGTGCTTAATTGGAAGAAAATGCATGAAAGAACCTATGCTTTTGTAACTTAGTARATGTCTACGACCTACTTTAGAACTRGACAGGATTATACTTCCATGAAGAGTGGGGTCTAACRTGTAACACAATGTGAGATACCTCCTTAAAAACTCTGGAAAACATGTACCAGCTTAGTGTGGGAATTCAGAAACTTAAACACAGATTTCTTCAAGGCAAGCAAAGAAAATACAAAAATGTGTCAATCTTAATGATTAGAGAGATACTGATGGATCACTGAGACAAACAAACTGAATGAAGTGGCAYGAAATTTTTCCAGTGATGACTCATGTCTGCTTTCTGTTCATAGATTATGAGACACTATTTTATTTTTCTGCATCTGCAGTAAAAACTTATGCAGTAGATTCATAACTCACTCATATTACAGTCTCTTTTAGTCTCACTCATCCAAACATTTACTTTTTTCTTTGAAATTTTCAAAGTTTAGAAATCTCTAAAGAAAAGGAATGATCTGTGTGTATCTAGAAGTTGCAGAAGAAAACACAGAGGATACTAAAAGGTAAAAGAGCCTGTGAATCATTAGACTTCACTTTTTTTTTTTTTGGGGGGGGGGGGGCTAAAAGAAATCAAAATCTTCAATGTGGCTGTCGTTGCTGACATGTTAATGACACCTTGACAAGTCAGGAGGAAAATGAAAAACACTGATTTCTGAAGGATAGTTTGAATCTACAGTCAAGTAACACTAGAATAAATTGGCTTCTAATATTTGAATAGTTTGTGATTTYTCCTCAATAGTTTATAAATCATCTAAGAGCACAACAGCACAGTAGATTAATGAACAGTTATTTCTCAATGATTCTTTAATCTGTTTTCATTCACCAAAAAAAAAGAAATGCTCTGATGATGCAATTTACTAATTGACCCACAGTCCTTTCATGAAATATAAAGCACACTAAAAGCAGAAGTTACCTGTTTAGATCACCTTTAGCGTGTTTACAATGTAATTCTTTAACTAAAAATTAGGCATSCTGAAATGAAACTAGCTTCATCATAGATCACTGAACTTCTGTTAACAGCTTCAAGTTTCAAACTCAAAATACAACAGGACAAATATCTCAAGTACACCTGCTTTAAACTAAACTAAGTCACAACAAGAATACATTTTACATAAAAAATACTTAGAGCCAAGAAATATTTTAGAATTGAAAAAGCAAAGTACTGTAGCCTTTTTTTAAAAAAGAAAACTTTACATGCCTATTGAAATTAAATAGAACTCTGGGAAAAAGTAAAAATTAAAGACCCCCCCCCAAAACACTCTTAGCTAGATTCCAGATTTCTTAAAAGTGATTTTTGAGATCTGGTTTTGTTAAAATTACATTTTCAGTAAGCCTTTTTAGTTTAAAGTATTGCACTGGAATTGAGTGAAATGCTATATGCACATAAACACAAGAAAATGAAAAACACCAAGAAAAGATGTGTATATATCTTAAGATCCTTGTGTGATTTTTAATGAGCTATAATTACTCTCTGTAAGAAAAAAAGGAAACAATAAGACCTTCTTTTTCTGGCAGCAAAAACCTCAGAAACATACCAAAACGCCTTTCTCTGTCTCTCACATATAATGATGATTCCAAAAGAAAAATTTGACAATGACTGCTCCTTTTCACAGCCAGTAAAAATGGTACAAAGCAGCTTTCTGACAAGGAACAATTTAGGAAGTTCAAACCAGAGACAGTTCTGCAGAAGTCACATGTAAATTCACCCACCTTACGCTGAGAGGAGTTCATTCTTTATTCAGAACTAGCGCTGATTTTTTATATTATAGGAATAGGAGGCTACCCAGAAGATTTAGAACTTAATCTGTGTGGCAAAGCAGGCACCTTCAAGACATTAAATAAAACATTTTATCATAAGCCATTACAGGAAAACCTTCCCTGCTTCCAAAACCAGCTAAATACTGTCTCATAAATTCGCCATTTTCATTCCTGATCTCATGCTACAACTTTGGGTTCAGGAAGACATGTTTTTGTTGAATTCATTTTCTATTAAGCTTCCCAGTACAATGTTTTGACCATGTATGATTATACAGCTCACTGAGAGCACAGAAAATTACTGTTAATTTAAGAAGAAATTCTAAAACAAGCCTGCAAGAACACATTTATCAATTTAAAAGGGAATTTACAGAACCTGCTTGTTTGTGCTAGTTGTAAGCACTGCTTAAACCTACCATAGCCTGATGTATCATTCAAATAAATATCATTTTATATCTCTGTCTCTCTCACCCTCCAGTGAATCTGAATCAGCTTGCAGAAATCTTTCTATTGCCACTGAATACATATCCCCACCATTCATTTAATTATACATACRGGAGCAGCAAAGAAAACCAAAGAATATGTTAGTATTGTCATATGTAAAACAGAAAAAAATTATAAATACAGTTATTAAACTGAGACACTGTTTATATGGTTTGGTCTTGGTTCAAATAGGATTCAAATTTTCTAAAACAGAAGTTAAAAAAAGTGATCCTCCTTGGGTATATTTAAAGAATCTATTAACTTCTGGTAGAAGAAGATCATCTGCAAAGATAATATAGCTAAATAAACGATCATCAGTGTCTAGTGATCATCAGTTGCATATACTATAATGGCAGCCAGAACATACATGCTATCTCTTTAACTGCTATTTCATTCTCTACTCATTCAGTATCACTTATATTCAGTATTTAGTATTTAGCTTATTTCCTTTAAGCCACTCTGCTGTAACTTTCCCAATTACCGTGTAGGCCAAACATTCTCACTTCTTTGGATCAAAATCTACTTCTAGCTCCCCCTCGCCCTCCTTCTTTTAACCACCATATAATTGCCTTTATAGAACAAATGAAGCCCAGGGCTACAATTTTTCTATAGTGTATTGTTTCTTGTCAGCCCTRCTGAGTATGATACACAGTGGATATCAGGGGTCAGGTCACAGCTGAATTAAGGCATCTAGGGGCTTATTTCATCCACCTGCACTTCCTTGCTTCCCCAAAACATTTTTAAAAAGTAGGTGGAAGACCAGAGATAAAACTACTATTCGGCTCAACCCAGACAGGACCTGACCTTTCACTGTCTGTTCACAATCCTTCAAAAAGCACAACAATAATGAGAAAACARACAGTCACAGAATCAGTAAGGTTGGARAGGACCTCTGGAGATCATCTAGTCCAACCTCCCAAAGGTTTCCTGACACTGGTTCCACTGGGGCTTGAACCCAGGACCTTCAGCATGTAAAGCATACATGATAACCACTACACCATTCTTCTACCCCAAACCATATAACCTTAACTGTAGGGMACAACAGTAAGTGTAGGTTTCAGTGTGAAGTTAGTAATTAGATGAATCTGAACACACAAAGTAAAGGGCAGCAGGTAGAATGATGCATCTGGTAGCAAGACATGACTTTTCTCTCTGGCCATACAATGATATTGCAGAAAAGTGAAGTAAATGGGTGTGGTTYTGACACTTGCTGCACATGATTACACAGTGCTAACTGCATGTTTTACACTGACCAGGGCAGATGCACATCACGGCACACCTCCAGAGACCCATCTAGAAAGAAAGAAAATGCCCTCCAAACCAYGCACTCAGGTGGCCTTCCCAGTGGAAACCACAGCATATGGGTAGATGGAGAGCATTCCTGTCTTTGCTCAGTATGGCCACATGCTCAGCCCTCAAATTTTAAAAATACCCTTTATGTTTCAGTACAGYCATACACTGTAGCAAGTTTACATATTACCTAACATTTGAGTTAAGCCAATAAAAGTGTATCAACTTTTCCAGGACACACATTATAGTTCTGTTACTCCACACACTTTAAGACATCATTCTGTTTTCATAAACATTTATGGTATTTCTGCTACTGATTTAAATATGATCAGGAACAAGCCCTTCTGAGAGTTCAGATCCCTGTTCCCAGCATAACATACAATGATATTTAAGGCAGGAATACTGTTCTGTATTTTAGTAATCTTTAAAATCAAAATAAAGGGCAAGATTGTGTTAAACCCTGTGAAAATCTGAAAATGAACAGGCGTCTTCATTTGCAGTCCATATATTATTTTTGGAAAAGGAATCATACCAGAATAGTCTTTCCTCCWCTTCATAGGCAGGAGAAAATCAGTATGTTTACAGATGACCCTGAGAGGAGACAGAGTAGTATATGGAATCCATGAGTTGAAGATAATTAATGAGGCATTTAAAAAGCAAAGGACCCGATAAAGAACAGACATACACTTTACAGAAAGATTAGCTTCTAGGTTTTTGTTTTTTGAGGTGGGCTGCAAGACTAAGACTAAGACATCTATCATATAGAGTACAAGATGTTAACATTAAACATGTATTCAAAGACCTCAGTGAATCTGACACTGATAACATTATTCAATTAGCAGTATTAGTAGTATAAAGTATAAATGAAAACACAGTATTTACCCTCTGGATGTGTAGAACTTTCAAGGGAGAGTCGCAGTTCTCTGTATTTACCCTGGATACAGTCTGTTCAAATGTCCTTTTATGCTAGAAGACACATGGAAGATAAATAAATAAGACTGCTTCCAAATGACTGTTCTCTTCCTTAGCCTCATTCTTTTTCTGATAGATTCTTTGTATATTCTTGGGTGCATTCTAGCATGCCTTGACATTACTAGATGGTTTCAACAGTCAATCCTTTTTCTGTAGCATGAATGCACAGGCATGAGGAAATATTGCAAAACTTACTATTTTGATGACCTAGGTTTCATTTTCTACCCTGATGTTTTTAGGTTAAGGACGCCAATTACAGCACCTTCTAAATGCCTTCACAGGGGACAGTGTTTGGCTGCCTAGTAGCAATGGCAGTAAGTGTTAGATGCTGCTTTTAGGATGTCAGTATACTTGTGTTCTGTCAAGCTCAAACTGTAATAACGGATCTGTAGTGATTTCTGCAATCTGCACAGCTAATGACTTCTGGTTGATATTAGGAAGACTATCTGGAAGATATTAGGAAGATTCCATGTCTCCTTCACCAGGGAGATCAGAATTGGACACAGTACTCCAGAGGYAGCCTCACCAGCTTCAGTAGAACTGAAAATTTCACTATCAAGAACACACACAAATCCCCTATGGTTTATCCTCAGGTTATTAAAGACAGCATGAAATACTCTAGCATAACCATGGAAGCTTTCTTTTAAAAATCTTTTATTTTACAGAAAAAGAAATAACTCTACATAGGCATCTATAGGTCCTGACTACCCTCTACAACTTATTCCAGCCAACAGAAGATAAGTAGATGTCTGTAAAACTGTCTTAGTGGCAATACACCTACAATTCTCCTGGTCAATACTTGCCCTGTAGTCTGGACAAAAGACTAAAAATTTGACAGCTCAATGGACTTTAAGATAATGCATAGCTATGGCAAGAAAACAGCCAGAAAGCAAGCAATCAATATTAAAATTTCATTTTAAAACACTTTACACCCTACCCATTTTATAAGGCAGTTAGCAAAGCATACAATTTCTTGACTAATCTAAAAAATTCCTAACAGTACATGAGGCTATTCAATCTCATCAACTGAGCAGTAGCTCAGCAATCATCCATTATGCTCTAACTTCTGGAAATGAATCCCATACAGCATGGAGACTACTTCCTCTTCTCGGTGTATTGTTGTTGGAACAGCAGAAGATAAGTTATGGGAAACTGCAGGAGGAAATCATGTGTAATGGTTAATGCCACTGTGAAGCAAAGAATAMTACTACTGCAGATGCTCCTCATGTATCTGCTGCTTGTCCTGAAAACATTTGCTTTGTGTTGTATCATTTTTTGTCTTCTAGATTAAAGCTAAAAGCTTATTTATTTGCTTTCACATGATATTATCTTTTCACCACAAGCAACATGCATTCTAAAATGAATATGAGTACAATGGAATTCTTAAAAAAAATGTGATGTGGTAACTTTTAAATGTACTCATGAAAATACATAACCAATTGATTTTACATAGAGCAAAACAGGATTAAATGATCTGCTACAAGTCACACCTGCTTACCAAATTTATCCAGGTTATTTCATTAACTATTTCTTTTTTATTAATTTTGACAGAACACAAAACAACTTGTAAAATAATAGCTAGGTAGACTGGAAAATAAGAAATCTATTAAAGAAGTGTAAAGTATTTTAGGAATAACAAACTTAAAACTACTTAGCTGAGTTTCCGTGTTGCCAGGCTTGCTTCTTCCAGTCAAAAAGAAGAACAAATTCATGTATTTATTTCTTCTCTCAATACTTTTCTAACTTCATATACATACACGAAGGACCAATTTCAATCAATTTTCTATATAACCAAGAGATCACATCTTCTATACTACTCAGATATATTGTAAGAATTTATGTTCCTATTCTACCTGCAAAACTGATTTGATTTTCATAAACTGGATGTAGTATTAAGCTTAATACATTATTATGTGACAAAGTAGAGCTGAAAAATATTATAATAGATGTGAAAAATACTGTAATAGATGAGGGTACTCATTAGGGGAGAGCAGTGGATGTCGTCGACATTGGCTTCAGTAAGGCTTTCAACAGTGTCTCCCTTACAGACACATATAACATCCTCAAAGACAAGCTATGGGTTAGATAAGCCATGAGGTGGAAAACAGGCTGAACGGCCGAGTTCAGAGAGTGATGATCGGGGCACAAAATTGAGTTGGAGGCAAGTGAACAGCAGTGTCAATACTGGAACCAATACTATTGAACGTCTTCATTAACAATCTGAATGATGGAGCAGAACATACCCTCAGCAAGTTTACTGGTGATACAAAACTGGGAGGAGTGGTTGATACA
The DNA here is from genome assembly GCF_003343005.1 of Rhea americana. Classification (NCBI taxonomy): domain Eukaryota; kingdom Metazoa; phylum Chordata; class Aves; order Rheiformes; family Rheidae; genus Rhea; species Rhea americana. Next base: position 6,274,069 of record NW_028186357.1, on the reverse strand, counting down.
CCAGAGACGGCTGTGCTGTCATTCAGAGGGACCTTGGCAGGCTGGAGAAATGAATAACAGGAATCTCATGAAGTTCAACAAAAGCAAGTGCAGGGTCCATCACCTAGGGAGGAATAATCTCATGCACCAGTACAGGTTTGGGGCTGACCTGCTGGAAAGCAGCACTGCAGAGAAGGACCTGTGAGCCCTGATACACAAGCTGACCGTGAGTCAGCAATAGGCCAACAGCATCCAGGGCCGCATAGGCAGAGCGCTGCCAGCAGGTCAAGGGAGGTGATCCTTCCCTTCTACTCAGCCCTGGTGAAGCCACATCTGCAGTACTGTGTCCAGTGCTGGCCTCTCCAGTATCAGAAAAGCATGGAGGTATTGGAAAAAGTCCAGTGAAGGGCCACTAAGATGATTAAGGGACTGGAACTCTGCTATGAGGAAAGGCTGAGAGAGAGCTGGCACTGTTCAGCCTGGAACAGAAAAGGCAGAAACAGCTCTTATCCATGTGTGGAAATAGCTGACAGCAGGGTGAAAAGAAGTTGAAGCCATACTTGTCTCAGTGGTACCATGACAAGATAAGAGGCAATGGATACAGACTGAAACACAGGAAATCCCTCTCAATATAAGAAAACGTTTCTTCACTGTGAGAGTGCCTKAGTTCTGGAACAGGTTGCCCACAGAGGCTGTGGAGCCTCCATCCTTTGATATAGTCAAAAGCTATCTGGACAGGGCCCTAAGCAACCTACTTTCAATGCCTCTGCTCAGGCAGAAGTTTGCATTAGATGATCTCCAGAAGTGCCTTCCAACCCCAACGACTTTGTGATCAAAGTACACCACAAGGAAGCATAAACTATTCCTTTCTTACTGTATCTTTCTGTCCCAGCAAAATCTCAACTTTCAGAAATATATTTCTGAGAGTGGCAGGCCTGATGACAACTAGATTTCTTCAATTGATTTTAAAGATCTAAACATACTTTGCTGTAATCCTGGTTCGGCCACTGAAGCTTTATAGCACCATGGTTTAATTGCCTAATTTGAGATGCTTTAAGATTTTAAAAAGGCAAATGAGGACTCTGGAGTCTACTCCAGTGTCATTACTGCTCAGAATTAGATGTTTAACATTGCACGTTAAACTGCTCACCACTTCAGAAAATTGTCATAGTTTCATTCAAGAGGAGGGATGAGAATGAGTGGGATTTTTTTTCTCTATCAAAACAAAAAACATTGCTTCCTTAAGCGGAGAATGTTTCTTTTGAAAAATCTGAGGACCCACTAATCTTGCCCAGACTCTTGTTGAGCTGCCCCAGAACAGCTGGAGCTCTGGGCCAGCATTATGGTGGGCTGGGCTGAGGCCCATTCCCTGCAATCACTACGCTTGCTGTGTGCTGAGAGCCAYGTTGAATGACCAGAGCCATGGATGTCAGCGTGTGCTTTCCCCTGCAGGAAGTGCAAAGAATTACATTGGATGTGGAAGAGCATGAGAGCTCTCATTGTGGCAGAATTGTTTAGAACTGTCTAAACGCCAACTCCTAAATCTTTGGGAACATAGTTAGATAACCAGTAATTTTTAATCATCTGTTGACATGATATGAAAATGTTCAGCTTCATACTAAAGGTTGTCTAGTTTTGATGTTGATATGACTGCATGCACGATATAGGACTTAAGTCAGCTGAATTTGATTATTAACGCTATAGAATACATACATGGTGAAAAAGAATCTGGAGAAAGTTAAGAAAGTTTAAGTATTGAGAAATGAAAAATTCTTAGGAGGTTTCTTAGAAATACAACTATGAATTTTTGTATGTGCAGGAACACAACCTAGTTTGTCATATGTAAAGTTAGCTTAGGTAGGGCTGCGAAGGTAGAGGGGTGGGGACGAGGAGGAGAGGAGGAAGCATTGTTTATGGATAATACAGAATAGCGCTGGAACAATTCCCAGAAAGTTTTTAGGGCCTAACACTAGAAACATTAACAAAGAACCTAAGGACTTTGTTGATTAGTCATAAAATACCTTCAGAATTATGTTTCCACAAGATGATAAACCAGAGGCATATTTAAGGCTAACTGAAGTCCAGGAAACTGTGTTCAGACTGAAAAAGAAATGCTGAAAACTTTTGAGTACGTTCATGAATTCAGAAAAGCCAAAATTGGCTGGCACAGAAACAGACTACAAATCACTGGAAGGTACATTATGGACTCCACTGTGCAAAACACCACCTACACATCAACAGAGGATTGCAAAATTGCAGGAGTAGTTGTCAAATATGAACTGTTTCCCCAGTAAGCAGCTTCTTGTAGTGGACACATTTTTAAGAAGCCCTATAAAACACTGGAATGAAAGATATGTAGAATATTTGAAGCAAGCACAGCAAAAATAATAAACAGTTCACTCTTTAAACATGGTAGATGACATACGATAGCGAACGTTTTGGAGAGCAAGATGATTTTGAGAAACTGAAGACAGACGAACAAATAGGTTGCAATACAATATAAAGAATGCAAAGTATTAAATTTAGGTAGAAATAATCAGCTACATGGATTATCAAGAACAACTGACTATGCAGAATTGAATAAAATCTGTGTTTACAGCAAACCTCAAACTAAATATGAACCAGTATTATCCCAYTGTTAAAAAAAAAATGCAAGCATCATACTAGATCAGTTACATTTTTATGTAAATCAACTGAAACAATCCTTTTATTTTACTAAGCACACTTAACACCCAGTGAAAGGTGTAGTAGGTCTTCAAGAGAAGTTAATCAACTGGAAAGAATCTAGACGAGACAACAAGAATGATCAAAGGTCTAGAAAATAATCATTTTTTTGTTCTGGGGAAAGACGAAAAGAATATGCCTGTTTATCTAAAGAAGAAAATACAGAAAATAGACATGATGAAAATATATAAATATATAGATGGTAGTTGCAAAAAGCTAAAATAAAAACCTAGTTTTTGAATCCACACAGGATGAAGAGTAGTAATAATGTTCTTAAATTACAGTAAAGGAAAAAAGGATTGTACGTTATGGGAAAAAAAAATCACATCGGGATGGTTGAACACTGGCAAAGTTGTTTGTTTATGAAAGTGTGGAACCCTCATCACCATAAGCTTTTAAAAAATACGGAGGTAGTTAAGAACAAAATGCTCTTTTATGAAATAAAGTGTAATATTAGCCTTTGGCAAAGGAATGGACCTAATGAGCTATCCAAGTACTACCCAAACTTATTTTCCACTATCCCATGGTTCTAAAAGAGCAAAAGACAGAATAGCTACAATTTACAATTCTTTGGCTGAAGGAAAGTGACCAACAGAGACTCAGTATACTGTTANAAAAAAAAAAAAAAAAAAAAAAAAGCTTATGACAGAGAAGCTTAAATATTTTAACCCTTTATAACAAATATGATAGTTCCACTTCTATTACTGTGTTTAAATTTAATTATCATTTAACCATCAAACTTTGTAAATGAGATCAAAATCAGATTTATCTTTGCATTTGTAAGGCAACAATACTGTGACAAAACATGGAAACTTATGTAGTAAGACTAACATGTACAAACACTATTGGAACTCTGGAACAGGAGGATTATACAGGCTTTTTTTTTAAAAAAAAATAGGCATTTATGATCATGAAATCTAAATATGTTACATGGGAGAGATTATCTCATTCTTGAAAATTGGCTGAAATTCTAGATCACAAAAAAGAAATTAATTGTGCAGAAACTGACATGAAAAATATCGGTATCATCCGTGTACTTTATGATACAGAAGGAAGCAACAGGCAACTCAACAGTAACTGCTTGAAATGTCTTTTTTTTGGTAAATATTTCTTTGGTAAATGTATGTAGTATAAAATCAAGAACTGCTTTCTTGGTGTCTCTTCAAAACATATGCAGGTCATACTTCAGTCCTTTAATAATTACACACAGCTGCCTTGAGTTCTTTATACAAAATGTGGGTTCTTTTTTGAATGCATCTCCCAATTCAGTGTTGTCAAAACCGAAAAGAAGAGGTCTTTTTTGCCATAATTTCATCTCAAGAAAGAATAAAAATTAAGGCATGTAATTTAATATTGGATGACATCAACAAAGTCTGAATAAGGTTTATCTATTTCAGTCCAGGAAACTGCAAACAACTTTTCAGGTTCAGGTTTGGAAATTACATTCTCTGATTTTACCCACTCCACTTAGAATTAAGTAACATAGTTGCTTTCTGTATGTAAACTCTAAAGTAACTGCATGTTCAGGACGAATTGCAGCAGTTCAATAATAAGTAATACTCAATACAACCAGGGGTGCACGCCCAGATAACCATGAACGTGTGCAACTCAAATTAGACAAATACTACCTGAAATTATACTGCTTTACCACGCTGTTCGTAGCATCCTTTTCAAAACAAACCAACTTCCCAAATGGAGCTTTATCACCTGTGAGCCGAGAGACACAYGACAAAGGAAAGGCAAAGGAAAGGCATAGGTATATATTGCTGGTTCTAGGTTTTTATATACTGCTGCTTCCTTACACTTAAGTAGGTGAACTACTTGCAAACAGGTAGAACTACTTATTTCAGATTTATAGGTCTAACATTTCCATGAAAATTATGGCCTCAGCAAGGTGTGACTCCCCATTAAGAGGTCATTGGCTACATTTTAACACCACAGCTTCTCTCTTGCTTTGGGACCTGTTTTGCTAAAATTTTAGTGGAATCACAGAATTACTGAGGTTGGATGGGAGCCCTGGAGGGCTCTATTCCAAGCCCTCAGCTCAAAGCAGGGTCAGCTTGAATATCCTGTTTGTATCCAAAGTCTGGTGTGCTCTCTTTGGCACTTCGGCAATCCCCCCCAACACACACACACACAAAATTATTTCAGCACTCTTTCTACATGAATAAAAAGACCATTAAAAAGTTAGCCTTTTCTTCCACTTTGATTTTATTCAGCTTCAGCACAGATTGTCTCAAGTGGTGGAATCATAAGCTTGGGATGCAATTCACCTAATGTCTGTAAGTCCTCATTTTTGGCTCAGACATTTGGCCTTCAGGGATTAAAAAAAAAAAAAAAAAGTAACTGGAGGTTTGCCAAAAACAGAAAAAAACAAATGATATCTGCAAGACTAATGCTGTCCCAGAATGTACTGTTTCACTGCTGTCTTTGATTTCCAGTTTCTAACACAATGCATGCACTAGCCTGCCTTATTCAAAACAACGCTTAAGGAAAAAAGAGACTCAAACTAGCTGCATTTGACTGTTTTTAGCTATTGCACTCAGGGTCTTTTCCCATTGATAATCACAGACAGATTAAAATACAAAGTAAAAATAGAATAGTCATTGTCAATGTCCCTGAAGCCAGATATAAGCAGGTGATCTTGTATGAGTCATCTGGTTTCCCAGCTTTGCCACTCCGTAAGGTGACCAAAGATATTAACCTTCAGAATTCTCTTGGAGCTCGGCAGCATAAGCTTTTTGGAGAGCTAAGCCCTTTTATACTCTGTGATGCTGCTGAATACCATTAAACAGCTTATTTTTTTTAATAGTTAATAAATCTGATTGTTTATCTTTGTCGAAGTTAAAAAGACTTGAAAACGAAACAGAATATATAGATAAATCAACAAATACACTCACTCTCTCTACACTTTATAGATTCTGGTCTCCGAAGCAAGTCAAATTGGTGATTAAATATAGATTTTAAACTCTTTGCATCCAACTGTAAATGAAATTTGAACTGCAGCTTTGTGTTAGGATGATGAACTCAGTATAAGTGGTCCATCTTGCCATACTGTTTTTCTTTCTACAATTTCTATTTGCATTATATTAGCATAATGCTGAAAAAAATGAACCTGCAGAATTATTCCTTAATAACTGTGCTGCAATGGAAACAGAATGTTCTGGTCCTTTCACACATGCTTACCACCTCCATACTGTTTCTGTACAGCTTGTTACGAGATTTAGTAACGGTAAGCTAGTTTATCTTCCTCTTACAGGACACAAGATACAGAACGGCTGCGAGAGCTGGGCCTCTTCAGCCTGGGGAAGAGGAGACTGAGGGGGGATCTTGTCAATGTGCACAAGTACCTGAAGGGAGAGTGTCAAGGGGATGGGGACGAACTCTTCTCAGTTGTCCCATGTGACAGGACAAGAAGCCATGGGCAGAAATTGAAGCACAGGAAGTTCCGCCTGACCGTGAGGGGGAATTTCTTCACTGTGAGGGTAACAGAGCACCGGAACGGGTTGCCCAGAGAGGTTGTGGAGTCTCCTTCTCTGGAGATCTTCAAGGCCCGCCTGGATGCAACCCTGTCTACCATGCTCTAGGTGACCCTGCTGAGCGGGGAGGTTGGACTAGATGATTTGCAGAGGTCCCTTCCAACCTTACTGATTCTATGATTCTATGAAAAAGAAAGATTTTTTTTAAACCATCTAAGCATTTCCACTTCAAAATAGCTTTTATTTAGAGATGAGATTTTAATGATTTGTTTCACTTTGATTATATACATATAATCTAGAAAATGGATTATATTAATCTATTTCACTTTCATCTGACATGGAGAGGGAGTATTCCCATATAAATTATGTGAGAATGGGAACAAACAGTTGGGGTAAATTAATTTCTTTAACTGCTGCACCTAGATCTTCAAGAGCACATCTATCTATACCCAGTATTTTCATCTGTATGCACAAGATGAAGCAAATTTTAGTTCCACAGATGGTTTACTTGGTGTGTCTCTTAATGCACTTACAGAATTTGATGAATTTATTTCTAAACCAAAATAAAACTTTTCTTGTCATTGGAAAGATGTAATTAAAATATAGATGATCTGGGGAAAAGATGTTTGGACTGTGAATGTGGACTTTAATGTGACAGGCTGACAGGCTTTASAGGCTAAACAGTGACTTTGATCATAAAAGGCTCACAAATAACTTCAACTATTTGTTCAGATCATTTTCAATAATCCAAACTGAGCTTTAAGACTACAGTACTTTGCATTAGTTATTCAAATTGCAAATATGCTTAGTCAGAGTAAACAGAACTGTTGCAATCTTAAATGAATAAACAATTAATCTTGTGACAGGTAACGCATTTTATAACCGCTGGGTTGATTCTCTGATCGCAATTTCACACTGAACAGAGTATGAGCAAAACAACGTCAAAATAACATCAGATTAATTTTGTAACTTTTTTTTTTGCCTCTCTTGTTTTCATACATGCTACAACACAGTAAACTTTAAAAAATGCAAACAACATCTCTACTAAAAGATACTTAAGGTATGAATTCAGAACTGATGGTCATATTTTGCATTGTTAGCCTCAGTATAAAACAAATACAGAGACAGATAGAAGGGGGAAGAGAGAAAGAGCCTTACAAATATACATCATTATTCTTAGAGTAATGTAGTCTCACAAGAGATTTCGAGAAGCCTGGGCAAATGCTTAGCTAGACTGTAAATAATCATTCTGCTCTGTCAGGGGGAATGACACGGTAACTTCACATGTCTTTTCCATTGCTAAGTTTCATGGTTCAATGGCTGAGCTAAAGCAAGTCCTTGCCCGTGTGCCCCCCCCCCCAATTATTTGTTATCTGCAGTAATTCCTATGAAAACTGAATTTTTCTGTAAATGTTCAAAGTGTCAATATTACAGGTTTCTTGAGGGCAGTGACACAGCAGCCCTGATAACTGGAGTTCATGGAGACTTAACGCATTTCATTGTGTCTTTCTCAAAGCCTGTTCCCTTTGGCACTTAAGGCTGCTGAATGTACCTTCAGCTGGACTGTGACTTTATTATCCAACTGTGCTGCACATTGTCAACTGCTTTCCACAACCCACTTCATGCCATTAGCAAAGCTTCTTTTTTTAAGAAGGAAAAGGGTGCCCAAGGATAACTCAGTTACAGTCACTGTTCTTCACCTCCCAGTTGGACAAATTTTGGTTCCTGCATCATTTAAAGTGGCAATCCACAATATATGACAGTAACCTCTCTTATACAACTCAGCACCACAGAATATGTTATAAGACATCAGGGTTTTCTATGTCAATGTCTTTCACACAGTACAGTAAGAGTCTGACTAATGATGTACTGTTCCCTACACGAGGCATATATGATACAGCAGTACTGTCAAAATCTTTGACTAGCTCTTTACATGCTGCTAGTATTACCACAAAGATAGATCTACTTTGTTTGGAAGAACATCCAGTGCCTTTTTGTGATAGGTCCTAACACCTATCAGCAGCAATCGTTATCTAAATGGCCATCTCTAATGGCCGATGAAGGAAGGCAAAACAACCTGTCAAAATAAAACAGTAGGGTTGTGGAAGGAGCAGTGGGGCATCCAAAATCCAGTGCTGTCTTTCTTTTGAGGGAAGGGGGGTGAGGGCTAGGTTTCCATTTGGAACTTTTTTTGGTCTTGAAGTTTTACAAATATAAGAGTAAATAATACTTGAAATTGAAGCTTTATTTACTATCCACATGCCTTCTCCTTGTTACTGAGGTTCAAATTTTATAGCCTCATTGATAGAAACCAGCAATCTCTGGAGCTCAGTCAATTACGGATAGGAGTCTCTGTACTGACACTTTACCAAAGTACATGAAGTCATTAAACCAGGGGGCAGAAAAGGCTCAAAGGCAAGGAGAACACTGGATAAAAGTTATACAAATAAAGTGGTAATACCTTAAACTGAGAATCCTGGTGACACTGATCCTGGTAAAATTCTGTAAATATCACTGTGATAGAGAGTGGAGATATCTTCCCCAAGCTGGTGTTCCTGCAGTCTGCTCTTCACTGCAGCTCACTGACAAACTCCTCTTCAAGCAAGATAAACGGAGAAACAATATACCCAACGCACTGAGAACTCATAATATTGAGCAAGAACCAACTTAGGAAGAACAAGACTCTTCTCTGGATACATTATCAAGGAAGTGTAATGCACTGAGAAGCGTGTAGTTTTGTGGTTTTGTCAGAAGAAAAAAAAAATCTACCTATCCAAAAATGAAAGATAGGCCAAGTTAGCTCTGTTAGTCACTGTAAAGTGGAGTCAGTGTTTTGATTTTATGGAATCATTTGTTACCAAATATGTTAAGTATGCAAATGTGGTATTTTGGTATGTGTTAACCTATTACACTGTACTGTACTCACTAGATGTTCTTTGTTGTGACAGTAGTAATTCCTATGGTGCTCGGCTTATACAGCATGGTGCACACACATCCTTTTGATAGCAGTAACTATGAAGCTGCAAGATGAATTGCTTTCCTGAAATTTTTTTCATCAACAAAAATTACCAATACATAGTTTGTTGATTTTTGAAGGATGTTTTGAGTTTTGTCTCCAAATTTATATACTGAGTATTTCCAATTTAGGAAAGGTATTAGGAAACTGCATTTTAGAAACATCGATATTAGTAACCTGATCTGCAAGGAGGAAAACATGCTATAAAAATATCAATTAAAAGATGATAAACATCCACAAAGGAAATATTTTTCAAGGCAAATATTGATTGTTATAGTTTTCACTAGCAGTTGCACTGAATAGGAGCACAAAGATTTTAATTAACAGTACCAGCTAATTCACTGTTGTCAATTTTGCTGATATTACTAGTAGAGGTATCAGAAGAATTAAATGATCAGTCCTGAAGGTTATTTAGGTGCTATGGAAACCTGAGAAATACTATTATCCCTCAAAGCAACTAGCCAAACTGTTCAAACTCTGAAATTCTACATTAAATACCAAAATTAACAGTTGGTATCTATTCCAAAATGAGCAATTTATAAGTGATCATAGTCTAAGGCAGTTCTTTACTATTCAGCTGTAGTAACCACTTGAGGTACTGCAAGAAAACTACAAGCACATTTTAGACATGAGGAGGTATTCAACAGTGTAAAGATTAGCATTCACTTTTTTTTTTTTTTTTTTTTTTTTTAAGTTTGAAGTAACAAACTACTAGTTCACATTTTGCAGGAGGAGGAACCAAGGCACACTCTCCTGAGGTCAGGATAGCCTTTTTTCCTCTGAAATCTAACAGCTTTGCTGTCCTAATTTAGTAATTCATCCTTATCTCATAACAGTAATTATGAATGGACTCTTATTTAGGGTTTGTCCTTAGCAAGGATTTTTCAACTATTACACTTGTACAACTATCTGCAGGTACCTAACATGTATTAATAAGCCGCTCTAAGGCAGAGCCCACACAACAGAGCACAGGCACGCTTCATATAAGGGCAGCAGTTCTGTTGATAAAACTTGCAGTACCAGAGGGAAGCTATTTCTATGCTTACTACCACCTCCTCCAACTGGAAGAACTGCAGCAGCAGAGATCCACCAAGAACTCCAGATAAGAGTTGACTCTTCCAAGAGTTTCATCTGTAGTGCTTGCTCCACCTGCTTTTGTTTTTTGGATGAAATACATCTCCTATGTCTCCCATTATTCTAGGAGACGTGGTCATCAAGTATCCATGCAGCAAATGACGGGAATAAAACATCCCATTTTGGGGTAATTTTCTTGGTTGATGGGCCAATGAATAAAGAATGAGAAAGGTACAAATCCCCTTCATTCCTCTTCTGAAAGTGTTCTCAGCCCTGAATTTTTCTCCAGAAATCACAAATACCTCTGGGATAACCAAAATGGTAAATCCAATTTCTGAAAACAAATATTTAAAATAACTACAAGTGCCCGACTAGTATTTAACAATGTTTACTTTGATTTTGTATTGCAGAAAAAACGTTTGAGTTGTTTCTAAATTTGCTGAAAAATGTTTCAACAAAACAAAAACAAAACATAAGTATTATCTCAGTTTTTAATCACTTCTAAATTGCAGAACTTATTTTCACTTGAAAGTTTGGTTAGACACCAAGAGTATTCTTAAAATTTCCTTTGCTGCATGGTAGACAATTTTCTCAGGCCAAGAATAAAGGAAATGATTCAGACAAGCTCCACTTTTTAATGAGACAGCTTTAAGTTTGCAGAAGCTTTTTTAGTCAGAGAATTGTTATCCAGGACATGTACCTGTCTAACAACCACATATTCTCAACTGTCATTTTAATGTGAACTTCAGATATGATACTGTAAACATCACACAAATCTACAATTTCACAATCAAGCAGTCAAAAAACATTCATTATACAACCCTGTCTACATCTCCACCCCCAAAATTTTAAATTTATATTTAACTGTTTTGATTCATGTCGGCACTAATATAAACTTGGTACTTCCTTAAAAACATCCAAGTTGCATTTAATTGAAGTTAATCAGAACTTTAAGAAAAAGTAATCAAATTGTAATTAAACACGTTAGAGAGTATCTTTTGGAGTAAACGTAAAATGTTCAGTTCTACAAATTAATAACCACCTTAATTAGAATGAGGTTCTCATTCCATTATTAGCTCTGGATTTAAAAGTACAACAATTTGTTTGAATTAATTGTCTATACTGATTCCAGCTACTTRCTAAGATCCAATTTCACCAAGAATTAACTACTTTTCATGACCACAATTTGTTTCTTCAGTACATTAATGGACTGCAACATACACAAAATAGCAACTTGTACAATGCTATATTTAAAATACCAAATTGACCTACATTCTGAGACTATTTTGGCCATTTTCTTTGAAATGTTTTTTGTCAAAGTAAGAACTATTTACTTCCTTTTAGCTCAGGGGAAAAAAACAACCCCCTCCTTCCCAAAAAAAAAAAAAAAAAAAAGCCAACAAAAACCAAAGGCTTATCTAATAGGCTTACAAAGTACTTGAAGCAATTGAAGTAGTAAGGATAAAGGAGAATGTCTTTCTGTAGTTAAATGAAGTTCAATAAATAACAACTTTTTCACTTACATATCTAACATTAGAATTGATTTATGGCTCACTGCTGACCTTCCATTGTGCAAAGTATTTAGCTAGAAGTGACACTAGCCAACCAAATGTCCTCAGCAGAGTTCTTTAATATGTATTATGGAAAATGAGGACAAGGACTCTTACTGGTTTTTGATTCTAAAAATAATTAATTATTCACAACACTAAAAACACCAATAACTCAACTAAGAGGTTGATTTAGCACTGTCATACCTTTATCAGCATGCTTGAAATATATGTGAGCATTTGTATTATACATAAAAGCATAAATCACTAAATGAAAATGAACTGCTGAATCACACTTAGCCTGACAATTAACACACAAAAAATGAAGACTTACAACAGAAAGAAGCTGTTATAGCCAGTATTCACTCACGTGTGCACTGATCATGCCATTCTGATTAAGGCAATTGGACTTGACATTTCACCATGATGAAGAATTTTAAGAGCGCATTTTGCATTCTCTTCCTCATTCATATTCTTGTTAAATCCTAATATAGATCATAACTATGCAGTTCTTCCTCAGGAAAACTCCTATTTGGACAAACTTCAAATAGATAAGAATGAAAATTATTTGACACTTTGTTGCTACCGATTACCAAATGGTCATTAAGTAGTGCACAGTACAAAATACAAGGTTGATTTTGCCTGCTAGTCCCCTACAAGACAAACTGGCTTTACAGTTAATAAGAAAAGAACAAACAATTTGTTCATGTTAGAGGTAAGTCCAACTTCTTTCTCAAAGAGATGCAGAGGAGTATGTAACTGGACTGATCAGTAATGATAATCATTTGAGTAAAGAGAGGTTGCACCATAAAATGGTCAAATGTAAAAAATAATTTTTCCCCTATATACAGTAATGATCTAACATATATAACTCCAAGAAATCRTAACTTCAGAGACGTAGCCAGTCACTCTTTTCTCCCTCCTTTGCTAGACCTGGATAGTAGATTAGTACTCACACTTCAGCAGCTGAACCTAATGGGCTCTCCTTTCATCAGCCACACAAGCAGAAGTCAGAACTTCTGGGTATGGCGTTACTATACCTCCTAAAATAGCTGTAAGAAGCACAAGAGCCTATGTAGGACTCAGGTAAGAGCTCCTCTTACCTTACACCTTAGGAATAAGGAGGCATTAATTTGGATGGTGCTTGTCATCCAGAAGCACCAAGAGACAGAAATTGCAGAGACACACGCTGCAGGAAAAAAAAAATGCACTGGAAGTTCCAGATGGTGCATCTCCAACAGATCTGCACGTTCCTGTGCTTCATGTAAAAATAAATCTGAAGCTGTGAGTAGGAGGGAAAAAAACACGCATGGTCACAGATAGATTTGATGTCATTGGGGAAATAAAGGTGAAGTGAGTGCCACAAGAAACCAAAGAACTCTAATAAAGAAGATGAGAAATACAAACATTAGGAGAGATGATTTGAGTGAACAGATTTATGCCCTATTTTAGGCAAGGATTTATCTAGGAAGGTTTTATTTGATCTTTCCACTAGGAGTGAAATTTACTTCTCTCTGCACCAGAGCCAGAAGAAGCATGTAGGAGAGAGAGACCCTTCCACATTCATAACCCACATGGTATCTTAGCAACTATTATCTATCTACAGGCTGAAAGAGCAGCTACTGGTACTCTTAACCTCTGGATTTAGCTATATACATACAGGATGCTCTCAAAAGATGCTGGGTTTAGATAGCAAAGGATCTTATATGGGCTTCCTGAGCAGAGCAGATGGCTTAATTTCATAATATCCAGAAAGACTGCATTTCTTAACACTTTAGTGGGCATATGACAGTAATCTCTATCCTAAAATCACTTGTCATCACTAAGTGACATGTGAATAGGGGAAGTTTGTATTTTTATTCAAATGTGTGTTTCCACACAGAAACAATCTGCAGATGCTCTATTAACTTTAATTCAAAGGATATCAGTATTTCATAGTGAGGGGGACACCAAATTGTAGCAAAGTACAAAAAGTACTGTAACACTTGTGCCTTAGGAAGCATTTACTTTAATTTTAATCATTATCTGCTTATATCTACAAGTATCTCACTGCCACTTACTCATCTCTGCTGCTCTTTGAAAGAACTGCAAATGAAAACAGCCAGAAACTATTCAGAGAATGTCCCTAAGGTGTGTGCTTTGAACTGATCCTACAAGGCATTTTGACTGTTATTTAAGAGCAATCCATTTACACTTTGATCACCATTCACATTCACAAATATAATGTATTATGAACCATATCTGAGAATCAAGAGCAAAAATTAGATTATTCACCTGTAAAACCTRTAGGTATCAAGAGAAAACCTGAGGCATCTTTACCACAGCTGAGTAATATGAGAGATTTCACAAGTGGTCCTCATGAAATCCTGCTGTCTGATTGCTCTGGCATCAGCATGCAGATTATGACCAGGCTAAATCATTTCAGGTAACAGCTGAAGCTGTGTATGACATTCACTCTACAATGGATTTTGCTACTAAAATGTATTATTGATGCCTTCCAGCTCTCACTTCATGAACGTTTTCTAGTATGCGGGTGTCTTTTACAGACAAGCGAAACTCAGATCAGGAATGAGTACATTTGTTACAGTCCAGACATTTCCCTATATCTGTTAATGTTACAAAGTTACTACTCATGTTGAACAACCTGTCATTTATCATCATGTGGACACAAGAAGAATTCTTCTTTAGAAATACTCATTTCAGACTATCTAAAAGTAACTATAATAAACCAATTCTTTTTCTCCCTTATTTAAAAATGCAGTATTTTTTTCCCTTCTCAGAGAACACTTGACAAAAGCATTATCACATGTCCATTATTCAGATCTTTTTCCTTTTACACACTATCCAGCTCTCCTTGTTTGAAGCAACAGATAGGTTTTAGCATATCTAATATATTTAGATCCCAGATTTAGATTACAGTGACACCATTATGAGAATGCTACCAAAATTAACAGCCACATCATCCTCCTTGGATATCACCAGAAAAAAANAAAAAAAAAAAAAAAAAGAAAGAAAAAAAAAAAAAAAGTCATCCAGTCAATAATTAACCAATAGCAGATAAGAAGGTAGTCCAAAACTTCCCAAATGCATGACATCCAAATATAATATTTGGAAATTAAAATAATGCAGTGATAGTATTCAATATTTTAGACATACACAATAGTGGTAATATTGGGATACAGAAAACAATTCTGAACCTTTATATGATAAGAAATCTTTGATTCTTGAGAAAAAAAGAGAGAGGGAGGGAGGGCATGATAAAAATGGAATATAGACACTGATAGGTAACTACAGAGGATACGCTGATCTAGCACGAACGCTAGCAGGGGGAACAGGCAATACACGCTGCACGTATGCACTGTGCTGGTAAATGTCGCTGTCACACTACTGTCTGTCTCTCTATTGTCTTCAAGGGTAAACTAGAATAAACTAGACATATTGCAAGCTTACAGCTTTTCTAAYACAGTCACAATGACACACACTGTAAGTAACATCATTACCTCTGTACAGCATAATACTAAATAAACAGTAACTTTAACACAAGTCTAGACTTTAAAGTTATTTGCTTAAATAATTTCTAAACTGAAGCAAACTGCACTTAGATACACTTTATTTTTATTTTTTAAACAATGTAATTCTAAGTAATGACTGAAAAGACTGTAGTTCACTAGTTGGGAAGCCAGGACAAGCTGCACTAAAGATTTCTATCTAAAAGATGTCTTAGAAATGTGCAATTCGTAAAAGGACTAYGGAAGTCAATGCAAGGGCATGCCAGGAAGCCATTATTTCTCTTGCACCTGTCCGTTAACTGAACTGAGTTTCCACAACTTTTCTGTCTCCCAATTCTTCGCTAAGGTTACTCAATTGAAGTCCGATTAAAAATACTTTGGAGACCTGCACTTCAAATTGAGAGAATTAAGTCATTAACTAACATAGCTATCAATATATCACCTTTAGAAATATAGCATCTGTTGCAGTCACAAGCTGCATTCACTGATCCAGTTAGTCAGCTTCTTACTTCTGTTCCCCAAACGTCAAAGATGGGAACCATTCTCAGCTTAGTGGCATGTCTAGAGAACAAGAGCATATATATTTAACTAGAACCAAAGTAAATTTAGAATATTTGCCTGTTGTTGTTTTTTCCCTTTTCTATTACATAAAGTGTACATTCCTAATTTAGCATTAAAGGATAACTTTTCCTTCTTTGGGAACACATTTGGTCTTCTTGTAAATTCCCCACATATCGGGGCTTCAACATGCATTCGGTTTAAGAAAGTACCTTATTTTTATTAACATACTGCCTCTCACATCTTTATGATTCCTCAATTCAATGGAAACACGTAAATACAGCTTCTGATAGACTTGAGCTAAAGTTGGGAAACACTTTTCTATGGAAAATAGAAGACTAATCCTACATCCTCTGAAGTACAGAGGAAAAATTCCTCTGATTCCTTCCAGCAGGCTTAGAGACAGAGTAATTCATCTATGACTACTGCCATTTCCTCCATGTACCAAGAATTTCACCAGCAACAAGGCCACTCCTTCAACTATAAAATCAAGATTAAGGAATGTTGCAATGTATTTTGTTAAACTGAGGTTGAGTTAAGTAATCCCAAGATTATCAGTATGCTAAACATTGAAATAACCGCACTCCAATTAAAACAGAAATATCTTCTCATTTAACAATATTCACTACATAATATGCATCTTTAGACTCATTTCAATTAATTTTTGAAATTTGTATTTGCTGATTAATGTCTTTTTCCCCTCTCTACTGTAACAAACATCTATCAAGAAATATTAAAAGTAGAAACAAAGTAAAACCTAGGAGTTTCTTTCTCTTTCAGTTTGTTCTGGTTTTATTTTCAAGCTAGTCTATAATTTATTAAGACACATTCCTGTCATACTTTTTCATCATTTTAAACCAGAAAAATACAGTGCATATACTGCCCTGCCAAATAAACCTACTCACTCTTTTTCATTGAGCAGAGACTGAAAACAAGATATATATACCTAGCATACAAAAAGCATATATTTTTATAGAAATAAGCATTTGGTATTGTCCAAATTCAGCGCAAATAAATAAGGCAGTGCCCCGCTTACTCTGCTTGACAGTGTGCAAGTCCTAAACCCCACCCATTCCTTTGTTAAGGGGTTGTTAACTACAATCATGCCCAAGAGGGACTTTCAATTCCTAGAGAAAAAGAAGGTTTTATAACAGCTGCCACATTCCCCAATGGCTTCAGTGCTGTAAGCAGTACCAATTTAAGGTCTATCCAAGTCTCTGCAGAACCTGGGCAATGTGCAGATGAGTTGGTGCCTCACTTAGATAATCTGCCCTTGCTCTCCCCGGAACACTTGAAACAAAATCCATTAGGGCCTACGGGAATATCTTGTCTTGAATGAATTTGGAAGTAGCCTTCACTGGTAGCATGAACCAGCTTTAGACTCCTCACAGCAATACATTTTTCAAGTAATTTGTTGCTTCTACTGCTTACCCTGTGCAGATCTCCCACCATCAGCACAAGTGATGATAAGGGATTTCAATGCACTGGGATTTTCTGTCTTACAACTCAGTCATCCCTCACCCTTCACATCAGCGTTGAAGTCTGTTACTTACCCTACTAAATATGCTGTCCACCCTTCATTCTTTGGGTCTTAAAACTGTCATTCTATACTGTATTTGCAGAGTAAGGAACACAGTATGGTTCACAGTCCATATCTAGGATACTTCAAAGAAGATCAGACAGATGAGAGCAGCAACAGCACTAAAACTGCAACTGGTAACTGAGATGAAACCCAAGTGAAAGTAGAACAATAGAGCTAAGAAGAATTCACAGTAGACCACAGTCTTTAGCCCAGATTATGTCAGGGAGATAGTGGTCAGCTTTTGAGATATAATGCATGAATTTGGGAATGCAGATGGAGCGGACAGAATATGCTATAACTTCCAGGAAGTCAGGACTTCAATTAACTAAATTAAACTAAATTAACTGAAAATGAGCAGCTAAATCAGATCATTCCTTTTGAGCTCTGGAATAATTCCCTTTGCTCCTCCTTTCTTCTCATCTGGTGTTAGGAAGCACAAAATATTTAAGAGGATGGTCTGAATTTTGCAATAAAGTGTGTGGTCACAAGAACGGCTAGCACACCAGATCAAATAAAATTGGAAGAGTTCCTACTATCAACACTCAAAAGAATTTGAGGTTAGCTAGATGATTAATAGGTCTGAATGGAAATCTTCAGAGAGGAATAAAAAATTACGTTACTTCTCAAATTGCTGTAGTGTACAACAGTGAAGGATTAAATAAACAAATTCTAACACACTATTTTGGTCTTAGTATATTTCTTGGTCCAGTAACTGTTCACGCAAAATACTGAAGCAAAAGACAAAGCCAGGTTGTATTCAGTCCCTATTACACAAACAGATATCAGACTGTCAGAGCTACAAGACAGAGAGGTCATTTTGACTAGCCAGCACTTGCTCTGTCTTACTATTTATTATGAAATCACAACATAAAAGTAGAGTAATAAAATACAAAAACCAGAAGAAACAGTCACACTCTACCATGATAGAAAGAAGCATTTCTCACTAGCTCTGCATGACTTTTCACTACAAATCCTTAAGTGAACTATAGAAGAAATTGCTTTCAAATGTCACAAAGCATTTGGGATTCCTAGGTATCTGAAGAAAAATAAACAAACAAAAATCCCAACTCCTTCATGACAAGGTTTTTCAATTTTCATTCCTCTGAAAATGGATCTTTTAAAAAAACCAATGGTATTTGTGTCTCCTCCAAAGAAATATATTAATCTTCGGAGACAGAAACACTGCCCCAAGTTGTATCTAATCATTCTCCTTTGTACCTCTTTTTGTAAGTACTGCTGGACATACACAACAAGGACCATCTTGATTCAAACATGTTTGTATCTACCCTTTCAGTAAGAAGAGATGAGATACCTGCCCTCAGAATTCTCCTCTACTCAGTCCCCAAATCAGACAAAGACCTGGGGACAAGAGAAAAAGTCCCTCTGATTCCAAGGCAATTCTGCAGCTCATTAGCTCCCACCGGTTCCCACAGATGACGGCTTTGTGTTCCTTCAGACTGAGCCCTGAATCTTGGACACAACAAAAGTGTCATTAAAAGAATTCATAATATTGTCAACCATTCCTTCATTGTGGACCATGAAATGGAGTGATCTCAGGACCACAGCAAGAAGCGGGAAGAATGTATGACAGAAGTAGCTATACTTTCTAATTCAGGAAAGTAGGAAGATTCGTAAGCACAATTTAAGAGCATGACCAATCTTTTCACTATATGTAATTAAAAATGTACAAAATATGAGAGTTAAAAACAACTAAGGACTGGCGCTCACATGGAAAACCTGATCATTTAGTTAAGAGGAATTAAAAATAGAAGAAAAGGAAGAGAACAAACTAACCTGAATGGCAAGTTAGTTGAAATTATCTTATATGAAACTAAGAAGGAAAAAAAAACACAAGGCTGTACATTAACAGTTTAGAAGAGGTTGGTCATAAATCATAGGTGATGCTGGCTTAAAGAAAGAAATCCTCAGATCTACGTTCAGATGTCAGTTGTAATTACACAGGAGTTAGTCCCAAAGTCTGAACATTTGCACCCATTCTATATCATTCACTCCATGCAAAAAAATAAGCTTCTTAAATATAGTTCTGTTTTGCAGGTGAGGCTGATTACAGGATCACACAAATAAAATTGAGTATTACCTACGTGAGGGTTGAGAAGACTTAAATTTATCCAAGTATGTAAAAGACAGAGAGATTGAGATTCTAAATTCTCCTCTCTGAATCTGTCAGTCGTAACAAGGCAAATTCTCATCCAAAGACAAAAGAATATTTCAGGTACAGCCCTGTTATGCTTTGGCAAGATCAACAGCAATGCATTTAAAGATGACTTCACCAGTTCAGTGTGTCATGAGACACAGATAACATTTTCAGGATTTTCATTTGAGTCAGAAGATGCATTTGACCAGGTAGAGCTGAGCGCAAGGATATTAGATCAAGAAATAGCAGTAGGAAGAGGATTTTATGCAGTTATATGAATTGGTATTAGTGTCATACTTTGAATATAAAGGAAGAGTTCAAATACAGAACTACTAGAGGGATATTAGTCAAACAGTCACCAAGAAAACAAGTCCTTGTTTCTGTGCTATTTGAGCTATTCATTCATTTCAGGAGATGAGCGAGCAGAAGAAAAAGTGACATGACTTATCTTAAATCAGTGATACAGTAATGCAGACTGGTAAGTCTGAAGTGAGAAGTCTAACAAAAATTGCGTTACTAGCTTTTATAGAAAAGGGTTATGAAATAAATTAAAAGTTGAAGAAAATGTGTGTTAAAAAAAAAAGCAGGTTTAGTAGCTAGTTATTTAAGTATTCCTATGGAGCAATTTAAAGGAAAAAATATGCTTATAAAGGCCTCACGTTCAAAACCATAATTTGTACATGCTTCATGAAGTCCTATTCACCACTTCAACTCTTTGTAAGGTCCATAACCTGCTGCACCCTTTTCTTGGCACAGCACATATCTCCACAGTAAACCATTACTGGTTGTCCTCAAATAAACTATGAGTGAACAATGACATATTTACACACCCCAATGAGATCAAAAACTCACAAAAATGATCTATGTACTGAAATTTCTTATCTATTCTAGAGTTGCAGATGGACTGCTCCTCCTGCCTTACACTTCTAAAACCAGGTATCTTGCCAAGCACTTTATCAATATACTTAAGAAGGGCTATATTTTCAATTCTGCCTGATAAAATATGAACTATGGCATTTCTGCAGCATGATAGTTTGCTTCTATTCATAGCTGTTATTAAAGTTCTGCAATGGGTAAAAAAGGTCCTTGACAGAATATTTTGGAAAGGAAAAAAGACAAAGTATCATTCTACTGCATAAAACTGGATATTAGAACACTTATATAAGCAGGAAAAATCTATTTTATAAAGCGTCAATTTAATTTTCAGCTACATCCTTGCATTCAAATACAAAACAGTAGAAGGTACAGGCACAGCAGGATAAAGAACATTAATATATTAAAGCCGGTTCTGGATGTGTCTCTACCGGTAAAGCAGTTCTTAAAATCCTTCTCTGATGACAGCACCATATCCCACTACTACTTTCCTTATCTGTATGTGACAGATCAGAAGACAAGATCCATTTGGAGATTTTAGCATAGGATTTCAAAGGAATAGAGAAGTCTAAGAATGACACATAATAAGTAATTGGAGACCACTTGGATACAGTGGAGGTGTCAAGGGTACAAGCACCTGTGTATGTGCAGTAGCTCAATTTACTCACATTACCAAATTACAAAGATTTGCCAGAACGCGCCCTAAGTCAAACACACAAGCCTTCTGAAAATTCAGACAGTGCTTACTCAGATTTTCAGAAATCTACCGGAAATCCGCTAGATTTAGATTCAGGCATTCAGATTTAGGCACTAAAGGTTTAACAATTTCTATTAAGAACTTCACCTTTAGAGGCCTAAATGATCCTTGCCAATGCTTGTGCCTCTTGCATTCAAATATCAAAATGTAACAATGTTTAGAGGTAGATGTATATGCAAGTAGTTATTTTCTTAACTGGGAACCTAAGGGCATCATCTGATAGCACAAGTTTTCACTCAAAAAAAGGGAGATCTACGATTAGAACAGTTAACCTAGGAAACAAAGACGTCATTTATACACACAGGACCTGATGTTGCCTTTTTGTTTTATGAATTCTTCCACTAAAACTACAATGGCCCTGCTATATGTATTCAGAATACTTACCAAACACAGAAAATCAATACTTAGTAAAATAATTCAGGAAAATAGATAAATTGTTGCATCTGAAGATTAACTTTTTATTTTTCCTTACAAAACTAGTTTTGCTGAAGGACTTCCATATAGCATATACCCTAGGGAAATAATGTAGTACATTTTTCATTGTCTTCAAATCTATTTTATGCTCTACTGCAGTTAACATTAAATTTGAAACAGAAAAAAACACACAAAACGAAACACTGATAGTAGTCATGGAGCAGAAAGTTTGGCAGAAACATCTGATGGAAAACTTGGTGGCTTTCATATAAAGCTGCCGTTGTATAAAAAAGGAATCTCCTGCCTAAATCCTCAGCTAGCTGAACAAAGTGCACACTGCAGCTAAAAATTAGGTTAGATTTAAAGCTGCCATCATACCACACATCACAAACCAGGTTCGAATCTGATTTTATTCCAAGAAAACTGATTTGGAGGGGAACGTATATGTTTCTCTATTTCTAGGTTTATCAGAGAAACCCGTAAGGATCAAGATGTATTTACCAATGTGTGATTTATAGCAGTTATTTCCTGCATTCTGTCTTTGAGGAAGTATAATACCATCAGATCAACATCATGTATGTTGACATAATTGCATATATGTCACTTAATTCTTGGAAAAAATCATCATATGGCCCTGACCCACTATGATTTAGAACTTATTTCATACTTATTTCATTTCACTTTTTTTCCCCTCATGAATTAGACATAGTATGTCAACTTTAAAGTTTATTTTTATTGGCTTTTTCTGTTTTCATTATTAAAACTTGTTTTATGTATTTTAATCTATTATATCTTTTATAGATGAATTCTTGTTAATATTCTGCTTAAGTCAAGGTTTAGAGGATTTGTTCTACAGAGTAACTTCCTCTGCATGGAATGAAGTGAACCATGTCACCAGCTCTGCTGTCGAACGCTCCTGATTCCTTCGGAGGAATCTTCTCTGCTTTTAGCAATCTAATGAAGCACCTTCAATACCATACCCCTAAAATAACTATGAAGTATATTACATACTTTAGGAGGTTAGGAGAGACGATGAGATGAAGTCTGGGAGGCTGGAAAAGTCAGAGCCACAGAAATTATCTACAGGGAAAGACTTCATTAGAAAATGAAATACAGGACAACAGCCAAATTACACCAGTAAATTCCAAGAAGCAAAGACAAAGAGAAGTCTTATTTAATAATGCTTACTATTCTACAAGAAATTATGTATTTCAAAGATATTTGCTATTTGAAATCATATCAATAGAGCATGTTACTGTCACAACCATATAAATATAAAGGAGGTTTACGGACTACTTAAGTACCGTAACATTCACATGAAGGTCCAGCAGAAATCGGTTCAATACACTGTAATTGCAGAGAACATGGCAAGACTCTCCATGATTCATTTTCTTGGAACTGTCCTTCTGAGACCATTTAACTTCTAGGGTCACATTATATTTTCACCTCTGAGAAAGAAGCGTAAGCATCTTACAATATAGAACGGATTGGGCCACTCCTGTCAACCTCATATCCTTCTAGTCACATTACAGTCATTCTATAGCTGATAAAACAGCTGATATAGCTGAACAATTTACATATTATAGATTGATAAACAGATTTTAAAGTCAAGGCTGACTTTTCTATGGAGTAAAGCAAAGCAGAATATGTCAATGGCTCATCTCCTTGCCATTATAAAAATCCTTAAGTTTTTTTCAAAGGCCTAGCTAAAGTTTTACACTTACATATGCATAGTTTTCCTTTAAAAGATAAACTGAAATAGAGAGAAAAGCTAAGTTTCATTTTCAGAAAAGCTTATTCATATTTTGTCTTTGAGACAGGACTAAATCAACTGTTGCGTTCACACATTTACATCAGACTGTAATCCAGGCCCAATCTTGAGAATAACATCTGTAAACAACATGTGGAAAGAAAAAATATCCAGAGATAAATAAAATTTTAATTCATCAGACTCTTTATAGGAAACAGACCTGAGGAGGATCAAAGTTTTGTCTATATTTGAAATTGGAAGCTACAGTTAGCATTTTACCAAACTGCCTCCTTATCTATTCCTCAACCTTACTTCCTTATTTTTATTCATAAACATTTATCTTTTCTGAAACCCAGACTCAGGAAGTATACTGGATATGGACCACAGATAATCTACTGTAAATTATTTTCCTTAATTATATTATCAAAATGTATTTGTAATAGGATGCTGAAAGGCTTTGAATATAAACCACATTGGAAAGGTGCATCAAAGACAAAGAAATACATAATAAAATGCTGAAAGACAGTTTATGAAAAAGTATTAGCAAGCTACACATACACACATTCTGAAAATGGTTTCCTGAACAGAAACATAATTGCCAGCTACCTGTATGTTGAATTATTGATTCCCATAGGAAATTGGCATATTGGTTAGAACTAGTACTGCTTATAATCTATTTCTCTGTCCAAGTTTGCAGTAGGTTCTTTGGAGAAATTTCTAGAAATTCTATAATTAAATAAGCCACTTTTTGCAGAAGCTTCACCATGGGTCCAAGAGAGCTGGTTAATATGCAAGTATTACTTCCTCCACACTCAAGAGCAGAACATCCCTATGAGTAAGAAGTCAAGAAAAGAGGGATCTGCATGGATGAGCAAGGAGCTCCCAGCAAAACTCAAACAGAAGGAAGTACACAAAATGTGAAAAAAGGGACATGCCACTTGGGAGGAATAAAAGCTCTGTCAGAGTTTGCAGAGACGTGATGAAGGCAGCTAAGGCCCATATGGAATTAAATCTGGCAAGGGATGTCAAAGACAACAAGAAGGGCTTCTCCAAACACATGCACTGCAAAAGGAAGACTAGGGAAAATGTGTGCCCAAAGTTGAATGGGATGGGTGCCCTGGTGATGAAGGATACAGAGAAGGCAGAGTTTCTGAATGCCTTGTTTCCTTCAGTCTTTACTGCTAAGGACAGCCCTCAGGACTCCCAGAACCTGGAAATGAGAGAGGAAGACTGTAGAAAGGATGAATTTCCATTGGTTGAGGAGGATCAGGTTAGAGATCACTTAGGCAAACTTGACACCCACAAATCTACAGGCCCTGATGTGATATACCCACAAATGCTGAGGGAGCTGGCAGACGTTGTTGTCAGGCTGCTCTCTATCATCTTTGAGATGTTGTTGCCAGGCCAGCATTTCCATCATGGAGAACAGGAGAGGTGCCTGAGGGCTGGAAGAAAGCCATGGCACTCATCTTCAAGAAGGGCAAGAAGGAGGACCCAAGCAACTACAGGCCAGTCAGCCTCACCTCCACCTCTGGAAAGGTGATGGAGCAGCTCATTCTAGATGTCATCTCCAGACATATGGAGGAAAAGGAGGTGATCAGGAGTAGTCAGCATGGATTCACCAAGGGGAAATCCTGCTTAACTGACCTGATAGCCTTCTATGATGGAATGACTGGCTGCACAGATGAGGAGAGACACTGTCTCCCATAATATCCTCCCAGGCAAACTCAGGAAGTGTGGGTTACCTGAGTGGACAGCGAGGTGGACTGAGGCCTGGCTGAAAGGCAGAGCTCAGAGGGTCGTCATCAGTGGCGTGGAGTCCAGTTGGAGGGCTGTAGCTAGTGGCGTCCCCGAGGGCTCAGGACAGGGACCAGTCTTGTTCAACATACTCATCAATGACATGGATGAAGAGACAGAGCCTCTCCTCAGCAAGCCTGCTGATGATACAAAACTGGGAGGAGCAGCTGATACACCAGAGGGCTGTGCTGCCATTCAGACAGACCTGGACAGGCTAGAGAGCTGGGTGGAGAGGAACCTCCTGAGGTTCAACAAGGGCAAGTGCAGAGTCCTGCACCTAGGAAGAAATAATCCCACGCACCAGTACAGGATGAGGGCTGATGTGGTAGAAAGCAGCACTGTGGAGAAGGAGCTGGGAGTGCTGGTGGACAAGTTAACCATAAACCAGCAATGTGCCCTTGTGGCCAAAGTGGCCAGTGGTATCTTGTGGTGTATTAGGAAGCGTGTTGCCAGTAGATCGAGGGAGGTGATCCTGCCCCTCTCCTCAGCCCTGGGGAGGCCTCATCTCGAGTACTGTGTCCAGTTCTGGGCTCCCCACTACAAGAGAGACATGGAGCTACTGCAGAGAGTCCGGCGTAGGGCTACAAAGATGATCAGAGGGCTGGAGCACCTGCCCTATGAGGAACAGCTGCGAGAGCTGGGCCTTTTCAGCCCGAGGAAGAGAAGACTGAGGGGGTATCTTATCAACACCTACAAATACCTTAAGGGAGGGTGTCAGGAGGAGGACGGGCCGGACTCTCTTCGGTGGTGCCCTGTGACAGGACAAGAGGCAGCAGGCACAAACACACACAGAAAGTTCTATCTGAATATGAGGAAAAATGTCTTCCCTGTGAGAGTGACGGAGCACTGGACCAGGTTGCCCAGAGAGGTGGGGGAGTCTCCTTCTCTGGAGATATTCAAGGCCCGCCTGGATGCAACCCTGTCTAACATGCTCTAAGCGACCCTGCTTGAGCAGGGAGGTAGGTCTAGATGATCTCCAAAGGACCCTTCAAAACTCAACCATTCCATGATTCTGTGATTATTCTGCTTAATGTGTTGCTGCAGTTTGATGCACTGAAATTTAAGCAGCTCTGCATGACTACCTATTACAAAGACCAACATTATGAAGAATATCCAGAACAGAAACATCCAATAGTCTAAAGCTTGTGGCAATGAGTTCCCCCAGGTACTTATATATTTTGTCGAAACGCCATATGCTCGGTTTTAAAGCAAGTAAAAATGAACTTTTTTTGCATTTGTTATTTTCATGCTTCTTGTGTCCCATTTCATTCCTTTCTGCTCCAGAAAGAGCAGTTCTAATCTTTGCAAATCTATCCTCTTAAAAGTCATTCCAGGTCTATAATTACACTGTCACCCTTCTCTGGACTCCTATTTCTGCTAAATGTTTTTCAAGTACCTCCTCTGACATTTTAATTTACGTTTTTTGAGAAGAATTACAAATCACTTAGCTTTTCAGCATAAACCTCATTCACCTTAAGTGCTCTCTCCACTTTCTGGTAGGCCCAATGACCCAGTAGCTCTTTAACAGACTGCATGTGTCTGAAATATTTATTTTCTTATTAACTGCTTCTCTGAAATAATTCCATCAGAGTCTTCTGAACTCTCAGCTTTTAAACTATGGTGAGTAAAATTCATTTCTTCTTAATGCACTCCGCTGGATCTGGATTTTTACTTTCAGAAGATTATGGAACTGCCTGCAAGAACATTTGTACTTCTCCACTAAACCATAAGACTTTTTTTTTTTTTTTTTTGGGGGGGGGGGGTCATGGTGCTTGTTCATGCTTTTAAGTTCTGTCTTTGTTAAAATTACCTCTCATACCTGATGAGTCATATTGTCAAAGGACTTCAGCACATTCCCTCTTCACTTTAGGCTCCTTTGATATATTTTTTTTTTAATAATTTTTTATTAAAATAATTACAAAATCTAGTTTATTGCTATTAAATATATATATCTTTTTACTAAGATACCTCTTAGTAGCAAGACTCCTCTGTTGCTAGATACTGATTCCTCTTCAGGACCATACCATCTTTAACCTTGTGTTTCAAAGCAAAACACACAACTTTTGCTTTGAAGAGGTATTGATTTTTTATATCAAATGATTACCTAAATAAGGACTCTGTTCAAGTGATCTGGGTTCCTGAGATGAGCTGCCAATCCGTAGTATCTCATAGAAAAGTCTTGACTGTTGGACAGCTCAGAGGTTCTCACATCNAAAAAAAAAAAAAAAAAAAAAAAAAAAAGATTAGCAGAAGTACTAAAATTTACAAAGAAGAAAATGAATATTATTAGAAAAAAATTCAATGAATTCTAAAGGACAGCTTATACAACTAAATCTCCCAGTCTTTGGAAATCTTCACATTAACCCTATAAATTAGTATTGTTAAGCAGGTTAGCAAGAAAGTAAATAACAAATACTTTCTTTCAAATATTTAATACAGGAAAATATACACTATATTTTAAAAATAGCCTTTTATTGCCTATTTTAATGAAACAAGCAAGAAATGGTCATGATTCTAGCTTGTTTACAAAATTAGAACTGTAATTTATTAATCTGTTCTAATCTTATAGCATCTTAAGTATATGCTATTTAGTATACGATAATTAGCATAAGGCTCAATTCTGATATTACTCACATATTCCAGTAGACCTTTCCCCCCTCCCTTGAACTGTATATGTTGCACACACTCTAACTTTAAATGAACTACCACCTTGAGCTTCATAGAAAGACTTTCTAATTCTGCAACACAGCTCATAAAGATGCAGAATATAGAAGAAATAACAGCACTAATATCAGGATACAAAAAATGGAGACAGTTTCACTCACTTTATGGACAACTGAGCATCTTCATAATGACAGTTCCTAAACCACAGTCTGAGTTGAGACATTTTTAGTTACATGAGCTGAAAACACTCAAGAAACTGCTGAATGTTCTAAGCATTAAAGGAAAGACAGGAAAATCCAAATGTCCAGAGACACATCTCCAAGATAAAGGTGAAGAAGTACAGAACTTAAAGCTTAAGTACAGAACTTAAAAAATCAAAAAGCTTACAGGTCTTATTCACTGAGAGGCTTTGATGCTCAGCAGCTCCCTACAATACTTTCTGCATGATGTAGGCTCAGTGATCAAATAATCTTTTTGTAATTGTATAACAGATGAAAGTCAAATTTAGTAAACATTCCAGCAGTAAGCAAGCAAAAGGATATTCCTGTCAACTAAAAGAACATCCTGAGAATATAAACTATTAAAGATATGTATCTTACTGTTTTGTCTGTATTTGGGGAAAAGAAACAAGGTTATGAGTATGGAAATTTGAAAGCCTCTGAAAAGCCTTTGAAGCTTTCAGTAGAAGTGTTGATTGTAGTACTGTACATAGGAAAATTACAGCCTTCTATAAGCATGCGTTTATCACATGCATGTCAATCTGTACTTTGACCTTCAGTTTTGATAGYCTTACAATATTTTGTATTTAAACRTGTGTGTGTGTGCACCTGTGTCTATGTACATGTATATACAGCAAAAAGATTAGATGCAGGATAGTTGCCAAGGTTTAATTGTGTTCCCTGACATGCTGTTGGACCCCAGTTTTGCAATTTTACCCTTCAGTGCTTTTGTTTACTCTTTCACGTTTATTTATTGTTGGCAATCTTTATCTATTAAGCACATATCTTCCAAAGAACAAAATCACAGGATTAGGAGAGCCATAGAGAAAATAACTAGCTTAGGAAATCATTTGTAAATAGTTGAATTCTGATAGTCTCTTGAATATGTCAGGCTAGTACAAAAATGCAATTATCCCAGAAGCTTTTGAAATGCAGTAGCCTTACTCAGTTCTAGGGCAGGTTATTATAGATCTTTTTAATACACTCCGTTCACTCTTGCAGTTCTTCCAGAGCAGTTTTATATCCCCTTCTTACCAGCAACATAGCTGGTCAGCCAGTCTGCAGATCTGAGGAGCTTGTCTGGAGACCAGAATGCAGGAAGCTGATTAGCCTTCTATGCCCCAACTTCCCTGATCTCCTCCTCTGCATTGGGTCAGCACGTCCTCCTACAAAATCTTCTTTTAAAATTGTGTTTGAGTGTGTTTCAAGGGTAGTCATCTCGATCTGATATTTCTGAGTCTAAACCCAAAGTAATAAGGAGTACTTTGAAAGTACACACCTGACAATTTTACAGCAACTGATGTCTTCTTCCTCAGACTTAACAGTGGATACATATTATTTAACACCCTGCAGCTGTGAATTTCAAAAAAAATTCTAGTTACATGTGAGATATAAGTATTTTTAAAAAATTTTAAAAATACTTATATAACTCACAAATATCATGCCAGAAAAACTTCAGTATAGTTCCCATGTTCATATTAGTGATATTCTGATGCTTCCTGGCACCTCCATTAAATACAGTATTTAACAACCATGTAGTTTTGTGTATGTACTTTTCCATGTTCCATTACAGTTTAATGCACCTTTTAACATAATTTCTAGTTCTTAGTTACCTTATTCCCTGAAAGACAGATACCCAGAGACAGGTTCAGAAATGGAAGGTCAAGCTATATCTGAGTCAGAACAAGAGTATCCCACTGCTCTCATTATATTTCAGTAGACTAGATGCAAATTTTTTGTAGCTTTATTATCCAAGAAATTGTAAATGAAATGTTTACAGAGGTCTACTACATTTCAACCTAGACATGTACAAAAAAACCCCCATCTTTTTATCAAATAAAAAACGTGCAAAATTTAACTTTCCAATTGACATCACGACTCCATTTGAGATCCTTACCTCCCTCTTGAGCATAAATGCTCTGACATTATGTTCATACATTCATATCTTGGCTTGATCAACTGTCTGCTTTGTGCTATGATCAAGAAAAAGTATCTTATCTAAACAGGTCTTGAGTTTTTGCCTAAAAAAATATTTTAAAAATATAATGGAAAACAATTTTCTTGCTCTTCCTTTCATGACTTTCCTTGAAAGAGAAATGGTACAGGTAGGATCATTTCTATATAGGCATTAATAGCTTTGGGGTGGGGGACGGAGAAAACGTATGTTCATTTTTTTAATGATTTTGCAATTCAACTGGGATACATAGGGCAGATGAAGATACGTCAACTCTGCAACTAGCCTAAAATACTACATACTATTTCAGTTCAATGGCCACAAGATGAGTATATACGGTTTGTTATATTCCTCTGCACATCATCCATTAAAAACTTACACAAGAAAGAATTATAGAAGAAATACTGAAAAAATATAAAACATAAGCAGTTTTTAAAATCGGGAGCAGAATGATAAGTAAGAGGCTACAGCAGAATCAGCTTCCATGATAGATGGGTGTGCATATACATACAGTACAGATGCACATAGGTAACAAGTCACAGACATAGTTTATTATACATAATAAAACACTCTGTTACTACTGCTAAAGAAAATGTGCTAAAGAGCATATAAACCAAAAAGTTTATATATGCCCAGAAACGATTCAAGAAATGCATTACTGTGCAAATATATAGTGGTATTTTACTATGCTCCCTAAAATTTCTACTGATTTTGCAAAAGAAAAAATGTTATAACAATACAGTTAGATAATCTGAGGCAAATGTCTTCATTACAATTTATGAGAAAGATACATAAATGGATCTTTCTTAAGATGAGCTCTTCAGCATAAGAGGAAGTATTTTAACAATTTGCACATTTTAGTGTATAAATAATATACTACTACTGCAAGTACTCATGAACACCGATTCACTCTTATGGCACAAAAACCTTCAGCACAAAGCAAAACAAAGGTAACTTTTTATGGATTTCATTTTGGCCCATAAACTATTTTATCCCTGTCAAGAATGTCCTTTCACTGGCTCAATAGCTGAACAAATTGTGTACTCAATGTAATTTGGTAAGTATCTATCATTTTTTAGGATTTATGCCAGATGCACACAGCCAAATTTTGTAAAGTTCACTACTGAAATAAGGCTGAGGCCAGAATCAGGTTATCAGCCTATTCGTAGTTACAGCAGAAGAAAGATTTGGAAAGACAGCTGACTTGCTATCGTCTCACTATATTTGCTGTTAGTTTTTGACAAAATGTTAAAGCTTTACCACTGATGTAGTCTGAAATCAAAGCACTCATGATTTTGGTCCATTTTTATTTTAAGATGTGTGCTCTTCATTTGGCAAAGGTCCTTTCTAGAAGTATTTACTTATTTAGATTTTATATAAAAATCATATAGAAGTATTTACTTATTTAGATTTTATATAAAAAATCATATAGAATAAACAACTCTGCATCTAAACGATCTTCCTACCACTTCAAATAAAAAAGAAAAATCATTCCAAAAAGAGGAAAAAAAAATCAATCCAGGGACATGTTTCCCTGTTCTTTATCAGGTTCACATCAAACACTTGTGAATAAAACATAAGAGAAATCAAATAAATACATCTTCTTATCACTTGTAAGAAGATATAACAGGTACATTCCAAAAGGCCTAATCCCTCCTATGCTACATGAACGCACGCAGACACACACACCTCTAAGCTCAGCATGCCTGCCAAAACACCAGTGTATTTGGGCTATATAAAACCCAGACAGGGAGTGAACTGCAACAGGAAAAAGTTCCTACAAAGTATTTTCAGAAGTACACTCTGTGGTTGCTTGAAAGAGAAGAAAAAAGCCAGAATAGAAGTCTACCCTTGCAGTAATTGTGCAATGCCCGTTATATCCACAATCTCTGGTACATTGGTTACACTGAGAAAAGCTCATTAATAGTTAGAGTGACACTTCCATTTAAATTTGAGAACACTCTTGGAAACAGTGGGGCATCTGAAACCAGAATAAAGTCCAAAACTAGTAAAACAAAGGTACCTGATAGTGCCAAGAGCTGCATCAAAAAATAATTGCTGGCCAACAGAGAGAAAATGAAGGAAATAACACAGCCATTTAAATGAGACTTCATTAAATAACATCAGTGATTGAGGCCACCTATCTTCCATAGCAATCCAGAGGACTAGGTAAATGGAGAAAGAGCGTTGGGTTTTTTTTTCTTAATGGCAAATAATAAGGTAGTCTGCTGGGACTGTAACAGCTTTTAAGAGCAGATCATGAAACAGGCCCTTCTCCAAACAGAAGTAGCTTATGTGGATGCAGGCAGAGCATGATAGCAACATTTAAAGGAGAAGGGGCTAGGACAAGAAGAATCATAAAATCCAAAGCAAGTATCAGAAAGAAAGTATTACTCAAAACAAGAGATCAGACTGTAGCTAAGACAGAGTTTATGTCACGTACCCTGTTCAATACATTTCTCTCATTTGTCTTCTGCTACAGAGAAACACTTGCACTAAGTTGCAGCACCTCTTCAGAACATGATGGAGATATTTTGGCTTCCATTTCTTCCACTTAAAATTCTCAGCAAGAATTCACTATCTGCTGGCATGTCAAAAAGATATTTTAGATTAAATATATCACCAAAAGCCAGGTATAAAAGCTGGGCAATCCCTCAGCTAAGGTTTCTGATTTATGTACTGTGTCACACTATCTGTGTTCTCTAACAGTGTGAAAGTCTGCACCAATGCCTGTCCATTCCTTCTATGTAGACAAGTGTCAGTTTGACTGTCAGGCTCCTCACAATGCACTGGACTGTAACTATATCCCCAAATCACCTGAATATTTATAGTGATTAAAATTATTACACACATTCTCATTTAACATCACTAGACAAATCCTGGATTGTGCATTTAAAAATACTTACTGACTTAAGCATCTTATTTAACAAAACCCTACTACTAGTGAATTCTAGCAGTGGGCTTAAATTGAAATCTATTGAGAAAAAAAAAGTAACCACTTAGCTAATCTTAAATCTCTTCCTGGAAAAGGGTGGATGACCAGAAAATTGGCTCCAAAAAGAATATTAGTAAGTTACCTCCTACCTCCAAATCCAAAAAAATAGAAAATAATGCGTTAGCACAATACAATGTATCTGGACCTAAATGCTCTCTTGCAAGTGCTAAAAAACTATWCTACTCTCAGTGTCCTGCTACTTCAGCTGAACCAAATCCCAGTATCTCATCTGTGGAGAGGAAAGAACCCCAGAGGTGGTTTTATTGTTGATTAGTTTGGAAAAAAAGCACATGAAAATACTGATAGGAAATAGTTTGAGTAACAAGTTAATTGCTGTTACTTTCAATGAAATTGTGTAAGGCATCAACACAGAAACTGCCATTTGGCAAAAAAAATTAGCATCTGAATAATTCTCTTAGAACAATACTGATGTTCCTTCAAATTTTCTGTTGCTTTAATATTACACTACTGCTGAAATACTTACAGTAGAAATAGTAGGAAATCAAACTGCTTAGCAATCAAACAATAAAAAGAAAACCATGCCGAAAAACCTTGAAAAACAGATTAATTACTCATTTTAACACAGCATTA
Source organism: Rhea americana (assembly GCF_003343005.1). Classification (NCBI taxonomy): domain Eukaryota; kingdom Metazoa; phylum Chordata; class Aves; order Rheiformes; family Rheidae; genus Rhea; species Rhea americana. The sequence continues at coordinate 6,240,433 of NW_028186357.1, read as the reverse complement.
AATGAAACAACTCTTTTATTTGCTCAGCTCTTTATCAGTCATCGAAAAAAAATTTAACGCCTTTCATTTATTGCACTGACAGTTAAAAATTGTGTGTATATATATATACACACACACACACACACACACGTTGGACTTAATTTAGCCTTCTACTTTTCTAATTCTCAGAAGTGCAAAGTGAACAGATGCTTCTTACTGGAAAGTCAGGCTATTTGTTTAGGACACAAGCTATTTATTTAGAAAATTTCTTTATACGTATTACTTTTTAAGCTCAAGAACGTAAGTGAAATTCTGTCTACCCAGAAATCAGTGGACCAATTTTCACTAGGCCAAAACATAATCAATGGGTTTAATTCCTGAGAAATAATTTATGGAGAACTTGTCAGTTTGGCAGGAACAAAATGTATCCATAAATACTAGGTACTATATAGGATTTCAATATCTATATAGTCATAAGTTCATAAAAATTTATGACTGTTTACTCACCCAAATCATGTTTCTACTAGCATCCACAGATGTAACACATAGCACCTTTGAAAACGCTCAGCAGAAGCTCAACACCCTAGCGAGAAGCTACACAGATGTCAGAACTTTCAAATTACAGTATTTTCCAAACCTTTACTGAAAATATCTGATAATCAAAAAAAACAAAATCAAAAACAAAAATCAAGAAAATCTAGGAGGCTAGACCATCTCTCCTCACTTCAGTCGCTGCATAAGAATTTATAGATTATATGCTTTTAGAGAAATGTTCCACATTTCCAACTACTATAAATAGAAATACCCATTTGTCTTATCCTACCAATACAAAGAGTTCCCACTGACTGAACTTCCTGAATCCTCTCTCTCAAACAAGAATAAATAATGTGGGTCATATCTTCTAATATACTATCTCAAAAGCCATTTGATTTCATGCCTACACCACATTGTATAGCTTACACCAAGAAGTTAACATCCAAGCCTTTTATTAGTAAAAATGAATAGTACAGCATAAAATAATTACTTTTCAGGATATATTTAAAATTTATATCCTGAATCAGTTTGCTTTATTTATAACAACTGAAGTGTGAAAAGTAAGAACAATATAGATCCAATTTTAACTTCCTGGAATATTACTAGAAATCCGAGCGTATTTTAAGAAGTTTCACATTGCATGATAAATCAAATGTTGCAGCAGATGTCCAACGCACTCCCTTCATATAAACTAAACAGAAGTGAGCAGCATCTGTGTCAAACGCAAGCACAACTGCTTGCCAGCTTTGCTGGTCACAAGGTGCTGGATGTTTGACTAAAGTAGCTATCAAACAGAGAGAAATTCAAAGGGGGTTATTTTAGAAATCACAAACACATGTTTCTCCAAATAATTAATTCTTTTTTCTTCTGACTACTATAAAAGCTACTGTTTTTCTGGTAACTGTTTCAACTTTGTAATGTAAATAATATATATAGATATATACACACACACACATTTTAGAAGTGACTATTCCTACTCTTAAAACATCAGATGATAACCTGCAAGATCAGAGCTGTGGTAACAATTTGAGACTTGCAGTTTGCTAATCAAATATCAATCCTGAAGTTTACATTCCTTTCAAGAGAAAGATTTTTGTACCAAAGCAATATGAATATTAAGTTTTTGAAACAAAAATAAATTTTATTTCATTGACAGAAAAAGCTATAGAGCTAGAAAGTTATACAGTACAGATACATATACTGCTCTTCTGTACCTTTCCATTAACTTAAACACGAGCAGAAGTGAACTGCAGAGTAACCTGATGCTCCTGCACCTCCGATGCTTTACCACAATACAAACTTCATTATCACTGCAGTCTGTCACCTAGAACTACACCATCTGATCCATCCCACTCTCTCTATACAGCTGGATTCTGACATAATTCTGGAACTTCCCCCCCCCCCACCAAAGAATTTTAGGTAAATTCCTCAAAATTATCTTTCTTGCCTGTTTAAATTTCCTTTTCTCTACTAGATCCATCAATAAACCATTCAAAAAATGTGAAAGACTGATCCTCAGAACCACACTCCATTCCTGGCCCTATGGCCTTTGTCAACCTCATCCCTTTCTGTCCATCTCCTGACTTCCTCTCTTCCAATCCATCAGCTGGAAGTCCCTTCTTCCATGGCAGGAACAGCAGACCACCTGCTCACTAATCACCTTTCTTCCACCGCCTCTGCGTATCCGTTGTCCTACTAGTAAATCTGGCATACACAAACCATTATCAGCTTTTTCCACTTGCCTCTGCCCTTGCTTGCCCTGGGACTTCCTCCAGCTATCCTAGAATGCAACATAACAATTCTGCAAGGCCTTGCACATTCAATACACAAAACCTTTTCTGATCACTGTCCTAGTGCGCTCACAAAAAAGATAGCAGACTTGAGAATAGTGAAGCAGCATGGGGGAATTAAAAAGAACTGGTAGCACTCACAGTTACCTGATGTTTTACGTTATAAAAGATTTTTGAATTTAATTGTATTTCTTTAGCATTGCTAAACAAAATGTTTCCAATGGAGCTTTGGACTTTGGTTTAAAGGTAATTTTTAGGTCACAGAGAAAGCGTATTTTGGTGGTCCCATAAAACACCAGTCAGATTTAGCAGTTACAAACTACTGAGATTCATGATTTCTCACCTGGGATTACAATTATAAAACTTAATTTTGGCAACACATCCAAACCCCAGAGCCTTCCAAGGCCCTGCTCACATACCACACAGAGAGGCCACTTCAATATTCAGTATTCTGCAAATTTCCAAAGAGGCCATTTTGAATGAGGCACTCTTGGGAGCGCAGCCTCAGGCTAACACCTGGCCTCAGTGCATGAAAGACCATAAACTAGGAGCCTGACCATCAGCCCCCTACTTATTCCACTATTCTGATCATCTTACACAAGAACTTCACTTGTCAATATACTGCCAACCCAATTCTCCCTCCCAGATTCTCCTAGAATCTGTCTCTCTGCAAATTAAAATTGCACTTCTCTAATAGAAACATTTTTTTCTAGCATTCTGAGCTGCAAGAACATGCTAGTCTCAACACTTTATAGATGAATATTGCTTTGTTTATTTGAGAGTAGTTTAAATCATTTAACTGCATTCTGTCCTCTGCAACATGAATTGGTTTGGTGAAGTACACAGAAAACGTCTTCACAGAATCAGCTGCAGTTAAGGAAAAACAACACATACATAATAGAATATAGTTTAGTAGATTATTCTAGTTAATAGTATACTATCTTTGGTCTTTTAATAAACTAGATTTAGACTGTTACATTTCCTTAATTATTTTTCTTGACCAGTTAGTTCATGGTAATCAAGCCCATTGTGAAACAATACAAGTCTTCAAACAAACAAAAGCACAATATCCTGTGTACCAGTTGCATTATAGTATCCTACAGCATATACTTGAAATCAAATACTCTTTCAATCACTGCAAAGTTCCCAATTAACTTACTAAAAATTTTAGTAGGTTGCTACTGAGGATCAGTGCTCAGTTTTCTGCAGTCTAACTGGATGCATTTTGAAAGTATCTGATTTACGAAAGCAAGGACAAATACTCAATAATCTGTTTTAAAAAAAAAAAAAGAACAGTCTTCAAGAGATTTCAAATTGATGTATCATTAGTTTAGTCATTAGTAACTTTTCAAAGTTTAAACTACACTTTTTTTTCAGGTAAACCAAAGAGCAAATTTCTCCCTGCATCATTAGCCACATCTATGCATGTGCTAAAGTGGGAATAGTTGAAGATTGTTTCCTTCAGTTTTTGTTTTACTTGCTTTTCTTTCTAAGAAGTCAGGTTTAATTATGCTCCTCTTGGACTGATCAGAAATGAACTTACATGTGAGTGGATACCTGCTCTGCAGTTACACGTAAAATACACACTTGGATATGGTAAGGCTATTACTGTTACTGCAAAGACCAAAAAACACGCAGTCTACTACAGTCATCAGTACAAGTGCATGTAAGCTTTCAATTACTTCTCCTACTGGTAGGAGAGTAATATCCAAAACAGATGCATTTTCAGCTTTGTAGCACAACTCCAAATTCCACATCATTAATTTTTCTTTTCTACCTACTTCCTCTAAGCCATTATTCTAACAAGAGATGCACRGTGAGACAGCTGCTCCTTCGCTGATTATTTTCACTTATTAAAAAAAGTAAATGTCTCCTCCTGTTTTTGTTTCTCCCCATTAGGCAAGAGTATAACTTGCAGGAAGCAGAAGAAAAAATGAAAACCATAACCATTTTGAAGTAAAAGGAGCAAATGCTTATTTTATTCTGAAGTTAAAAACAAAGCCACAGAGCAATGATTTCAAGGATTCCTTTGCGGACGGACTCTTTCTCTAGGTCAAACAAAAAGTACGAAAGTAGTAAGTGAGAGAAAGTCACAGACGTGTTTCACTTGATCCTTGAGTCATTTGATACAGTGTTATGTGTAAGGGGAAGGATTATAATATTGGCACTGCTGAGCTCTTTGAGTGGCTAATGGACTAGCCTGGTTATTAAAGACAAGCACTTATAAAAGAATTCAGTTCAGAACAGAGGGAAAATACTAACAGCATGCTATAAAGATCAATACCAGACCACTTCTGTTTGATTTATTTAATCAGTGACCTCAGAGAAACAACATGCAGGGAGAAAGTGGAAATCTGCTGACTGTGGAAAACAAAGGTCAGGCAGGGCGATCTGGGGAGAGTGGGCTGTTGTTCTGAGGAAGGCGAACAGAGCAGTCAGCGCAGAAAAGCAAACCGAGTTTTGCACTAAGTTCTGAGACAACACAACTTAGGGAAAGGAAACAAAAAAGTACAATCCTGAAGATCTAAAACAAGAAATGAATATTTAATTCTGTATAAAAAGCATTAATTTCAATCATGTGATAGACTGAAGTAATCCTTCCATTTTGCAGTTTTGTGACTGCTATATCCAGTTTTGGGGGTRGTACTTTAAGCAAGCAACCTAAGCAGCAGAGAACATCCCACAGACAGCAACAAGGTTCAGAAAACATCACATATAAGGACAGTCCTAAAGCAGAATGCTTTTCCTAAAAAGAAAAGATAGATGACAACAGTCTTCATAAAATGTTGCTGTCAACAGGAACAGGGTACATGCTTCTTCACTATTCATGGCAGGAAAAGGAATGAAAAACTAAAATTACAGCATAGAAGTTTTTTTTAAGCATCTATAAAAACTCTATTTTCTAATAATTAACAGATAATGATTCTATCAGAATCACTCTAGCAGTATGCCAGTATTTCTGGCAACAAAGTACTAGCAAAAAAAAACACTTAATGAGATAGTGTATACCTTTCCATACAGACTGTATGGAAACCCATCAGGAATGGTGCGAGTATAGTTAATCCTGCATCACGGAAAGAAGATGGGCTAAATAATATGATGAGGTCCCTTTCAGTCCTACCTCTTTTCATGATGTTAAGTTGGTAGAGAAACAACCAAAATTCCCTGACATAGGGCCTAACTGCAGTAAAAGCATTAGAGTATATAAAAGCATGATTCTCTTAATCTGAGTAGTAATATTATTTCCTTTGATTTATATTTGCTTTTTCTATATACTGTAAATATTTCATTGCTTTACTATTAAGAATGTTTTGAAGATTGTTATAAAAAGTACATCAAAGTATGTGAAAAGACTGAAGCAAGGTCAAGTAGAATTCAAAAGCTTTAATTAATTGAGACACTTCTGTTTAGAAAACAGTAGATAAAGGAAAGTATATGAAATTCTTCAGTGAAAAGAAAATTGTATGTCAGAAAGAATTTCATGCTAATATCTAATACAGAAAAGAGAGGCACTGGCTTGCTTTAAGCTAACTTCTAAGAGGCTGGACAACCACAGAACATGCGCAAAAGTTATTTCATCAAAAAGGAYGCTCAGGACATCCTTTATCTAACTGATAAAGGAAACAAAGTCCCATAGCATTGGTAAGCATACATATTTTTCCCCTTAAAAGATAAAGGTGACGATGTTGTCAAAAACRTATGTATGTTAATGATTACATGATTTATATACTTTCCTCAACTCAGGTACTTAGATATTCATTTAAGTAAATAAATGCATTATTTAGGACTAGTCTTTGCTTCTTTAACAAATTATTTTCCACAATTACGCTTAAGACTCATTTTTTGGTGCTAGCTTATGTCTAAAGAGAATCGAAATTTCTAAAAATATACAGATAATTTTGAGAAGAACACAGATCAAAATGTACATGCATACATATGCACATTTAGGTATACCATTCCACTAGGTGCTTACACACTATGCAAYTGCATTTTCTTTTGCACAGTTAAATGGAAACTTCTGACTTGTTTTCTATGGGAGATATTTGTATATACACCAAGAATTCCTATAATCCATTATATTATTCTAGAGAATCACATTTGTCACTTTCTTCAGTAGGACAGAAATCAGTTTTGTAGATATGCCACAAAATTTGTTTATCATCTGAAGTAAAACAGGAGCTATAATTTAAAATCTTTATTTAATACAGCTATKAGTATTCTATCTTTTATATACTTAGAATGAAAGCTAGCAAATAGTAATTCTTCAGGAGAATAATTAAGACATTTTTTTCTAATATATCAAGATAATAATGCCCAATAAAAACAACAGGATTCTAAAGCATATAGTTCCAAATATGTTGAAAAAATTCACCTTAGCTGAAATGCCTCAGCTGTACTCTTCATTTCGTAATTTTTACTCTACCACCGTTTCAAATGTCATCAGGTTATCCTTTATGCTTTACATGAAAACCCACCGATTGTTCCTTTACTTTTTCAGTAAGATCCAAATACTATAAAACGTAGAACTGGGAAAAAATAAATTAAKCAATAGTTTAGAATTACTATATCACTGTAATATAACACATACTTCAAGAGCACTAGCTCAGCAGGAATCTGAGTGGGACAGCGCCACCAGAAAAAGCATTAGATCTGACATGTTCTCACTGGTGTCGATTTTCATACTAGCTTTGAACCCTAAACAACTTTCTTAAATGGTTATAAAAAGATCTTACTGAACCTAACAGAGCTACTGCAGTTACCACTGAAGAACCAACTGAAAGAAAGAAAAATTAGAGTTAGAAAGGATGTTTTGAGTCAAGCTAAATTGAATGTACTTTCTTCTTAACAAAAATGGGGGGGGGGAGAGAGAAAACACTTATTTTGCTGAACATGAAGACATGATAAAAGACTCTTTCCAAACACTTGCTAAGGAAGATAAAGGAAAGGATAAGTTTACAATACTGTCTATGATGTTTCTTTTAAAACAGTATTTCAGGGGACAGCAAATAGGTAGGAGTTAAAAAATAAGTAAGTTCACTGGGACATAAGGCCTACATTTTTAAAAGTCAGTTTGATTAAATATTAGAAAAGTTACTGAGATAACTTACTATTTCCTCTAACTATCTTTGTATTAAAACGCTTCCCTGAAAGATCGACTTTAATCATGAATAAATAACTGGCCTCAATATGGCAGAAGGGTGAAATTACAATGACTTGTGATATGAAACAATGATTCAAAAGTCTCTTATGGCCTTTGACTACATGAAATTATTTGGGATAATTTTCCAGATCCTCCTCTCTTTTAATCCTGGCATGGTGTTTTGTGATATAGAATTATTCAAATATTTAGTTTGTTTAGATTCTTCAAAGAGAAAAGCCTTACAATATAAGGCAACTCCCCAAAAATCCCTTCTTTACATCTATTGTATACGCTTTATTCATTGCATTTAATTGCATTCATGAGASACGCAGGTTCATGCAAAAAAAAAAAAAAAAAACACTGAAGTACTTGCTGCTGTAGCCACAGAATTTATCAGCCAAACTCTTGTTTTCAAAGTTCATTGTAAACATTTAGTAACCTATTAAGCGCCCCTTCTTTCCTCTGCTTCTTTCTTCCTTGAGTTGAAGTTCTTAACTTTATCATCTCACTATGCTCCACTCAGTAGCTAAAAATAAAAGTGAAACCTTTTTTCATGCTGAAATATCTCAAAGAAAAAGTCAAGGGCCCAATTCATTATAAATGTTTTGCCAATGTCTGAGCCAGTTTACACTTTTTAAGTTGCAGAGCCAAAATGTTGATTGTATTCTTAACTCATATTGGATAATTTGCACGCAGGTCACATGCTTTCTCTGTTGCATGTGCTATTTTTAATGCCATGATGAAAGTGTCTTCCAAGAAAGACAAGAACAGACAGAATACTCTATTTCAGTAGGTATAAGCAGTCTCCRATATACCCAGTTATGAATTTCTATCTTTTGTTTGAAAGAACTTATGTCATTAGAAACAAAAAGCAAGCTGAGAAAAAGAAAAAAAAAGTGTGATTTTGGCACTGCTGAATGTACAAAAAGAGCAAGACCAAACACATGGACCATTATCATGATGAAAGGTGTTACATAAACCCAACAGTGCTGGTTTCCACTGCTCCCTGGAGCTCATAACACATGGGATAGATTCTGAGATCAAAATTAGAGTTTTGCAAACGCAGAGTCTGACAAAGCACATCACTTCGCTAAACTGAAACCACGTTATATCTGAACGCAAGAGGAGGAGATAGTAGAGGACARAAAGGCGGGAGCACCACCAATTACATCGTTAGTTGACAGAAATGACTTTGAAATAAGAAAGTTCAAGGTTTTGTTCATTTTTTTAAATAAAATGCACTATAAAAATTAATGCCCCAGAGAAATAATACCAAGAAAAATAGGTGTTACTGTTTGCAAGGGAATTTTAACGGTCATAGTAAACATATTAAAAGAAAACCTAGTAACTATTTCTCTCMTATAGTCACTCAGAAGATAACACATAGCAAACCCTTTAGCAGACTATAACAAATATTTTGTCAATTACAATCACATTGGCTAGTAGTTTTATGAAAATATACAATCTGATCATAATGAGAATGGATTAGTTTTGCAATGCATTCTATTCTCATTATTTCCATATGAACAAATTTATGTTGTATTTTTTTCTATGGTAAAGYTCACAGCTAGAGCAGAATACAACAAATCAGATACGGCAATACGCTTTGTGTATTCTGAGAAAGTTAACGAACTGTCTTGTATTGACATTTTTAGTGTTCTGTAATTTCATTTGTCATTTCCATTTTCTTTGTTTATATGCTCAGTATCGTGTAACAGTATGGATAGCCATAAAAACCAGGAATGTTTGAATGAATAGCTTTGTGCAACATAGTCTGAATTTACAGTTCTACTGTAATGCATGAAATGAATGTCTTTTTCAAACAAAGAAACAGAAGTGAAAATTAAATGCAACTTGTTATGAATCGTGCGGTATCAGCTTGCCCCAAAATCACTTCTAAAGCAAGCAATGCRTTTACTAATAACTATATACAAAATCATAAGACATGTTTTTCCATCCCTCCATCCAATTAGGAACAAGGCCACAAACTTCACCAGAATTTTGGGAAGTCCAGAACATAAATTCAAAGTTGGCAGTACCTTGCTACACAGCAGGCCAGAAGTCTTATAAAAATTTTCATACTGAGCTTTGTAAAACAGACTTTCTCTGTATTGTATCACTTGTTTTCTGGAAATTTCTGAATGTATTAAGTCAAAGAAGAAAGTAAAACATATGTTCTTTTGGTATTAGAAGTACCATTAATTTTAAATCAATTTTTTAAATGTAACCTTCATACTTTTAACTACTGGCAGGGTACATACGTACAAAAAAGGGGAGAAGAAAATGAACAAGTTAGGACTTCTTCTATATGACAAATCCACGTGGTCATAATGATTCAAGACCCTTCTATCCTTTCAAAACAAAAAACATCGGACAAATTGTATGTTTTATTTCCCTCCCTCTTATCCAAGACTCATTCCTAGGTGATCTAGATTTTGTTTGCAGAATATATAGATTCTGAGGTTGTTGTGGGCACAGGTAAGGAATAACCCAAGAGACTTTCTTTTAATGAAATATGAAATATTTTAATGAAATATGCTCACTGGCTAAAGTGCAAGTTAAACCATCTCAAGCCCAGTCAGGATACAGTAGTATTCAAAATTAATCAAATCTTTTTCATATTTCAAGACAAAGGAGCCATTATAATTATGCAGTTTGATTTTTGTGGTTTGTTTGCTAGTATTGCCTACTCCAATTACATGGTTGAATGAGAACATGTGTTTAGMTGTCTATCTAGTCCTGAAACATGGGAAAACCAACCACTTCCTACAGACAATGAATCATTAAAAAAAAAAGTATGTACATATGACAAAAAAGTGGAAAAAAAGGAATGTAACCACTTGAACCTCAACTCAAGCAACTCATGGAAAACTCGTTCAGAAYTAGTATTTTAAATGAAATGAAAGAATAGGTTTGCATTAAAAGGTATATGTACAGATTACCTGTATTTTTTTCTTAATGCATGGAGACAATCTGTATAATACAAACAGTCATGAATTGTAGATTTTCTAATTTGCAAAAGCTATTCTTGTACAAATGCAGAATTTTAAAATTCAGTACATCAACTCTGTATTTTAAAAATTTTCTTACAAGATCTGCTCTAAAATCTTCCCTTAAATTAAAGTCTGATGAAGCATCTCTGGGAATTTTCTTCCTTCTCCAAAAATTTTTGCTGTCTTTATAGGTGAAGAATTGTCATCCATAACATTCCCTTTTCAGAAGAATCTGGACATTAACACGCTAAACCCCCAAATCAGTGCTGACATCAGGCCTGTTAGCACTTAGTAATTCACACATGCCTTCTCACAGATGTCAGTGAGATATTATATAATTATGTTTCCTATTACATTAGTCCAAGTACATAATAAAATGAAAGTATAGTTAATTTGTTTCCAGATTTGCTTTATATCCAACTCAAGGAAGATATTACATGTTATTCATAAACAAAATTGCAGTTCAGGCATGTGCTAGCATATTTATAGAATGATAGTGCATATCAAATTAAGCATTAAATTCTGGTTTTGACATGGCAATTTCCCTTATAACAACACTATGAGGTAGAAAGTATTAATACTTAATCAGGCTATACAAGTGTACTGTGGTCATTAAAATACTTGAGACTTTCTGTGATAGGAAGAGGGGAAAAACAAAAAACAAAGCAAAACCTCCACTTTCTTAAAGAACATAAATCAGTATTGAACATAAATAGTACAGTGTGGGACAGTTTGTGAAACATGTCCACCGGAAAAATCTTTTCTCCTTTAAACTCAGAAGAGAACGCATTGTTTTGTTTAATTCATCTCACTCTACAGACCCTCTGATAATTCCTCAGTCAAAATATTCAGTTCTTTATAACTTATAAAGAGAAACTGATTCATTATGGTCAGACCTCTTTGCCCCAAAAAAAGTCTTTTTCTGCTCGATTACTTTTGGGAGTTATCTCAAATTCTGTAAGTAAAAGCAATTTATATAGTATGTATTATTGTAAAAGTATTTTAACAGATTAATGGATTGAATTCTTATTACTAGTCAGCTTCAATTTTATTAGTATTTATTGCCATTAAAAGTATTAAATGGAATAACAGAATTCCAAGACATGGATTGCAAACACAGTCAGTATCCAAGATGCACATATATTCATAGAAATCAGACTTAACTTTTATCAGTTCTATAGAATGCATTTCTTCATAAAAATACCTGTGTTCACTTTAGAGGAAAAAAATATTTCTATATAGATGATAATATGCATTATTTGCTTATGGTTTACTATTTTCTGTTTTTCATTCATCTATTTAAACCTTAAACTTATCTAGTGGAAAACTGAAGTAACTCTCCATTTCAGTTACAAATCAAGCATCAGTAATACTGAACAGAATAATTTAGAAAATGATTCRTGAATCCTTATACTTGGTCAGTAATGCATCTGCTGAAATACATGAACTGCTTGGCAAATACTTGAAAAAAAACTGTTCCCAGTTGGGAATCAATCTGTGAGTAATACACACAAGGGAGAAGACCAGGAATGTTATCCAAAGCTAGTCAAAGAGAAGCTTTTTTTTTTTTTTTTAATGTCAGCCTCAATGAGCTTTCGATTAAGCCCTAAAAACTGTATGACAAACCTAGCATGCTGTGCTCAGGGCTGAACGTTAAAAAGAAATGTACGCTATGCCAAGAACAACGCAGGAGCTTCAACTGGAAGTTTACTATGTTACAGATGAAAGAAATATAGATTCAAAAGGGCACTCTTGCAAAAGTAATTACCAAAATACAATCAATCTTTTAAAATGCAAGCACATTCTAATGATCAACAATAACCACACTCAAGAGGATATATACAACTCAAAACATCTAATTAATGTCTAAGCTTACACCAGACATTCTCAAGTAGTAGGGGCACAGTAGTCCACCTAAATGTAAATATAAACAGTAAGTCACAAAACCTAAAAAGCTAGGCAATTATTTACAATAAYAGTAAGAGATAATGTCATTTAACACTGGGCATTCTTAAGGGACTAAGTCTATGACAAAATGAAACCACAAGATCTGTGACAAAACCCTGACAAAGTGATTACAAAATTTAAAAATAATTAACCCATTTCAGACTGAGGCTTAAGTGTGAACCATGCTTTGATCCCATCAAAAGTTATGCTATTTACAAATCTGACCTTCAGAAAAAGCTATTCTGTTGTAGTTTTTGCCTCATTTTCAAGAGCACCAGTAGAGTTAGCAAAGCATGGACAGAAATAGTAACAACAGAAATATTCATACTGGTAATGGAACTTCAAAAAATGATACACATTGGAGAACAGCTGAAGTCACAGTGTACAACCAGACAATTACCATGACTGCCTCAATTAACAAGTGAAGGTCACAAAGATTTCTTGGTATGCTGAAAAATTTATGCCTCATTTAAACTGAGGCACCAACTAGGATCATTTTGATAAAAAAAAAAACTACCCACAGTTTGTAGAATTACCATCTCTAAAGAGGGAAAAGGTCCATAATCTGAGGTATTGTTATAACAACTACAAATAAATGTGGAACACTCACAGTTCTTTAGTGCCAATAACTAAAATTAAAATGCTAGTTCAGTCAAATAGAAAAAGAGGTTTATCATAAGTTACAGGTGAGAAGAGTGACTTGACTTTGTGTATGAGGAAACCACCATTATCTGAAGCTGAGTACKTATTAGCTGCTCTCTTTGTCAATACAAGCCCAGCAAAGTGAGCCCCAAACCAAAGACCTGGTAGTCTAAAAGACTAAAAATCACACAGCATCTATTTCCATTGATTTCCATAGATCTATTTCCACAGATTCCATTTATTTCCACGGATTTTTAACTGTATCTTAAGTAGAGGATTTGGGAATGCATCCTCAGCAGTATCCTGGTTTATCCACCAACCAATTAACATCCTTTTACAATGACCCCTGAAGTGACCTTTTTATCATGTCACTGCATTGTACCTTTAAACACTTAGCTGCATTAGCATAAACACCATTATTTATGTTTACAGAGTAGTATCAGATCTGTGAATATAGGGCACACTAACTGTTAGTCAGTGATCACTAACAGTCCAGGCACAATACTAATCACCTAAAAGGGAGGGGTGGGGGGGGAGGAGGAGAAAAGAAAAAAAGAAAACCCACACCATACAGCAGATTTGTTTTGACGGTGAAACAGACAAGAAAATCTTGCTACGGCATTTTACCACCACAGTCTACAATTGAAGAATTGTATTTAGACCATTTTCCATTGAATAGGCTCCAATTCTACTAYATTGCTGATTAAGAACACCCAGATCCCTAGAACCACTTGAAGTTTCTTCTAWATGATTCAAGTATAGTAAATTAAATAGTGGGATATTGTTTCAACCTGCTCAAAGTTATTATGCAAAAACGGCACCATATGGTTACCTCAGCATCTCCAGGCACATCAACAAAGGTTAGGTGCTTAAGCACCTAGAGATTCAGGTAATGCTGATTTGCAGGAACAAAATCATTTTGATTGCTTACAGGTCTGCATTTATCAAAAGAAGGGTCATGCCACTTCTCTCTACATTAAAACTGAAGTCCTCTGTMAATTTTTCACAAACAGCTGACATCTTCCAAAATAAGAAAGAAAATATAAAGAGTTTCCTCTCACTGGAGTAGAATCATATTACAAAGCTGTAATTGGAATGCTTTTTCTTGGAGAATAATGATTACTTTTTCATGTTGGGAGATATGTAAAATATGACAGTTTTTAGAATTATTACAATTCTATCTTGTTGATCTATTATTTTCAATGAGGCAAGAATACATCAATATTTTTGTCAAAAAGCTAATAAAAAGGATGCCAAACATAGCATACACGAGACAAATGGAAGATTTTAGGCAGCGGGATGAACTATATGACCACATTTCCTCTTCACTTAACACCTTTACTTACATATTTATTAATTGTAAATCAAATGCACATCTCAAGGAGGACATACATTTCAGGAATATTAGAACTGATTGGAACTTTTTTTTTAATCACAACTGGAGTAGAATCCTAAGCATACTTTCCAGAAGTCTCAGAGGAAATTTAATTTTTACTTTGAGCTCAAGTTTACAYGTTACACTGCTTTAAGGTTATGACCCTCTGATAATGTCCACAGTACTTCAGTAGTTCCACTGACCATTGCTATTCAAATAATCAGAGCATGGTGTTGACTTTAATATTAGTAAAGGTTTTGTAGTTTCAGAATTGTTGCCTCCATTGTAAGAAGAGAAAATTAATGCGCTGTCTGGTTACATATGGAAAAATCTATTACATAAACTGAACTACTGAATAMCAAAAGCTTGTAAGTACAGATATCTAGTAGGTATTCACCACGAAACATGAAAAAATGGAAAGAAAAACATCCAATTGCCAATACTTCTAAGTTCCAGAAACTTGCTACACATCTTTCCTTCCTGTAATTAACCACTGTTAATCTCATCTCTTGTCTAAATACACTTTTAATAGGTTTTCTCAGCTCAGAATCTCTTGCATGCTACTAAGTTTCTATCTTACTAGTGGTAGTACAAGCACTACCTGCACTTCTTCGAACTTCATTAATGTAGCCATCAGTATACAAAATGTAAAATATAAATGTATTTAAGAGAAAATATTAAAGTGTTATCTTACCAGGAGGAAATCTTCCAACAAATTAAAGCCTTAATTCTAAAGACATTCTTTAGTAGAAGAAGGCTTCCTAAGTTATGAGCTACACTATTCCTCAAATTCTGGGCAGCTGAATGTCATTGCAAGTKATGCTGTGCAATGGTCAACAGCAGCATTCATGTGAATGACAGAAACTGAGCTGCTTTTGGAGGATTTAATTTTGTTTGTTCTTTCACATTTTTATTTTTACAGGCATTTCTTTACAGGGATGAGACCTTCCAAAAAAAAGCAAGATGAATTTAATTATTTCACTTATTTACAGCCTTTTGTTTGGATGGCCCAGTGTTGCCAAAGAGGATGGATACTAKTTGAGCCTTGCCTGCCTCTCCTGTGGTAAAAAAAATTCTGTTTTATTCAGTCACAGATTTTCATTAGAAGAAGCTCAAATAACTTGAAAAATTAGTGGGAACTTTGAGCTTGGCCTAAGGAATCAGCTGTGACTGGCTGGAATGAGGGGAATGCGGAGAGAACCTATTGACAGGGATAGAATGACCACATAGTTCTCATTTTCTTAGAAACAGAYCAAAAATCCAGTAAGAATAGTGCAGAATAGCTGAAAAAATACCTCAGCTATATGTTCTGGCCTGTAACTGTTCTATCATTACAGTGAAACCTTAAAGAAGCGTAACATGTAAACTTGAGCTCAAAGTAAAAATTAAATTTCCTCTGAGACTTCTGGAAAGTGTGCTTAGGATTCTACTCCAGTTGTGATTAAAAAAGTTCCAATCAGTTCTAATGATATTTAATCCAAGATTTTTCTCAGGCATTAGTACTTCTCTTGACTTCTGTGCTGCCAAGTCAGTCCTGGTAACTATCAGGCACATAGCACTGCCGGAGAAAAATACTCTAACTTTGGTTTCAGTGTCATCCCACATGAGCTTACATAAAGTTTTCTGCCCCTAAACATAAACTTCTACACACTAAAAAAAAAAAAAAAAATCCAGTAGTTTACCTTGTTATGGAATGAAGAATCCTTCTATAACAGCTTCACTTTTGATTTCTGCCCCTAAACATAAACTTCTACACTAAAAAAAAAAAAAAAAAAATCCAGTAGTTTACCTTGTTATGGAATGAAGAATCCTTCTATAACAGCTTCACTTTTGATAATGCCCACCAGACATCTTTTGCTAAAAAAATAAAAAAATAAAAAAAATACAATACTTAATTATGCTACATATAACAAAGAGTAAATTGGAGTACTGTATACAAAATACTATATATATATATACACACACACTATACATACATAATAGTATATGTTACAAGTGTTATGAAACATGAAGTTACTGTAACGCTATGTAATTGCTGTATGCTCATAGTAATATCAATAACTAATTGACATTCTTACAATTATATCTAATGATTTCTGAAATATAAACACACAAGTCAACAATGAGCATAACCAAGGTATCAGAGCTCTGAACAAAACAGTATCTTCTTTAAAAAAAAATTATAAATAAGTAAAATGTGAAAACATTCAACTTCTCCCCTGAAACACTCCCAGGGTGTCGAGGGCCTCCCTGACCTGTGGGGAAGGGCTCTAGTTCACGGCGCRGGCTGAGGCAGCTCAGGGGTCTGAGACCATCCTGGCCTCCCCTGCGGGGCCGGCAGCTCCTCCGCCCGGCAGCGGGAGCGCAGCGGAGGCCATACCCGGCCCGGCAGCGCCCTACCCCGCCGCCAGGTCACCAGGCAGCTCCGCGACCGCGGAGCAGAGCGCAGCTCGAGCGCGGCTGAGCCGCCATGGCGGCTCGCGGCCGGCGCGGGAGAGGCACCGGGTGCCGCCACTCAGGGCCACTGAGGCCCGTCGGCGCCCTCAGGGCGTGACGCAGCCCGTTCCTGACTGGAAAAAGCGGCTGCCGCCATCGCTTAACGGCTCGGCTCTGTACGCTCGGTACGAATAAATCTAATTAGCCTATACTTACTGATTTCAAGTACTGCTATTGAGCGCTATCTAAGCTCAATGCATACAAAAAATTAAAAAATATTTTAAATAAACTTAAGTTTAACAGCAATATACATATATATATCTATCTCTATATATACATACAGCTACATAGATATAAAATTTATCTGAATGTTATTTCCATAGAGGACCCTTAACAAATAATACATTGAACTCTGAAGGAAAAAACTTTAGGTAGATTATTCTATTCCCCTGAACAGAGGTTCATACAAAATGCTGACATAAAGCACTCATCACAGTATCTGTACTTGCCTTTTATTCTTCCCAAGTATTTTCTTTGAAACAACTTGCAAAATTAGACTACTGAAAATTCCTATCAGACCTCTACTTTAAGATCAGAGACTTTATACCTTAAAGAATAGCACTTCTTTTAGTGGAGACCAAAATAAAATGTAAAAGTTTTTATCTCTACCAGCCATAAACTTTAAACGTTTTTCCTGTTGTTGTAAATTGGTTTCTAAGTAGCAGGTCTCTACTAGGTAAATCCATCTCTACACTCACATAAAATTCCTTGCTCAAAATCTATAATGTTACAATTACCTGTATAAGTGCTTTACCTTTTCAGTATTGAATGTCACACGCAGTATATGCTAAGCCTAAACAGAAACTCCACAGCTGCCATCATTGCACTGCTAGAATAAAGTTCCTGTAGTCAATCTACTTTTTACACTATTCATAATTTTTTTACACTATTCATATTCAAGAGTCTCAGCTTTTCTGATTTTTGTGCAATTTTTAATGTATAACTCTGTTCCTAAATATTTTTTATGTATTTCCTTTACTTTTAGGTTCAGTGGTCACAGACAAAGAACACACAATACTGAGGTTCTGCATTAGAAGTAAGAATGTGATTATTGATATCAAGTGAACAAAAATTTGAGGCAAAAAGCAGACATTTTCACCATTTTTGATCTCTTAATATTAAGGTTGAGTCCAGTAGGACATAGATATATTATGCTGTCTCAGCAAAAGCTAGCAGAGCTCCTGTATTTGCTTCTCATGAGAGGAATATCATCCTAATCCTAACCTCTTACACACCACACCATCTTTCTGGTAAGGATAAATTTTCTAAGACATAAAGATCCAAGTACCATAGGTTGTTTTAAATTTTTTTTAGCAGCAGAGTTTGCAGTATCCCAGTTTCTTTTGTCAAAGCTGACTCTCACATTTATGATTTTGAAAGTGAATTGGCACCTTTCAAGGCAACTGTTCTGCCCCAGAAATAATGCAGCTGAGGGCAGGAAGACTCTTACTTTGTTTCTTGAGAAGAGACTACATTTTTGAAACATTTTGTGCAGTCATATTAACATCCACCATTCTCCTTCCTTCCCAGTCATATTACATGTTTAATGAATATTCTTATAACAACATTCCTATAGTGCTCCTCTAGTAGGTTGATTAGAGTTATCACTACGGGACTCTATCAACTAATAGTTCATATTTCATATACCAGGCTATRACACAGTAAAGAGCTTGCATTTTGAAGTAAACAGCCATGCCACTTAATTAGTATAAATGACAGGCTCTGCTGTGATCTGAACACCGCATTCAGCAAAAGTTCCCCTTTTGGCAGACTTTGCCTAGCATTTCTACTAATGCTGTGTGGGATTTGGGTTTGGTATTTTCAGCTGCATGCTTTTCAGAAGGAAGTATCCAGTTAACCTTTCTCTGTATTGTAAAGCTGGATACAAATAAATATAAATATTTAAATATAACACACAAAAAAATGCTTAAATTGAACAATTTATGAAGTGCTAATTAATTTTTAGCAACATAACTTCTCCCTAAAGGTACTGAAAGGATTACTCAACTGTGGTTTGGTCTTTATGTTACAATGTTCTACTCAAAACGTGAGCTATTAAGAACAGCAACACAAGTACTTATTCCCACTTCTTTGCATTAATTGTYAACTTATGAAACTTCCCAAAAACTTCAGGATCATACTCTGATTCATATATTATACATTCAGGAATTTACCACATATTATCATCTTAAGAACTCTAAGAAGATTCTGGAAGATGAAGCAGTTGAACAGATGTCTGTCTTAGGGGAACATATTATTTTTAAGATAGAAATATGAGTTGTTGTAAAAATTTAAACTTGTTCAATTCTAAACATTTCCAAACTGTACTGATGATATGCATGACTGATCACTATATCAAAGGGTTTTTTTCCTTGTAGRTCAAGAAATACAGCTGTAAATTAATCCAAAACCTTACAGATTTTGCAAGTAATGTATGACAATGCTACATCAGACATCCTCACTTTTAAGGAAAGGCAAAGGAGTGAAAGCTAATTTAGAGAGCAAAAGCAAAAGATGTCACAGAACAGTTCTAGATTTCCAGGCCCTGCTCTTTATTTAACTTCATGAAATAACTATGCAATACAGATCTGCAAGTTGTACTTACAGAGAACAGGAAACTCAAAATTGCTATTATAAACCAAATCTCTCCATTTTACAAAAAGGCATAAGGCAATAAATATTGATTTGGCTGTGATATGTAAGGGATTTGCAATAGCAGACTCTATAAAATAGAGCATGCTAGTATTTCGTTAAGATTATGGTTAGACCTTAGCCTAACCATTCCTTACTGACTACTCTTGCAAAATTTCACTGCAGCTTCCTGAGTATTCGTCAAGGGAAGATGAAATCCTTACAGAAAAGCAGTATGCTCTAAAAAGATGCAAGAAAAACTATTCCTCCTCTAGTCTTACTCTGTGACTCCCAGCATAAGGGAAGATTGGTCCTTGAATTAAAAATTTAGGCCCTAATACAGTATAAAYAATAGTTAAAAATAGTATTTCAGTAAGCCCTTCTGGATTGCTCCCAGTTATTCTTCAGAATTTTTAACAGTAGAATAATAAGGATACCCAAATGCTAGATCTGGCATCCATGAAAGCAAACAAATTAACAAACAAACAAGCCACAGCTGTTTCCTTTTTTGGAGCTGTAATTAAGTTGTACTTACTTTAACCCCAATGAAGCATCAAAACATTCTAAGAATAGTAAGAAAACTTTCTTGAAAAATTATAATTCAGGTTTATTTTAGAGTTTTCTCAAACTCTGGCAGGCTGATTATAGCTCTTCTTCCTCCTCATTACTCCTAAATCAGACTTCTTTTCAAGAGCAAGTCCTTCTATAAGCAAAACCCAGGTWAGACAATCCCGCTAATTTCTGTAAAGATGGCACGGGAGAACTTGAACAAACTGTGGCTTAAAACCAAGGTAAAAATTAAGAAGTAGAAAAGACAAGTTTTCACATCTTATTCATATATTGCTCACAGCACATCTAGCCATGACACATTTCATTTCCTTCTAGTCTCAGAAGGACTACAAAATTACTGTTAGAGGGTACATGAAGAATTATATGGTAAACTGTTCTGAAAAAGTGAGACATTTGATTTGTGATTTTCCTATTCTCTGTTTTCTTATAACTCAGTAAAGCCACTCATTGCAAATTTATTACTTCAGGAACTACTTTTACTCTATGTTTGTACAAAAGCTGGTTACAATGAAGTCTCAACCAGGCTGAAGTACACTAAGTGAAAGCATAATGTAAATCATAACCCTGTACGATGCAGTAATAAAACTTTCATTTAGAAAAGTAAATAATGTAATTCTAGAACCTGTTCAATATTCAGCAGTGTATACACACAACAAAGGTAAAGAGAARTACAGTTAGAATGACAGTCATGTATTATACCACTTTAATTGTATGATTTTCTTGCTACTTGACTATCTTGTATTTTACTAATTGAATTCCTTTTTTGAGCACAACCGAGCCCTGCAAAAAAAAGAACAGCTGTTAAAGAGGCCTCTGAAATACTCAGTTCTAACATGACTGAGGGAGTTCTGCACCTCTAGGAAGGTACTCAGCATCACTGAAAATGAAGCCTTTAACAGATAGTATTTTCCCTTAAAGTCACAGCATATAATTCTGTTGGATTTTAAGCTTCAGTAAGGCAAAAGTTTATAAAAAAAATTTTTGTGGTACACTTTACTAAACAACAAGATATCTTCCAATTGATTTTCAAACAGCACTTTATTTTTAATAGGTCTTTCTATTCTAAATTCAAAATCCTAATTTCTGTTCTCACTTTATGACTAAAAAGAGGTATTAATCGTCTCAGTCTCTGAAAGTAACACTAAGGTTCAGGGCAGCTGCCTCCATTCTTTCATAAAACCAATAAAAGTCTCCAAAAAGAAGAGGTGGCATTTCATGAAAACTAATGTAACATAGGAACTGCATATTAAAATGGTCGTATGATATTTTATGATAAATTAACAACAGGATATTTTTTAAACCTCTTAATTGTGATGAGACAGCCTTTCAGTTACTATTATACTTTTATAAAACACATCCAAGTTGTTTCTAAATCCATAAAACAAGCCCAACCTGGCAAGAGAAAGTGATCCAAAGCTTGCTTTACTCCAGGATATTGTCTTAACATCTGGACAAAAATTCCTCTGCTTATTAGCATGTGCCTAYGCTGCAGTAAAGAGATTAACTGAAGAGGCTCTTCACCTGCTTTCATAAAATGGAGTGAATTTAGAAGTTTACCTTTTACTGAATTTTACTTAGGGACATTTTGACTCAACATTATACACTGCATTTCCTTTACCCAGGCTGAAGAAGTTTGCCCTCTGCTCCTCTGACACTTTAAATGTTTTTGTGAAAAATGACCTCTCTTCCAAGAGAAAAACTAAATGTAATTCTAATCTATCCATGATGCATTCAGGAGCACTTTCTTTCACACCATGGCTGTCTACAAAGACAGGTGCCAGAAGGGTTGCCAAATGTCCAGAGACAGGTGCATTGGTACATTTGGTCTGAAACAGCTATGAGGTGTAGCAAGGGGAGGATTGAAGCAGAAGGGTCAGCCAGAGATTTCAATACCCACTTTCCTGATATTAGGTTTATCTTGGGTATTTTTGAGCTAATATTTAATTGATTTCAATGTTTGCAAACTTGTCTTCAAAGAAACAGATAAAAGATTAGATAACAGAGCTATGTATTCTTGCTCCCAGCTTGTCATTCCAAAAACATCAGTTATATCTGCCACATGGAAGAGAAGCTGAACTGGTCACTACCATCTATACAGCTTCAGAACAGAATAGAAAAAGTGGAATTAAACTGGTATGAGTGCTCATACAGGTAACATGCTGGTAGCTGGACTTCTTAAAACTATCTCAGTTTAAGTATGCTGTACAGATACTAAAACATATTAATTGCTATCATAACAATTGTATTAGTAGTAGCATTAATAGTGATTTCCATTCTGATTGTYGTAAGGCCTGATCTGGAATATTTGTATGCAAAAGGATTTCAAGACCTTAGATCTTGGAAGAAGTTTAAGTAATGATTGTAAAATGTGAATAGTTGATATACCCGAGTAAAAGTGAGACAGGAAATGCAGGGACCCCAGTGGCTGGAATGAAACAAAGACTGCTACCTAAGGAAGCATACCAGTAACATCTGGTTAAGCATTTAATTGAACTCATACTTCTTAAAATGAGTAAGATCATTAAAAAGGAATGTTAAAAACTCAAGGCAGAAGGGCACTAAAAGTGCATATACTAAGTAGGGAAAAATGTGAGATAGCAGGATGTGGTTTTATTTTGTTTCATAGTTTTCTTCTTGTTATGAAATGTTTTGGCATTATATAGTAACTATAATTTCACTTTTTATTTAAGAACTTTAGCAGTAGTGGACACAGGCTGGAATTTGCTAATATCTCAGTGAAAGCAATGAGTTCTTTTTAAAGTTGGTGCTTTTATCTGGAAGTCCCAAAGAAGTAAATCCAATGCAATTCACCAGAAGTTGCACTCTTAAAATAGAGGAAAGCAAGTGAATTATACCATAACACATGACAATAAACTCTGTCTCTCCCGGAAGGTACTAGTACTGAGTCCCTGTTCAGGGTTATGTTAATGAATATCAGGCAAAACTATTCAGAGCAGATGCCTAACTCATCTATCTCTTTGAATATAGATCCTGCAAAGATTCTTAAGCAGGGAAGGGCTAAGTTAAACCCAACATGCTTTCTAGTAACTTCCACTAAACCGACACATTCTAGAGTTGGTATGCGTAATTCAYGTTTAAGATTTACACAGTAGCAAACCCAGTAATTCTCTTAATTTCTCTTCCCCGAGCTTAAATAATCTGAGGCATAAGTATAATTAATATTAAAAATTGCCTTAAGTTTTCAGACCATTTCTTTCCTAGGTTTGTCTTAGATGAAAAAAAAAAAACAAACTCTCAGTAGATGAGAAAAGGACATTCTTTGGTTTCTACTTAGCCTTTCTTTTCAAAATTCCATCATGCATAAAAGTGTATCAGTATAACCCCAAAAAATTATTTTTCTGCATACTTTTTCAGATTTTGGAGATCCTCACTAAATAAAAATTTAAAAAATACATCTACTCTAGAAGTTTCCTACCAACATATTGCAATAAATAGTGATAGGAAAGATGTTTGAAAGGYGATATCAACCAATATTAACCAAAAATTGGATCTGGAATGATTTTATGTGGGAGATTTACAAGGTGTTATGACTGYTTATCTGCAATATTTCAAAAGCAGTGCACCTAAGATCCTAATTCTGCTTTTTCGAGTCTCAAGAAAGAAAAAAATGTAACATTGAACCACTCTATAAAACACAGACAAGTTATTTTAGAAGATGCACACAGTGGGGAAGATCTAAAGGGTGAATAAATTTACTACATAATTAGAATGAAATAACAGTAAATAGGTAAAATATGGAGACCTTACAAAAAATACAGGAAAAATATGCAACAGAACAGTGGTAAATACATCTGACAAAATATTGAACTGCTACAGAGCTTCTACACCTTCCTATTCATCTTGTTCTTTTGTTATGTAAGTGACAAYAGATAACAAGGATAAAATTTACTGTTTCTCATATAGCTCATATAATTCATATAGTTCTCTTTGTGAAGGTTGTTTCAAAATATGATCATGCTGGCGTTGTAAACAGGAAGTATTTTAGCTCATGATTTTTTAAAAGGACACTTGTTGCATTTTATGAAAAAAATTCCTTAYATTATTTGTTCAGCAATGATGAAAAAATGCAAGATCAATTCTTCCTTAGGTCTCACAGACTTAATTGTAATGGAAACAACCATCAAGCAACCTAAATTTTCATGAGCCTGAAAAAATATTTTTAATATTATATGATGGATAAGGCTCTTTATTGAAGAAAAACACCTACTTTAAGTGACTGACCATGATTATTTACTCTTAACATACTGCACAATTTTGTCTAGTAAAAAATTTCAGATCATTTTCAGAAGTTCTCATTACCTGCTTCCTTAGGTGACTGTTAAAAATACATTCTGATGTATGGTCATTACTTATTTTGGAGACTGCAACTAAAATGTGCAATTAATTATCAATGCGGTTTAAATTCAGGYAGGAAGAGGCTACAGAAGAACACGGTATTATTTTTCTAAGACATCAAGTTTGATATTGCATAGTTAATGTTCATAAAATAGTAAAAAAACAAGAGAATAAAAGAGAATAAATGAAGTATGGGATTTTGTTAAAAAGTACGTCAGTATGAAAATTAAAGACAGCCTGAAGTTTTTTAGACCATTTTCACAGAACAGGAAAACAAAAAAAAGCCAAACTTCAAGTAGTATAATACTTAAAGTTACAAATAAATACGATTTTTTTTATTTTCTTCTAAAATTCCATTTCCTCAATTTCTAAAATTCTTTGCTCTAGCAAAGGAAATAGACTTTCTCCTAAGCTGATTACATTTGGAATTCATTTATTTATTTATTGTATTCTAAATTTATAAATTCTCCTGAATTTATTGTTGTTAGAAGAAACAACGTATGCTCATTTCTTTATAATTTAGAACTGTTTGTGCAAACTCTCTAAACTTGAATCCTAATGTCTAAGACATAGGAGTTCAGGGTTACAAGTGGCTGGTGAGAACAAGTCAGCTTATTTTCCCTACTTGCAAGAATATAGTAAGACTGGTTCATGGCATGTTGCAATTAACCAAAGGAAAGGGGAAAAGGGAAAAAAAAAAAAAAGCAAGCAGTAAATTACCATCTCTTGAGAAAAACAAAAATAACCAAAAGTGACTTAGAGGATATTCTTCTGCCACTGCTGAGGGCTAAATTTAAAGACAAAATCTGTTCTGAGCTAATTAGCACAGAGAAAGCAAGCAAGCAAACAAATGCTTCAGATCATCGGCTCCATCTTTAAATCACCTTCTTGATAAAAGCTAGATGCTATATACTGTGCTACAAATAGAAATGATTTTTTATTTTCTGTTGTTAGGGAATATTTTATTACACATTGCAAATCACAGCTAGAGTTCTACTCTTGCATGGCTCTTGGCATGGATAAAGTAATCCTAAAAAATTACCAGTAAAATTTCAGTGAATGCTAATGGTGCAGTGTTCCTAATTTATAGAAACTTTGGCTTAGATGAAGGTTGCTTGAAGCAACAATTAACTGAGAAAGAAAGTTTAGTAATCACTGCATGTCACATGTGATGCAGATGCTGTATGATAAGAAAATTAGAAAATAAATCCACTCAATCCATAAAATGTGATTTACTAGCTGACAAAAGGATATACAACCCTCATAGTCTAAGGCCAGAAGAGAAAAAAAATACTTGGGCAGTCTCCTCTCTCCTGAGATAGTAATTTGATATCCTCTTGTGCCAAGGAAGAGATCTCAGGTAAACGAACCTAYGCCATCCTTCCAGCCAAAGCGCCTGCTGCTTGGCTTAGCTGTCCTTTCAGGACAAASGAACTGCATCTCCCATTCCCCACCTCTATAAAGAAGAAAACTTCCTAGCCTTTTTGCTTTATTCATTTGTTAATGCTGGAGAAGGGCCTTAAACCACTATTTCCACTAAAAATGTTCTACTTAAGAGTAGCAAGAGCAAATTTATTTTCTGCATACAGCAGGTGTTACTCAGAAACCTTAAACACAATGTTTAAAATGCTATAAAGGCAATGCTTTGGAAGTTATATATATTTTTTCATAAATGTTATTGAAATATTTTGTTCCTGCACCTGCCTACTCTTATTATATATATTATTAGTATTCATACCTTAACAAATATATTGTGACATCTGGTATATGAAAAGAAAAATAGGAGTTTTGTCCATCTGTAAAACATCTGCCATGACAGGAAAACTCCTGTCTCCAATTATGCAAAAATCTTTAAAAGTTGAGTGTTTTTTGAGACCTTTCAAGAAATAAAAGGTCCTTTCTCTTATTTTTCCTGAGCTTCATCTAGGAACCACATGGTCTTCTTAAGCTGTGATGCATGTTCTCATGCATTTTTGTGTAAACAATAAGGTTACAATTTCACTGACAGTAATCGGGACAGCCAACTACAGTAACTACTCGGTAACATCAATATTCACCATTTGCTTAATTTGAAAAGTTCACTAGTGAAAGTATACTTCTCTTAGACATATACAGAATAGGAAGAGGAGACAGTTTCTCAAAGACCTTTTGACATGTGTAACTTCTGCAGAAAAAAGACACAGTATCTGTTGGATAAGTAGAAATAAGCCAGTTGGTTATGCAGGTAATTTATAYTAGACAATTAAAAGCTTTCCACACAGCTATAAATTCAAAGATACATTATAATGTTCTTCACATCAGATAGAACTGGCTTCTGGGTGCTGTGGAGAGAGCATCATTTATAAAAAGACATTTTACTACTACGTGGAAATCTCTTACAGGAGACTTAGCTAAAGCAATGGCAGGAAAATGTATTGCTTGACTTCTACCCTCACCTCAGTGCCGGATTATTAGTATTTCTGCTTGAATTATATGATGTTTCAGCTTCATCACTTTTACAGGAGAATTTTTCAAAACCAATCTGAAATATGAGTTTAGAAAGGGAAACAAACTCGCAAGTCATGTTACATAAAGAACTATGCCTTTGATGCTACCTGACATGAGGCTGTTAATTGACTTGAATTATGACTTTAGTAATACTTTGATATATTTTTGGATAGGAAAAAATATTTACAATAAGTAGCAGGGAATACCAATTTATTTTGTGACAACAATATTTGTAAATGTATTTATATAATTTCAAGAGCATTTTAAAAAGAAAACAGACATTTTAATACTGCTGCAGTCATCATGAAAAACTGAATTTAGCAAAACAATCAACACCTCTGGCTTCTATTTACTGTCCTTTTCCTGCTATTATACCCTATTCAGACAGCTTTAAGAACTGTGTCAGGAAAACATGAAACATTTCCTAAGGCTTTGCTTTCTCTAGTTATTGGTGCATCTTATTTTGTGAGCTTTCTTATTCCCCACAATGAATTTCTACTTGATAACTTTTTTATCATTTACTCTTRTCACATAAAAGTTACACCCAGAACAAAATCCAAATAAAAGTGAGCAACAAATTCAGTGATTAGCTTAGCTTTCAGGATGGATCAGACATCTCTGTAATCCATAGTTCTAGCCAAAAATTATGCAGAGACCATCTGCTCCTTTAGTTTACTGATCATTTCATCTTGTTTTATATTCTATATGTATAACATTATGTATTATACAAACAGAATAATAAAAAACCTGACCTACACAAGTGTTGAGTTCCACCAATTTGYACTAGTTCATGTCTGAAATTGAGGGTATTCAATACCTCTTAAACACAGGTATATTAAAGGAGAGCACAGCATTAGTTTTGGAAAAAAAGATAATGAATTCTCCTCCTACACAATTTGCTATGTATTTTTCTAACCTTTACGTGCTTTAGTACATGCTTTCAGTAAGTTTTGTACATTATTCAACTGGTATTGTTCAACTGAAGATGTTTTCTCTGCATAGCTCGTATGTTTTCATATAAAACCAGTGCATAAAGATAATTTTACATCCAAAACATTTAAAAGATGTTTCTTTTAAAACAAAAGAGTGCTGTTATGACATTCTCTCATAGTATAAGTCTTGCCTGGCAACAGCAGGTATACTTTTAGGAGAACTACTGAATACTAAGTGTATTGCTTCCGGAATATTTTCACAACCTCTTGAAAATGTGGCAGTATTTATCAGATTGCTCCTACAGATGTTTATCATATATGTCTGTGTGTGTGTGTGAATTGTGTGCATATACAAAAAATCCTGTGTCATTTTACTTAGATGTCCTTTTGCTCTCCGTTTGTGACTTGCACTGTAGTTAAAACTTAAAGTTATTGTATAGTACAAATCACTGCAAGATAAAAATGGCTACTGATGTGCTAGAGTACACCCAAGATYTCTCAGCCCCATAAACCATTTTCAATTTGTGGCATTGACAAAGGGAGCAGGAAAGTGGCAGAGATCCAGTGTGACAGAAAGGGATCTTCCAGCTCATCTCCTGTATTCTCCAGGGACTGGGACCATAGCTGGAGAAGAAACCAAAGGAAGCCCCCGAAACTCAGTGTGTGTCTGTGTGTGTGKGKGKGGKGGGGRAGGTAGGATGGGGAGGGTAGTGTTTTTTGTTCCCAGGAGCAGAGGCAGGATAGTGGTTGCTGATCTTGCTCTCCCAAGCCATTGGTGGGGAGAGAGTCTTTTACCTCCTGCATCCTGCTACTCTCAGCAGCTGCTACTCTGATTATCATTAAATTGGCTGTGCTGTAAGAGGTAACAACAGTAGGCCAATCTAGCACTCCTTGTCTGAGAAATGACACAGGGAATCATTAAAGAAACATTATTCTTGTTATGTGAAGGATACAATAATAGGGGAAAATGTCAGCTGTAAGATGTACACACTCAGACAGATTACTCTAAAGAGATAACAGTTCTTTAAATAAAAGTGAAGTACTATAAAATAATTTTAATTATCCAATCAGGTTTCTTATTTAGCATAATACTGCATATATTGTACTCTAACATTAAGCAAAAAAAAAAAAGAACATACAAGAGTACTTGTACTTATCAGGTCATARTCTTCTTGTGGTAGGTCTGAAAAAATTATTTCCTGTTTCTTTTGAATACCATTCTGTCTTAAACTCAATAGGTACTAATATTACAAGCATCAATATCATTTTTATGCTTTTAGTAGTCTATATACCATGACACATCTGAATCAGTTTTATTGATAAACACCTTACATTATTTCAGATTTGTGAGGAAACCTCCCCAGCTGCCTATACAAAATAGAATGAGAATCTTAAATGATTTAGTAACAGTTTTGAAGCTAAGCTACAAACCTTCAAAAGCTTATGGCTTCAAAAATAATTGTTTCTTTTTCTCTGAGGATTCTGCATACTTTCAAGCTAGTTATATAAAAGCTTATATGTCTTAAAATAAAAACAAAACTTTTAAACACACATATTTGATGGATGGTTATACTTATCACTTAAAAGCCATATTTTTAGCAGCCACCCATTGATATAAATTTTGAGGCAGTATCTGCTCATATGGGCAACGGGCTTTYGTTTGGAAATCAACAAATCAGAGTAAAATTGGAGAATAGCAGCATGATGAAGATCCACAGAGAAAAACCTCGGACAGTGCAGACATGATTTCAAATATACGTACCTAAAATTATATTTTGAAACAAAAATGACCTTATTAATCACTTCTGATTATCATCCAAAACTTGACAAATTCTGCTACAATAGAAATTTGAAGTATCATCTAYGTTCTTCCTTTGTTATGCTAACCAACATCACAGACCAGATTGGTTACTTCAGATCAGTACCACTTGTCAATTGATAATCAATTTGTCCATTCCTTTTTTCACCTGGACAAACACAAGAAGGTTTTCAATTTCTCTATCCGCTATTCCTTAAACCAAAGAGACCTATCTGGTCCTAAGATGAAAGACAACTCCCTTTCTCATTCACACTGGACAATTTCCATTTTTGAAATACATAACCYGAATTACAGTTCAGGAAGAGCATAAGAATTGTGGTTTAGTGCTCCTGTTTTCTAAACTTTTCGTGAGCTTATAAGGTTCTTTAAATCAAAGATTCCCTTAGAATTCATTTTTTTTTAAAAAAACACTGAAGTCATTTATGATGGTTGTTTCTCAACAGAATTGAGTCTTTGACCATCTATTTCATTATTATGACAGCAAGGAAGTCATACACTTGGTATATATCATGGGATTAAACTTAAGGTCATTTCTTTAACAGCTATGTGGATTTGTGAAAACTGATAAGATACTGGTTTTGACACAGGCAAAATTCTTTTGACTTAATCAATTGGTTAAATTATAGAATTTAAGAGTGACACATTGTAACAATTTCATCTGGTTTAAACAAAATGTGTAAGACTGTCTGGTAAAGGTTAAATGTTTTCCTAATGAGATGTCATTGTTCATAGCCATAAATATAAGCAGCCCATAATCCTACAGAGCTAATCTCCTTGGATCTGACTTCAATTGATGTTTACTTAACAAAAATCAATGAAGATTTTAGCCAGAGTATAAAAAGCATGAATAAATTGCCCAACATTCCCACTAACACAGTTTGGCTTGTTTAGACTGCTACTGAACTATCTATTTGGGCTGAGATATTCTATGTTCTTGTTTGAAAAATGTTTAACAGAATTAGTTCATCTGTTTCTCAAAATAAGACTGAAAAAAATAATTTTACCCATGTTAAAAAGATTATGACGACCTTTTCTTTGATCATCTGAGTCATTTATTATTTTGAAATTTGGTAGAGGTTAGTGGGCAGGTTAAGGTTGGACCTCTTGCCATCCATTTGAAAGTCACCTAAATTTAATAAAGCTACAGACTTTGCAAATTACAGTATGCATATACCCAGCAGGTAACTATTACAACCTTAGATTACTCTGGGTCAAGTTGGGTATCTTGACTAAAAAAAAAGTGAATTGTTTATTTTTCTTCTCTTGGGAAAAAAAATACTGAAAGGATAAGCTAGGTAAGCATCAAATGCATGGAGCTGACTATGGTGGGTATGGAACAGTAAAAAAAAAAAAAAAAAAAAAAGGCACAAAGGTCTTTGGATTGAGCAGCCTTAGGGTATTGGAGAGAGACTGAGACTTGGATCGAAGACAGATGGAGACTGGAATGTTTCAGCAAACAGATCTGTACAGTGCCAGCATACTGGCACTCATGCCTGAGAAAGAGTTATGAGAGGTACAGATTGAAAAGTAGCATAGGTAGCAAGACTGAAAATGGGACCCAGTCCAAAGAAATGAAATACTGTATGCTGAGGAGAAAGAGAATGGGGGAGAAACAAAGTAGCTCAAAAGCTAGATGGAAATGAGAAAGGAACCTAGGGCAGGAAAAGTCAGTCTTTCATGATACAGAGGATGAGCCTGTCCATGTAAGATTAATGGGAGGGGAGACAGATGCAAGAGCAGCAAAAGAGTAGCAGGTTAGAGTGGCATGAAGCGTAAGATCAGGAAGCTAAGACAAAAAAAATCTGAATTTATTAAGAAAATCATTCCATGCCAGAGCCTGGAAAATAATCCATTAATTAGTTTCATTCTGCTGTCTGTGAAACCTGTCGCCGGAGAGTTTCATACTGTATCAATCCTGATATTTATAGGATGACAACTTACTGTGCCAGTTGCTCACATGGCTGGCATGCATGTAGTAAATCAAACACATCAGTTTACTGATAATACCCCTAGCAGTCAATGTGGTATCACATTCTAGTTCACTTTTCTTAAAATGTAGCAATATAAAACCAGAAAATGTGCACTTCAGTACAATTAGCAATCATAGTATAGAACTGTCATCATTAAAATCTGTGCAACTGATGCCTAAGTTCTCTACATTTGAGACTGTTGCATGCATATTGCATACTTTTTCCAGTATTTCTCCTTAGAGGAGCCACGGCATATTTTGTTGACTTGCCTAATTAAAGAAGTGCACTGAAGGATGTTGTTCATAGGATTCTGCTTCACTTGTTGCAGAAATTGAAATACGTATAATGAATGAGGAAGGAGATTCAAGAATCAGAAAGCAAGTTATACAGTCTATATTAGGGTTATAGAAATAGAATAATATCTAACTGAACTAAGTGGCCTATGCCACAGAAGTCCTATCCACGGCTTGTCCATAGGATTGCTACTTTTCTGTTTCCCACACTGTAGAAGCCATACCAGAGGCCTCAGAATTGCAACTAAAGGCAGTGAAACTCACTCAAAAGCTTTGAAATAAAAATTATGGGCTAAATCTGAAGATCTGAATAGACTTAACATTTCAAATTAGACCTCCAGGAGGGATTAGGCTGACTTTAGTCCCTGAATGCAATGTCCCCATCTCATCTTAGAAGATGTTTTGAAAATTCAGTATAGTATTGGACTATTTAAATTTAAGCAAAAATATTTATTTTCATGAAAGCAAGTGATACATATATTTGTATATATATGTGTGTGTATATGTATATACACCTACATATGTATACAGATATATATGTAGGGACAMACATATATACAACACAAAACACTAAGCAAGGAAAATAAGCTAAAATCCTAACATAAAGAAGTGAAAGTTAAATAATACTTTTAAGAACTATTGAAACTTGTGATACTCTACAATTACAAATCCAGAACTAAACTATTTGATTTTTTATCAAGTGTTTGAAGAATGTCCTCTGTCACCATTAATCCAATCAGTTAACTACCCAATGAGGCCTTTTTTTTAATTAGAAATAACAGCAGCATGGGATGGAAGGAATTTGAAAAACCTCAAAAGTAATTAAATAGTACCTCCATCACTTCAACATACCTTGTCAGGGTATCRGAGATGACTGAACTGGAATGCATACTCACAGAAAGTACTCAGACTAAATCATCTTGAAATTCATTGGGTCCAGTACTTGTTCCACTGGACTTTCTTCCCCTTTCCTTCACCACAGCACCTGCCATTTTCATGCTTTGCTGCTTGCAGAGTTGAACCACCTTAGCCTGAAAGCAGGGGTTTGGAATGTCTTACACATGTCAAGATGAATGGGACATCTAGAGAGACTTGTGTTCTGTCTCAGATGAGAATGATACTTGCTGAACTCCAAAATGTACTGGATTTGAAATGTTGCCTTAGATATGTGGCTTCAAGTAATGAAACTCACAATGACCTCTCAGAATAACTGTTGTGATATGTCCCCAAGAAATCATCAATCAGCCATAGATTAAAATATACACTTGCTGCAGCCCATTATTGGCAAGACAGGAAAGAACACACACATCAATGTGATGCAAGTTCAATCCACCTTATTATTCCACCTGTCTAGCTTATATATCCTTTCAGCAGGCTCACGTGTTYAYGCCCTTTGCAAAGTGTCACTATTGGTTGTCTAGCATTGTCCAGGTGTATCTGCTCAGYCTCTAATTGACYGCTGTGTCRACTCCCTTCCCAGGTGCATATACTTCTGCTTATCTTGCTGTAAAATAGCCAGGGCCCCAACACCTCCCCCTCTTTTTTCAAAAACAGTCAGCTATCCTCTATGGATCAATTCCGAATGATGTTTTCTCTCTCATTAATACTCATTAATGACCATACATGAATCACACCAGTTAATTCCAGCCATCAAGCCCACTGCACCTTCTTGTTCCTGTAGGCAACACTTCTGGGTTTGCTTCAGCACCCTGTTGTTGTTTTGGCTTTCTCCTTTGTCAGCCACAGCCGCACCCACTTGGCTGGTATCCACATAGTTCTATCCCCTGCACTATCACAGCTGTGACCTCTTAACAAGGCAGTCATCCTGTCSGCTTGGCCACAGAGCTCTTGATGAATCTCTCTCAGCTGCTCTTGGTCCCCTGGCTCATCATCCAGCAGTGGGACCTTTACTGGATCAATGTCCATATCTGCCGAGGGAGCAGTAGGTGCCGGACGCTCCTCCCCTTCCCAGAGGGAAAGATTATCGTCTATTCCCCCCAAGCCTCCTTTTCAGCTATGAACAAGGGACAGGCACACAGGGAACACTTGAGGTCATCATCGTCAGGCACCCCCTCATACTGAGGTCCCRAGCCACTCACAGCTGTCCATTCTGACTCATTCCCATGCTTCCAGCTTGTATACTTATGGAGCTTCCACTATAAGCTCCTTTCTTCAGCACCACAGTAATAAATCAGTTAAGCTCGACTTCGTTCCATGGGCATCTGTTTTCCRAGCCAATTTCAACAAACTCCCTATTGCCGCTTGCTCTTCCGCTGATACAGCAAACCCCATCCTGCTTCCCTGACTCACCAGTCAGCCATGGCCACAATCCACCTTTCTTCGGGCACCCAGCTACTGTCGCTGGCCACAATCCACCTTTCTTCGGGCACCCAGCTACTGTCGCTGGCCACGCAGGATCCTTGCCCGCTTACGGCTCCACTTCTACCCCAGTTGGTCTCTGGGGATCACATCRAGGTCRCCAGATGCCACAGCCTATTATTGGCAAGACAGGAAAGAACACACACATCAATGTGATGCAAGTTCAATCCACCTTATTATTCTTCCTATCTAGCTTATATATCCTTTCAGCAGGCTCACGTGTTCAYGCCCTTTGYAAAGCGTYGCTATTGGTTGTCTAGCATTGTCCAGGTGTATCTGCTCAGCCTCTAATTGACTGCTGTGTCAACTCCCTTCCCAGGTGCATATACTTCTGCTTATCTTGCYGTAAAATAGCCAGGGCCCTGACRCACACTGAAGTAAAGAAGGCAAACAGGCTTTATTCTATTTAGATATTCTTAAGTAGGAAAAAAAGAAGAAAAATTGGAATTCTGAGTGAAAGCATTTAAATAGYTGTGTAAGTAACCATTCTAAAAGAAATTATAGAGGTTTGTCCCTCATCAATTAGAAAGGGTAACATACTGATTTTATAAGTAAAGCTCTATGTGGCCAAGAGGATTTAAAAGAGGAATACGTAGAAAAGGGAGGTGCATTGATTTTATATTTGCCATATAACCTTGTAAATGTTTTGTCATCAGCTCTATGGAACTTCAGTGTAAGCCTCTCCCATTATCTGGCTCGAAAGCCATGCATTTTCAGGTGAGGCAATGCCAACACCATGTCTGTCTCTGATTTATGTACTGAATTCATATTTTTCCTCATTACRCTTCCAGGTAGTTACCAGTTCTTACTTGGTCTGTAAAGTCTGTAGACTTTGAAGTTTGTCCTTAATCTCATGGATTCCCACTATTTCTTATTTCTTCATTTTTAKGAACTGTTGATCTTTATCAGACTACACCTTTTTCTTTTTGTTCAGAATGATTAAACATTTGTTCATTAATGATTAATTCATTGATGCCAATAATAATGTCTGTGTTAGACATACAGAAATTTGCTGCAGTTCCAACTGGCTTCATTGCATTTGGCTATTTTTAAGCCCATACATGCTCTACTAATGTAATCTCTCTCTAGCTCTCTATATTGCTTTCTCTTATTCATTCAAATTCATCACCTTTCAAGCAATCTATCATGCACATTATCTCAGAGTTAGTTCCTCCGGGGAACTTCTTATACTGGCAAATACTTTGCTACTTAATTACATTCTAGTAAATTATTAGATTGTCCCCTCCAGTTTATCCTGTCTGAAGAAAAGGGAAACTGTATATATTTTGTTTATGCATTTCATATACACACCAGTTCACCTCTTTGATATTAATTATGTTACTTTATGGTAAGAAGTTACATTAAAGGAGATCAGCAGCAATAATGCACTGATTTGCATCAAACTCCAAACTGGGAGTTTGGAGATCCCAAAGAGCTCTCAAAGCATGAGACTACATGCTCTCAAACCCATGAACTATAATTAGTTAAACACTCATGCCTGGATCTAGCCAGGCTACCAACATTTATTCTCCCCTCTATATGAGACCAGCATAAAAAGGAAGATGAAATTTCAAARGGGATGTTCTAGGGAAGAAGACAAATTGAATGGGTTCTCAGAAGCTCCTCAGAGTCAAGATGCCAGCAGTATAAAATAATAAAAACACACAAGCACTTCAGTAGACAGGWGGTTTGCCAATCCAGAAGTAATGAGAGACAAGTTTTTGGACTGTACTATAGCTTATAAATAAAAATCACTATTTAAGTAAAAGGAAACATGGACATTATCCTTAACAGGTATATTAGGAAATAGGCATACTGACATTTTCACTATATCGCTTTACTGCATACTATGTATTTCTAGGTAGACAGGTAATAATCCTTTTTCTCCTGAAGAAACCAATTATATATCAGCCTTTAAGCTGTTGCCACAGTCTCCCAGAGGAAAAGCCAAATTCAGTGGCCAAATTCACTGAGGCCTGTCTGATTAACATCATTTGTTCAGTCCAAGGAAATAACCTAAATGAGACAAGATYTTGTTAATTCTTAAAAAAAGAGAAGACAGCAGCAAAATTGATCCCCAAAGGAATGCACTAAAGAGGAATGGAAGGATGGCTGGCCATTTACATGTGATACAACATTAGACTGTACAGGTATGATTTAGTGTTACAAGTAACAAAATACAGCTGGCTTAAAACACAGAGCTAGTACTAAGAATTTGTTTTGCACTTACATTGCCCTAGGTAGAGTACTTTAAAAATGAAGTAGCTTATTCTGTGTCCCTTCCCCATGCCAGTGCTTATATCCTCATATAAATAAAAAACAGCCTGTTATTCTAAGAAGCATATCAAACTCCTTCCTTCTTACAGATCAGGGAGAGGACTATGCAGTCATTTTTGTATTGGCTGCAATAGATTGTCCAGTACAGAATTCACATTTACAATATATTATTTAATCTAGAGTATTCATGATATTCACAGGAATCAAACAAAAGCTTCAGGCTGTTTTGTATTCTTTTTCTAGAATATTAAATCTGGCTATTACCTAAAAATCAGTTGTCTTGTGCATTTTCTTCTTTCATTTTCATAAAGGTGGTCAGATTTTCAAATTGCTATTCTGGTCTTTGTTGATAGCAGCATACTCATATATTCCTCTAGCTTGTGTTACTGAACACCCAACGTACGTTTTACCTCAAACTATGGCTCCCATTGTTGCGGAATGAGCACTAATTTTCATTTGTTTGCTATTTTGGTATGGTTGTTTCTGTGGCATGTGGACTCACTACATAAACTGCACATAATGATCTATTAGTTTAATATGCTTGTAACAGGAAGGCCTAAGCACCAGGTATGATCACCTGTTACTTCTCTGACATTCTGATTAAGCACTGCAGCTACCCAGAAATAGTGCACATTCATGCAAATACCCTGAAGGTAAAAAGCAAGCAAAACAAAACAAAACCTTAGGTTGTGGCAAATTCCCAAGAAGAGAGACTGAAATTCAGCAATTTACACAGTCTCAGAGGAAGCCCATAATAGCAACTTTGCAGTTAGTTGTATTAAATGGACATCCCTCTCTCTCTCCCTCCTCATTTCCAAAATTCTTCTACACTTAGATGTTGCATCACAGAAAAGCCATTGCAACTCATAATGTACTTTGCAGTCCATGAAGTTACCTGATGTACATGACCATATTTACTCACCACTAAGCAGGCAAGTGATCACTCTCTGTGTCAGATGAAGCATCAGAGTAGCTTTGTAAGACTCACAAGAAAACATTACAGTAATCCAGGAGAAAGGCTAAGTAGCTCAAGATTTGTCTCTACAAGACAGAACAAGAGATTACTACTAGCTGATCAGAGAAAATATTTAAAGATAGTGGAATTATTACTAATCCCTTTGACGGAGTTTATTAGCTTTTTAGTAGTGAAGGGCATAACTGAGGAGCCTCTGCTATTCTGAATAACCAAAATWGCTTTTTTTTTCTAGCAAGGTTAAGGCAGGATATGATGTGAAACTCATTCCAGCCTTTTCTGCTTTTGCCACTTCCCAATCTTGTAACAAAGAAGACAATCTAAAAGGTGCTATAYGTGTTTATAAATCCCTATTCATTATAATAGATGACAAGGATTCGAGAAAGACTGCTTAGCCAATTTCAGCTAGAAGAATACAGCTGTACAGTTAGCAGGGATGTTTTTTCTATAGGGACCATATTACATCTGTTTTCCCATAATTCATGCCATGTCTTAGTTTTTTCTGTATTTTGCTCAGAGTGCCAGTATTACCCTTCCAATCTTTATTACTGCTTTCTATAGCTAGACAAGCTGTTGAAAGAGCAGAGTATCATGGAAACATTATGGGCATTCCAAATCTCTGCTGATGCCCTCATATTCAGCTTCAAATATACCTGTATTCTCAAACTTCTGCGTAACGTGCATTTAACTAATGTTTCCATGGGGATCAATTATAAATAATAACATAAGATGGATCGTGCATGTCATTGCAGTACTGATGGATTTCGGAATGATTAGTTGCCATAGTGATGACTTGGCTGGGGCATGCTGGGAGAGGTTAGTCAAAGAATAGCGGAGGTTCTGTTTTGCATGTACAGTCAACTTAATTAATCTTGACACAGTGTAGAATAGAGCAAGAGTCCCTTGAAAGAACTTCTTCTGTGAGGCATTTCTTATGTCCTTGAACACTGGAGTCAAAATGTAGTTATGCAACAGTGTTTTCTCTTTTTATACACATTTGGCATTTTTACTTAATAAGAGGCACTTTTTTGGCATTGTCAATCCTACATTCAAAGTGATAATCATTTAAGCAAATGTCTTCTTTTATAATTCTCATTTTAACAGACAGCACTGGATGAGTAAGACCAGCTTACACTTTTCCAGTATGCTTTACCATGATTTAAGGATTGAAGGAATGATTTAAGGAGCACTTTAAAAATTCAGTAAATAATATTTTCATTGTATAGTTAGGATAACAGAGACACAGGCAGGCCAAGTGATTTGCTTTGCCACCTAAATATGTAGACAGCAAAAATTGAGAATCCAGTTAACAAATCCTTATTTCATGCCTCTTTGACATCCACTGGTCTATTTTGTCTTTTTATTTTCATTCATAAAGATCCCATCAGAAGTGAAAACATTACAAATTATTCTTGTATTTATCTTTTTTCTTATGCATTCATGCAGTTCAATATTAAGTCCAATATCTTTGTTTAGAAAAAATAGTAGCACCTGAGAAAATTCAAAATTTATTAAATATATATACTCAGAATATTCTTGAGGATGAGATATGTTGAGGGTATAGACTGTCCTTGAAAAACAAGACATTTTGGCCACTGGAAAACTTATGCAAACACTTCTTAAAGCAAGACTATTTGTAATTCTAAGAGCTTATGGATATCCTTGTGAGCACCAAAACCATATTCTTATCAGTAATTTAATATGCTTTGATTGCTATTAATAGATCTTGGATGACCCACCTGACATGCAAGCTTTGTATGTCTCTTAAAGAAAGGAATTGTGCATATCCTTCAAAGAGTTCAAGCAGAAGAATGATTTAAAATTCTCACATTGCTCTCCACTCCTGACCAAATAGAATTAAAAGGTTTGTTCAATCCCCTTCAAGGGCAAAATGGTAACATGTTTACAACCTTAAATATCTTACGAATTTGTTTCACTAGTTCCTTTGCAACTATAACTGAGGATAAAGAAGCAGTATTGCTTCTTCAATAAAAGACTATTTTACACTTCAGAAATACAATAAAATACTGTGTGCAGATATGTATGGGGCCTATARGGTTGCACTCTGTTTAAAACGTGTCCTTTTGCTGTCTACTAATTTACTCAAAAAATATGTTTCTTTTTCTTTCAATATATACTCAACAATTTCCTTAGATCAGAATGAAAACTATGCATCTGAAAATATGCTAAGATTTTGTGGAATATCCAGCAGCAGACATACATACATGATTTTTCTTTCTTAGCTTTTTTATAATGATAAAAAATACCAAAAGTGCTGTAAAACTTCCTGATAGAATGAAGAAAGAGCAGCCACAAAGGAGACTCTCTGAGCCACAGTCTGT
Organism: Rhea americana; assembly: GCF_003343005.1. Taxonomy (NCBI): domain Eukaryota; kingdom Metazoa; phylum Chordata; class Aves; order Rheiformes; family Rheidae; genus Rhea; species Rhea americana. The sequence continues at coordinate 6,200,508 of NW_028186357.1, read as the reverse complement.
CCTACAGTCTCTTCTGACTGGTGCAGACAAGAGTCCTGAGTGAGGCTACCCCTGACGGCTCCTAATGCCTTCCGCACACAGACCACCGAGTCAGAGTCCTGCCCAAAAGTTAGTACTGCTGCCCTCCACAAACCTACATGAGGATAAAAACTTTTAATGCCGTTTCTTTTCTGCTCAGGCAGTCTCAGGCAGAACATTACTGCCAACAGTTCAAATTTCTGCTTGGCATTAACTGTCATAATAGTCATCTCCTCCTTTTGTAAAACAAACAATTTTTAACCTAATATTTTATTTAAGTTCATCTATTTTTTCACCACCACTTTCTTTCCTAGGAATTACTAGAAAATATTTTAAAAGTCATTTATAAACATTTATTTCTAGCTACTACTTAATCAGCAATTGTTTTATAACTATGACTCAGTGCTGTAAACTGTATTTCATTTGGACTTTATTCCATTAAGACTTTTCTCCCTTTTCACTGCAGTTCCTCAGAAGTTTCAGCATATTAGCCTGATTTTCCTTTGGATTAAGTGTAGTTTTACACTCAMGACAGAGCTGAGTTACTACACATTATACTAGTTCACTGCAATTAATCGCATGATCTATAGAAAATGATATATTTTACCAATGTAATAATACTTTTTGAAACCGTATCTCAATTTATCTGGATCCTGAATCAGAGGAATAAAATACATGAATTGTGAAGCATTCATGGCAATTCTCTGCTTTCATATATACCCAGTTTTCATATCTGGGACACTTAAATTGGATATATGGAGTTTTCCTTTTTAATATCCACCAATATATTCTCTTGAATTCTCCTTTTATAGAAACAAATGAGTTAAAATATAAATGAAATTATAAATACATGTAAAAATATCCTCAGCTGCAACTCCTCTACCATCAAAATCTACATGTCAGTTTTATCCATGAAATGTGTAAGAAAGGAAGTAAGATAAAGAACAGAGTGTTTGAGAAACTCAGTTTAACGTGGAAATAATTTTATCATCCCTGCATCTTTGAAAGAGTAATTTCACATGCCTAGGAACAGGAAATACAGACCAAGTAATGAAATCATATGTAGAGATAGAATACTAGATTTGAAAAGCTTGTAACTTTAATGCAAAGCCATTTTTAATAGAAGAGCTGAACCATGTTCCATTACAACTATCTAATCCTCAGATAAATCTATGCTCCTCCCAATACTTTTTGTGCAGATAATTTAGTTTTCAAGGGGCACAAAGTACCAAGAATAATCTGGTTGAGACTGTTCTTATACTGCATTAAAAGCCAAATGGAACCTACTTCTCACTTCCTCAGAAGCTTTTTCCTCTAATGCTTATTAAACTACCAGTTTAAAAGATTTAAGTCAGAGTTTGCATTACAAACCACTCAGAAAGTGTTTTCTTCTAATTGCTGTAATTACCCCCTTAAAAAAACAAAAAACAAAAAACTCCCAAACTTTGGATCTGAAATCTCTTTAACCATCATGATGACTTAAACTGGAAGTCAATGATTGGAAACCCTCAAGTGACATCAGGACTGAGGGTTAGAGCTACCAGTTGATTTTTTGCTACAGCTTTTAAAGAAAGAATATTGATRTGTAATCTCAAAAAATGTCCACGGCTTTAGGTATCTGTGAAAAAAAAAATGCTGAAAATATCTGGGCTGGGAATGGAGTGGGACTGGAGATCTGAAACTGACTTCTACTTTAAGTAGCTTCCATTTAGGAATAGCTGCAGGCCACATCCTGCRCATGCTGCACCTCTGTACTGGGCAGGTCAGCAGCTGATTCCAAGGCAACCCCTGGTCCCTCATTAGTCATTCTGCTGTCTAGATTCTTTTCTGGAATTCAARGTTCTTAAAAGTGTTTAATACCTGGAAACTATCGGTGTCACTAAAATTATGAAACAGCGAGTGCATGAGATTGGAAAGAAATAYAGATTTTTGGACGCATAAATATAGACCTAGTAGTCCCAGATCATTTTGGAACTCTTTTTATAGCAGGATGTAGAACCACATTGGGAAACATAACGCTTTTTGGTTCATGTGTCATTTAAGAACGTCCAGGCTCTATTCCATTTAAAGAAATACATAAAATAAATGTTCAGCCATATATCCTAGATTTTATATATACCTAGGGAAATACACTTTATCTCTCTCTATCCTTACAGAATGTGAACAGTTATTGCATTAATTCCTATTATATGGCTACAATAATGCAGCCACACAAGGTTGGTTTCATTTAAACTTACGGTTGTATGCATGTAGTAATTCTGAACAAAAGATGTTATTGTCTTTTATGAAGCTGTGGATATTGTGGGGTTTTTCCCCATATATTTTTCCCAGTTAATTCAGATGTTCTGCTTTTGGAAAGAGGGTAGTCATGATGCTTAACTTTGTTTTAAGTGCTAAAATGTATCAGCTCCCATGGGGGGGGGGGGGGAGCGGAGCTGAGGCTACTTAAACCTCACAAAACTTCAGTGCCTTCCTGAAGGATTAGATACATTTTATGAGGGGGGAAATGACATTGAAATATACATTTTGTATGAACAATAATTAGTTTAAGTAACTTCTTACATGTTGACTACTGCCTTTTCCCTATTAGCTTACTTATCCATTCAAAACAAATATCCAGGAATAAAGTATTTGGAGATTTAAAATAACTTTTGCTGGCAGAGTGCATTAATGAGATGGGCTAAAGAAGACTGACCTTAGCTCTAATTGGACTCAGAATGAAGCTTTTTACATATTTTCTTTGAAAGGTCCCTATGACTAATTCTAATTCAAAGCTGTCTAAGCAATACATACTCTCAATTACCAGCAGCAAAGGTTACACTAAATGGGTAACTGCTGGTTTAACCATGCATTATTASAGTCTGCTAACATTACATTTTGAGAAGTGTCAGTTACTGATACAGCTTTAGTCAGAAAATACCTTGGACTCAKTTAAAGCCCACAGGAAAGTAAATGTTCTGCTTCATTCTTCTTTCCTATTGATACAAACTAGTTTAGACCCAGACTGGGGAAGCACCAAGTGCATCCTCAGGCTTAGTCATCTCAGAATCCTGGTATATGTCCAAGTCTACCTTGGTAATGATATCACCATCTGGTCCAACAGAATTCATGTAAAGAATTAAATATTAAATCCTGTACTTAATTATAATTGTATTTAATTATCAAGTATTTAGCATATAAACAATTGTGCCATTTAAAATCATGCCAATTAAAAAGTAAATGCACCTATTAAATAAGAGCTTTTAGATCTTAAATTTGTCTCATATGATTTCAAGTGATTTAGAATCTCAGAAGTCAACTCAAAGACTCCATCCAAACRCTCAGTAACTTTTACATCAAATTAAACTTATGCAGTAAAGGGTCTCAAAACAATTTCTTTTTTGCATTTTATATGTGCAGTTACTGGACAAAGCAAGGTGCATTAACTCTTCCAAAATAAGTAACAAGTTATCTCATTGAGAAMAATGGTTAAGCTAATATGAGCAGAGTTAAGCTCATCCTTGCTCAGCTAATGTTTAAATTCAATCTCCCTGTCCTCTGCAGGATGGAACAGACTGGAAGAATGCTAGCCTGTAAGGCAGAATACTTAAGGAAAAGAATGATATACATTGAAATGTCAGGACATCTGTTGTGATTTCATGTAGTAAGTTCACTAGAGCATCCATTGATTATCAATCAGAATTCATCACATTATATTCCTTCTGCTGCTCAGTGTACCAAGTCCCATTAAAATAATAAAAAAATCTGAATTAGCTTCACACTGCTTCTGCAAGAATACATTAACACAATCTCAGAGACCCAGTTCTAGTCTTATTTTCATAATGCAATTGACTTCTCCTTTACATCAGCAAGACTTGTATCAGGCCACTCCCAATTGCTAACTAATCCCCAAACCATATTATCAGGGCTATGCACATATGGTATCACATTCTGAGTACCCACATACATGATGCTGAAAATTCCAGTTCAGCTTATACCTACGTAGATTCATAAGCTCCACTGCCTCATATTTTGACTTTAAAGTATCTTAGGTAGCTGGACTTCCACTGCTGTTTGCAGTTCAAGTTTCTCTCAGAGTTGCGCATTGTGCCACAGCTCACGCCAGAGCTCAGACCAGGATCCAGAAATGAGGTACAGCTTCTTGAGGAATTTAAGCTAGAGACAAATTCTGAAAATGCCATACAGACTCCAGCAAGATCAGTCTTCCAATGAAACACAGTAGCGACCATAACTGCTTTCATAAAAATGAACTGTATTTTATAAACACAGGAAGAGGAGATGATCTTTTTTTATCTTTCTTACCCATTAAAAATTGTAATTTATTTTCTAGAAGCTTGCCTTAAATAGTCAAGCTATATACCACCCGATCTCCACATCCAAGTTGGCCTGTACTTGTTACATGAAATATTGAGTAAAAAACAGATATATATGAATTTCAGGGATGAACTCAGCCATCCAGGGTACTGTTTCAGCCTTGTTTAGTGTTGCATTTTCTCCCATAACAATCTCACTGACTTGAAAGTAAACTCAAATTTAAGCAGATCATCAGCATACCTCAGCTTTCAGAGGCTGCTGAATGTACCACATTCTTCAGAATTTCATCTATGAATGATTTTACATACCTTGCAATGCATACTCCTAACCAAATGTTCTTTCCAAGCTTTACTTAACCTTGGATTCCTCTATATGCACATGTACCTATGTAGTATTATCACATCAGCACTGCTCACTTATCTTTTCTCAGCAATATCGTTATAAAATAACTTTCAGATTTGAAGTAGGATTCTGGTATTTACTTCATGAAAAAGAAAAAAGCTGTTTATCTTTCACAACTCTTTTTTAACTTAAGTATAACAAAACTAGTACACCTTCACTCATACTCAAAACAATTGTGAAATTGTTTTCCCGCTGTTTGACAGCTGAAGGTATTACACATACATATTCCTTCTGGACTTTCACCAATTGTAAGATCACAGATTTATATACAGAATTTTGAGTGAGACTCAAACACACTGCTTCCATATATTCCACATGTTTCTACTGTAAATAGTATACATGTTTCCACATCCTTAGGTATATTTGAATTTTACATTGGTAAAATTTATGGGATATTTTGTGTCTATATAATACTTTACATACTTACACTGTTCAAAGGTTAAAAAAAGGACTAGACATTGCAACAACAAAAGAGAGCAAAAGAAAGAAGCACAGTGTAAGGAATGGACCAGCATGTATTAAGAGTGGACAAGAATGAACCCCTCTAAGAATATGAGAAAGAGTGGAGGGGAAAAAATCACTCCCTTGACCTGCTGGCAAAACTTTTCCTCATGCAGCCCAGGAGACCGTTCGGTTTCTTTGCCACAAGGACATACTGCTGGCTCATGTGCAACTTGTCCACCAGCACCCCCACAGCCATTTCTGCAAAGCTGCCTTCCATCTGGTTGGCCCAAGCCTGTACTGGTGCATCGTATTATTCCTTCCCAAGTGCAGGACTTTGTATTTCCTTTTGTTGAACTTCACAAGATTCCTGTTAGACCATTTCTTCAGCCTGTCAAGGTCCCTCTGAATGACAGCACAGCCATCTGATGTATCAGTCACTCTTGCTTATCATTTGCGAACTTACTGAGGGTGCTTGCTCTGCAAGCAAAMTCTGCTGCATTGTTAACGAAGATGTTACACACTACTGGCCCCTTGAGTATCCTGCTAGTAACTGGCCTTCATGCTGCTGATCGTACCCATTTGAGCCCTGCAGTTCAGCCAGTTTTCAATCCACCTCACCATCCATTTATCTGATACGTGCTTCACCGGTTGTCACAGGAGAGTGCCAAAAGTCAAGATAAACAACATCCACTGCTCTCCTCTTATCCACTGAGCCAGTTATTTCTTTGGGGAAGGTTATCARGTTGGTTAACCGTGATTTCTCCCTTTGAAAGTCCATGCTGACTACCAACCATCTCTTGTCCTTTATAAGATGTCTAGAACACATCAAAAAACATGTTCTGGTTATAACTTTGTTGCCTCTATTTATGGCCAGTTTCATGACATCAACTGGGAAAAAGCCAAAGTTGAGGAATTCTAGCTTTACCCATGGAAAGTGCTGATAGATGTGCAAATTATCTACTGTCAGCGGAATATGAGCTAGGAGTGAGGCATTTTCCAGTGCTTATTATACRTTTGTTGGTACAAGAAGAACTTTCCAAAGAAATAAAATAAGAACTACATTAGCCACAATTCATTTAGTTTGAAGTTTTATTGCCAACCCAAAACTTTAAATCACAATCTATGGAGGCCTCTTCTATTAACTTCAAAGGGGGCTGGACTATGCATGATGTTTCATAGCAATCTTGAGAATATGGTATATCTGTTCAATTTTTACATTTACTGAAACCTACATTCAAGATAAATGTTAGAGATTCCTGAAAGCTGAATAGCCAATTTTACAGTTATAAGCTATTCTGCAGGAGAAAAGATGCTCTTCTTCCCTCCTGTGTTATAAAGTGCTCAGCTTTGCATAAGAGAATGAAAGAGGCTGATCCTTCAACACAGGAGAAAAAAGAATGGACATTATCACATAGCCTGGGATTTAAGCCACTCTTCCCGGGAAGTGGGTTACGAGAGCTGAACTTACAGATGTGAAAACAACCCCTTTTGGATTCCTGAGTGCTCTGAATTCCAAAATACTGGATAATGCTGTGAGGTGGGGAGAAGACGGGAATCACCTCTTGCCTGTCTCCTGAAAGTGGCAGTTAACCCTCCATTATTTTTAGAAGCCTACCTTCATAAGAGACTGCAAGCTGTAAACTAAAATTGATGAAAGATATCTACCCATGTCTAGTGGGCACAAAGGCCCAAATCTATCTTAATGATACTTAGGTACCTAACCCAGGCTTCCAAAACAGCAGTTGGGTTGATATGAACTCCCTACGTGGTCAGTCCTGAACGATTCTTTCTATTTGAGGTCCATTTGCCTTCTGGACTTACCTTTCTGTATGAGTTATACAGCTGAGGAATTGTGTCCTTAGGTGAACTTAGTGTCTCAGTTAGGTAAAAAGCCAAAGAAGAGGGAATAAACCAATTATCTGTCTTCAAAAATTCATACTGGTTTGCCTCCCTCCTTGTCCATCACATTGATCTTTATCCTGAAGTGCAAGATTCTGCCTCTAGATCGTGTAAGTAGTCCCAACTCAATATTCAGTGATATGGATTCTGCTATGGTGGTCAGATGCCTAAGTCAGGTGTTGCAAAGCTCTGTGTCATGACATCTAAGCACTTTTGAGACTCTCGGCTAAGTTGCTAAGGCTAAATCAGAGCCTCCAGCAGTCATTTTTCTTGTTAGTGCTTAAGGCTGGCTCCAGGAAAAGCCTTGATAAAATATGAAAGCCTTTCCTCAAGAACGGAATAAAATGTCTCAGGCCAGGGGATTATCATCAATATATCTGCAGGGAGCATAAAAATACCTATAATCTAAGCATAATTATCCATTTCCTTTTCTCTCTAAAAACAAAATTGCACATCTGAAGTGATACATTCCTAACACTATGCTGAGCTGGGCCAGAACATAATGCACTGGCTCTAATGTAATGCACCGCACTCAGCCATGAATAGTCACGCTCCTCAGGCTTTTTAAAGACATGGATAGCAGTACTTCTGTACTATCTTCAAAGCTGCCACCTAGTATACCGTATGTTTGTTCATTTGTGTAAGTCAGTCAGTTGCTACATAATTCAAATTGTCTTTTTTATATGCACTACGTATCAGTTCTTTGAAATTGTTATAAAAAYACTAATGTTTTGGAGCAGCACACAGTAATTAATGATGTTTTCAGACTATAGCATTAATCCGTAAGTTGGCATTTCTTCCATTATCATTACTAAACTTTTTAAAAATTGTATTATACTCAGAAGACCTGCATAAGCATGTCTTCATTACATACATTTCTGACTGGGCATACACCAAGGATTTGCCTGTACCTCTGGAATATACCTATACAGGATAAAATTTTAAAATGAGCAAATAATAACTTATGAAAATAAATAGCGAAATGTATTATTTCCTGAACAGTTGTAAAAACAAATATGTAAGGCCAATAAAAATATCCCCTCAAGGAGCTAGATTTCTGATGCAATAGATACCCGGATACTTTATTATCAATAACTAGATGGATTTTAAAATCTTCTGAAAATTTTTAAATGTAATACGAAACATAATCTTTAGATTTTAAAGATTCCTCCATTTTCCCAAGGGAAATTATTAAGAATGAAATGAGAGAAATATTTKCTCATGTTTGTTATTAGTTTATCAAAATAAACTTAAAGTGATTTATCTTTTAACCAAGAGGCTTCAAAATGAGTATTTTTTAACTGCGTGGAGAAAGAAATTAAGGCTCATTCAATAAATTAATTCTACTAAAATTTACATTAAAATACAAGATGAAAAACTATTAAGGCCTTGGCAAAAAAGGATAGCTTTTAGTTAAACACCTTTTTCTGTCTGAGCCCCTTATAATGAGACATGAATTAAGTATGCCTATTAACTATAAGATACTCAGTAGATCCAGTAATGGAGGCAACATCAATCTTAACCAACCAATAAACCAAAAATGTCTTTAATACATTAACTTCTAGTAATTTAATGACACTTAGCCATGTTAGTCACTTAAGTCTGGGACTGTAAAACCATTAGGCATCAGGAGATGCAAGCTTTGAAATCTGAAAGGAATTTAAACAATCTAGAAATCTTACTAATCATTTATGTCTCCAGATTGATAAATGTCTTGAAAACCAAAGAAAGATGGTTTACAATTTTGCTTACTTTTAAAAAAGATGAAGGAAACATAGCATAGCATAGTCTGAGACACCCAGAGATTCTTTTAACTCTCTTGTTTAGAAAATACAAAACCCACTATTTTCCTAATGCTAACATGAAAGTGAGCACTTGTGTAAGGTATTCAAACAACAGCTTTACTTAAGAAATAAGCAGAAAGAAATTTTAAGGCAAGAGATACTATTCTGGGCAAATCATTCAGTCCAAAGTACTGGGCAAATCTGTGGACAAATAGCAGAGCTGGATTGAGCAGTGTGTTAAATATGTTGCTTCAGTTTTAACTACAGCTTCACGGTCTTTTGTTTCAGTAACAGTTCAGAGTGTTGAGTCACTGAGCTTGCTCAGATGCGCAAGACGTAATTGGGTTCCTGATGGAACGTGACTAAACATAGCAGCAAAATGCAACGTGTGCTGCTATCTGACCTTTGTCAGCAATGCCAGAGGCTTTTTTCATATGCTACTGCTAGTTGTCGTTATTAACAGTGACCATGTGTTTCCTTCTGTCACAGTAATCAAACCACAGGAAAGAAGTTTCTGAGGGACTCCTTGTAGAGAAGGTCACTGTCACTTGATCTCATCAGGCTGCTTTCTTTGTTATTAGAAAAGGCAGGTGAGAGGATGAGTAAATGAAACCTTCAAGATTTTTAAGAACACTGCAAAGTCATTATTAGACTTTCAGACTAGCAAATATATATCCTATTGATCAAGAAGAAAGGGGATATTGAGGAGAAAAATGTTACTTTGCTCTCCTTCAACTTCACTTAGACAAATTAAATTCTACCATGTCACACCAAACTTTTAAAGTATTGATTTTTTCAATCTTTTCTTGACATTTGAGGTGACTGAAAAGCTTCAGTATGAGATCCAAAAGAAAAAAAAGAGATGTAGAATAATAATGCTGTATGTGGTCTGCAACCTGAAATGTATCTATAATATACAAAAGATGACAAGCCAGATGGATATTAAGCCATTTTCCTTTTGCATTATTATGTAGTTTGCCTCAAATATGCTGCTAACCAGTCAGAGAGCTTATCACAAGGGACAGCTTCTCCATAACAACAGCAAAATGACTTGTCCACCTAAGGTTAAAAAACATCTTTTTCAATAAATGCAGTATGAGCTCCCTCTACTGATATTTTTCAGCATTCCAGGCGTCTGCCTTTCACAAACATGATGCTATCCAAATACATCTCGATTACATACACATCAACTGTTTTCATTACTACATAAAAGAACAAAACTTTTTAGTGTGTAACACACATAATGTAGGCATTATTGATTTACATAAACATATTTTCACATTTATATTATATACTGTGACTTACCAATAGCATTGTTTAATGAAAAAGGATTTGTGCTCTGATATTTATATATATTTGATAGATATCAGTTTTGGGAGGCCAAAAGAAACTGTGTAACTGTACATTAAGCTGGATTTGGCCTTTTAGCAAAAAGCTTCAAGTTCTAGCAAGTTTGTCAGGCAACTGCTAAACAGGCATGCTCTTCAGGTTTCTAACATCTGTGCATGTTCTAAAAAGAAGATGCCTTGACACTTGCTGTGTCTTAAAACGATCATTTAATAGAGGCCTAGTTTGGATAGGCTACTGTGTTTTTAAGATAGCTTTGGAAAATACGTTTAATTAAGGAGGATCAGCCCAACTTTGTTCCCTAACTGTGACTCAGCTGCATGATGCATCCAATCTTTCTTATTTCAGCTTCCTCCACACAAACACTAGTTTTATTCATCATGAGGCCTATCATGATTTGGACTGCCTCAAGATTTATTTGTTTTCATTTTTCATTGCAAGTTTAGGATAAGCTTACACTATGAATAAAATGCTTCCCCTTAAGGGAGTATGTTGATTCACATCAAGGTGCCCACAAAGCCCTCCTATGAAGTCTGTTACATTCTAGAAAGCTTTTCAGGAAACATGTAGCTCTCTAATTTATTTATCCATTATAAATTATGGTTTTTCTAAAGAGGAATTTAATATGTGAAAAGCAGGTGCTTTTCAGGGAGGTAATGTCCCCAAAAGCTCATAATATCACTGCTAGAAATCCATAATTTTCAGGTGCCAAGCCCACTCTTGTTTTTTTCTTCTTTGGTATTTTTTATCTAGTCATACATTGGTACTCAAACAGAAAACCAGTCCAGATTCAGACAATATAACCATTTTGTATAAAATTTATGATGTCCTCAGATGTACAATGTCCTCCATATTCCTATGGAAGATACCAGATTTCTTGCCATTCTCTCAGCCTCAAAACAAGCAGTTGTAACAGACCACTGCAATTCTTATCCAAGAAAATTACATGCAGTGCCTGGCTAAYTCAACATTGCTTCCTAATGAAGGACCCTTCATAAAAATCAGCAAYATAGCTCCATCCAGGCATGTAATTAGCCATCACCTCAATATCTGACTGCATAAGTAATAGAATTTGCAATCATCTCGTATCTTGTACTACTTCCTGCTATTTCAGTATGAATTCTTTTTGCTTGTATCAGTGCAACAGCTTTTTTAATTGGCCATCCCATTAAGTGATGGACTTCTGTTGGTTTCACATAACTTGGAAGGTATCAGTAACCTYTAGGGCATTTTAACCATCCAAAGATGGTTTTACACTGTAAAAACTGTGAAATAAAACCCTCAAAATGGTAAAGATGAAGACATTATTGAAAATTATCTATATTTTTGATCAAGTTTTGATCAAATTTTGGCAATCAGTACCACAAACTACTTACCTYAGGACTATATTAATACAATGCAATTGTCTTGAGATAGCAAAATGGCAACTGACAATTAAATGAGAAATACAATGTCTCAACTGTGGTAGGACATCATTCACAGATCACAGGAAGTTCAGACTATCAACATTCTCTGAACATGTACCAAATGGAGCATAAAGTTATTATGTATCATGTTGTTAGTTTTCATGATCATAAACAGTTTTAAATGCAAACAACATATAAAACAGTAAGTGAACTATTTTAAACATCATTATTCAGCCAAGTTTTTCAGTATTAAGTTTGATAAAATAGGGGTTTGAAAGACAGGTATTAATTGCATACTAGTACTGGTCAAAACAGCTATTTACTAATATTTTTCTACCCACTCACAGAAGGATTTATAGATCAAATGGTCCAGCTCTTGATACATGATCCAATGCTCATTGTAAAGGTGGAATTTTTCACTGGCTTCACCAGATTCAGGTGTCATTACATCTAAAAATACCATTGTAGTGCAAAGAGACATAGAGATAAGTATGCAACACATGCAAATACAATTTTTATTAGGCTTCTTTAAAAAACGTAAGCCTAGAATGCCTGAGTTCTAAAGTAATTCTTTTACAACTTTATGCTTTGAAATATTATCTTTTTTTCTATATAGTTAAATTACTTTTTGCTATATGATAACTGGATTACTATCACATACTACTAATCAAGAACAACTTTTTTATAATAGAAACAGATACGTGGCTACAAAGAGTGACAGATGCCAGACTACCAGTAGTGACTCTGAGTTGTCTAACTGGAGAAGGACGTAGTTAACCTGCAATTATTAATGTTCTTGCTTAATTTAAAAAATATAAAAGACTGTGATCAAGTCAAGCATRTGAGTACTCTTGCACAATGAAGTTAAGCTACTCTATGTAAGTTTTGTAAATAACAGCTTTAGCTATTCTGTACATAAGAACTCTGTAATACAGTTACATATTTTTTCTGAATACTAAAAAGTTATATTCTTCTTATAATTCAATACTGTGTTAAATTTAGAGGCACAAAATCACAGCATATTCCATTTAGTTTTATAGAGTAATAGCAAAAGAAATGGGAGTACAAATTTGTAGGGGAGAGAGAAAGGAGGAGGGTGGGAGCGGTGAGTAAGAAGGCTGTAGTATTTCCCTTGCAAAATCACATGAAACAGTATACGCTCTTTTGTGAGACATGAGTATGTGTCAGATACAAGTCACAATAAAAGTCTCTCATCCTCTTACCAGATCCAGTTTTACTGGTGGTACCTTCATCCCTGAGATCCTTTACATTTCAACAACTACCAAATCAATTTGATTGTTACTCATTTCTTGTGTTCATAGCAATATCATTATACTGAGGTGTCCTCAAACACCCTAAGAATTAAAGTACCATCAAAAAATCCCCAATTAAAGACAAGCCTTGGTTGAATGAAGAAAGGCATCTAGGCAAGAGAGGGAAGAAGGAAAATCTAGGCTGAGATACAATCTTTGGGTATTTGCCACAAGAAATACAATATTAATGAGTCAAAATGTGATATTAGTGATGAAATTCTAGGCTTCTTTACCTCCACTAAGAATGCTGCCTTTGATTTTATGTGTATTAGGCTTTTCCTACTAGTGTTAAGAATATATATACATTTTGGAGGCTTATATGACTGCTGATTCTGGCAATTTTCATATAGAATAGAGTAACATCATTTAAAAAATTACTATTTCTTGTTTCTTAGGCCCTCCATTTTAGCAGTGCTTCTTTCAATGACTTCTAGGAAGTTCAGTATGGTCAGGACAGCATTTGTCCTTCTGTTTTCATGCACTTCCTTTAAAGTCTAAGTCAGATAAGTCACATATATATTTAAATACTTTACACCTCAGGGTGAAACTTCAGGCCATCATCTAGGGTTTAGTGATAAAAGAAGGACTGATTAAAAGCGACTGACACTACAGAGCTGATAGAGTTGAAGGACTCTGGGGGCTTCCACACTATTAAAAATCAGTCATGATTCTCTTTCAAGACAACTGTTTCAAACAATCAGATTTAAATATTAATTCAAACCAACATTCATTGCCCCTCTGCTCTGTATATTTCTGGATGCCTCATTATGAAAGTAATTTTGACTGTCATGTTTATCTGTCACATAAAAATCCAACAAACATTGTCTATGCTGTTGAAGTTTAAGAAGTATCAGTATATTAAGAAACGACATTTTATTAAATTCTACACAGGCAGAATCCAGCTGAAAAGGGAACGTTTCCTAGGGTAGTGTTTTCATGAAGAAATCTGATATGAAATCTAATTTGGATGCAACAATTTAATATTTACACTCATGCCAACTATACTGTTTAACAGCAGGTTACCTGCTTAAAATGCAGGAATTACTGTATTTAGTAAAATATTAATACATGGCACTTACACAGTGCCTCAATTACAGGATCTTAAAATGCTGTTTAAGCATTAATTCAGCTTCACATCATCCCTGGGAAGAAGGGACCAGTAAGAAACATAATCCTTGGTCCTTTAAATAGCTGAAGAAAGAAACAGGGAAGCTATACTCTTGGTTAAAGGACATACAGCAGGTCAGCAGCAGAATCAGGAACAGAATTTAGGAGGTCTGGTTCCTACTTCTGCTCTTTCACCATTAAATTACATTTTCCTTCCAACTTCCCCATATGATGCCAATTATGACCTTAGAGCCACATGCACATCCTTCATTTACTTTGGAAGTTTGTATGACTATCTGCCCATTGTACTTAATATACTGAATTCACTGAAAATTTGTGTGAATAGTATACTCCATTGGTGATTGTATGAAATCTGACACAAGAAGCCTTCAATATAATGCAAAATAATTTAAATATTATTTGATAATGTAAAATAATGTTTCTGTTAAAATAACTAGGAACATGTAACTGGACTTACTTTACATCTAGGGATTAATGGCTAAATTGTGCAATCTTACTGCAATTAGTGAATAATATTCACACCAGCAGCCTAAACTTGACCAACTTCAAAGAGAATTGAAATTTTTCACCAGATAAAGAGGTAAAATATTAAATCTCCGAATCAGCAGATTATTTTGCATTTAGCAGCTTAAAAGCAATGTGGATTCAATTAAAATCTTTAAAATTCTGTCATTTCTATCCCTAGTATGAGCCATGATAAAATTTTTCCAATTACTGCCAGTATGCATTGCTAAGTTACATTTTTTGCCAGAGCAGAGCACCAAAGAAAAGACAGAGAAGAAAATTAAAAAACCACAACACCTATATGAGAAAAGATTTTAACACCATACAGAATGAACAAAGAATCAGTTTTCACTTCAATTAAAAGAACAGGAATATGTAACTTATATGTAACTTTCAAAGTGTTCTCAGCACCATAACTGTGCCATAAACTTTTCCTCTGAGTAGAATCACAGAATCCTACTCTAACAGCATTAGTTACTTGCTATGAACAAATTTTCATAACTTCTTTAGTTCTTCTTTGCTAGAAATAGCTTTCATGTTTTCAAGGATAATTTACCAATATAGAACAATGACAAGATCATACTCCCTTTGYCAAAAGACTCTGAACAATCTTCTTTAATGTGATACACAAGGTCTTCTAAAAATGCTGGTATTGTTGGAGGGTTTTGACTTTCAGCATGTTTTCTTTTGTCATTTCATAAAATGTGTAATGTCAGTTTGTATCTTTAGTTTCTCTGTATCTCTTCTCCTGTCTGCCTCTTTCTATAAAGTGCTTTCATGCACTGCAGCTGTTTAGCTGATGTCAAGATCTATGGATAGAAGGTAAGTAGTTCTCCCATTGACTGCTTAGGCAATTCAAAGAACTTCATAATAACAGAACAAACCAGAAAAGGAACACTGAAAATCTGATGACAGGTAAGAGGTCTAAAAGGTGAGCCTTTTACTCTTCTATCTCCAGAAACATGTATTTACTTTTTAGCACTAGTACAGTCCAATAAATACAACCAACAAAGTAAATTGCAGTATTACCTGAACATATATGTTTTTAATCACCTGCTCATCAAAGTTTGCTATTAGTACATTGAAATACACACTTTTATTTTCTAACACAGAGACATTTTGAAGCAAAATTTTATTTCACTATAACTCCCACTGATTTCAGGATTTAGATATATGTGTTTTCTTGTTGGATATKGCAATCATATTCACTTTATACTGTACTAGCTCTACCTGTATTTTAAGCTGTTCAGATCTGCCAAAACAAAACAGCTTTGCAGGTAGGCTGCAGTTCTGCTGCAAACAAACAAACAAACGAATGAATAAATAAAATAAGCATSTAGTTATAGAAGCAAAAGGCCATAACATTTTGTTTGAAAGCCACTTAAGATGCAATGACTGACAATAACAGAATCAGTATCTTGTAGTCGCCACCACAAGCCCATAAAAAGCTTTTTAAAAAGGTAATTTTTGAGTGTTATCAATCAGATGCTGAATGAATATTTGCAATCACTCACTGTGTGTGAATCAGAGAGAAGTTAAGTTAAAAGCTAAATCTGGACACATTAAGTTCTATCAATTTGAATTTTAGCCCTGAAAATCTCTTGTTTGATGAAGATAAAGTGACCTGACAATAATTAGAATTTAGAAGGCCTTTTTTGCATTTTTGAATGTAATATTTACTTTTAGTGTTTGGAAATAGCTAAAGCTCAACAATAAAAATAGATATTTCCATACCATATTACCATATTTATTATGCTGGACACAGCTATAGCAGATAGCTGGCTATCTCTACATAATGGGTTTTTATATTGCTCTCTAGATTGCAATAACGATCACTTACATGAAAATGTATATACACTTATATTCATGCTTTTAATGCTAGGGGTTTTCCACAAAGTAGAGAAAAAAATTATCTAGTTTTGTATTCAGCAAACTAAAACAATAAAAACAGACATTGTTTATTATAGTGGTCCTCTGTAAAAGGACTTCTGTGGAAATCATTTCAGAAACCATTTATCTTATGGTCTCTCTATATCAAAAATCTTCTCAAAGTAATTAAATAGAAAATCAACATTAAGACCTTCACAGAATCTTAATTTATTCATACAGTAGCTATCTTTTATACACACACACACACATATATATAAATTTTGACATGAGGAGATCATTGGGGCAGATGTATACAGAATCAATCTYTGCATCTTTTTCTCTGATTTCTTTCCAAGGTACTTAACAGCTTTGAGGTTTTGATACGTATATTCCTGAGAAGGCTACCTTATAAAACCATTTCATGATGAAACTCACCTATGCAGCTAAACCTGTTCTGGTTTGAATGTCCTATTGACACACATTTTCTGAACTTTACAAAGATTGGCATAGTAGCTTTTAGTCTCCATGGTTCATAACAACCTGTAATTAATAGCAAGCATGAGGTACTGACTTTTTACATGTTGAATTRCACTAATAACTGTTCATGAGAAAGAACTGCAACAGCTTCAGATTTTGTCAAGTACATWTACATAYATATATATACTTAGTTACTCCTGAAAGTCACTCTAACCCCTGAAGGTCAACTGTTTATTACATTAACTTCTTATGAGCAGAGTCTGTTTCTCCTTACCTCATGACTGGAAACCCTCCCAGGGCTTAAGCTGCGTGAACCAACCCTTCTAGACGACCTTGCAAGCAAGCTCCTGTGTGCAGTGTGGGTGATTCAATGGCAGACCGGGCGCACGGTCCAGCTGAGAAACGGAAACTCACATCCTGCACTAGCAAGCATTTCAAATTATGTTGAGGTCATTTTGGTACATACTCAAAAAGGTTAGTTTCAGCTAATTTTAACAGGCTGATTCTACTTGCTCTCAGATATAAGTTGATGCCTCCCAGCAGAGAAGTGGTTCTTGTTTACTCATTTGCAGGCGACAACATCTGGACAGAAAATTTGCTAAGTCAGGTATAGGCCAGTCTGTGCATCAGAGACGTGTACTCAAGGCAGTACTGAATCATCGTGTTTAGTAGATTCTCCTTCCTTGTCTATTTAGTAGTTTAAACAGGCCTTTCTGATTAGTCACTGTGCAGTGATTTTCATCACTTCATTTTTTTTTCACCACAGAAAAAAGGAGAAGGATGCAGAGAAATTATATTAGCTGAGAAACTGTATTCAGAGGACAATATAAGAGCTATTATGTGATTTACTACACTGCCTCCACAAAGCATATGTGTGATCCTAATTCCCAAAGTAAGCTGTGAGTCAAGAAGTTTGCCAATTTTTGCTAATCACTAGGAAACATGTAACTTATTCTCCAGTCAATAGTTAACTCTTGGCAAGAGTGTACCCTTTGGTTTGGAATTGATTTTGCATTTGTTCAAGGATGACATGCATGCTGACAAGTGAGACCAGATAATTCAGATTTATCAGCTCTGACTTGCTGAATAACCATGTCAGATAGATGATGGATAGCTCCCAAACTGGCAATAAGACACAAGTTGGTGAATGTCATAAAAAATTAGCCTTCCCTGTGCTGCACAGCCTAACATACCAGTTTATGGCCAAATGGCATTGTCCCAGCACCTTCTCAACCATGTTCAGATTCAAACATGGGTAAAGCATCTGTTTGAACTACAGTAACTTTAGTTAAGAAAGACTGAGATCCCCTTGCTATGAGAGACCAAGGGCTTGGAGTGATCATGTAGTCTGATATTAGTGGCCAGGACAGGAGAATTCACACAAGTAACTCCCACCCACTCCCCCAGTCACTGCCAGTAGGAGTTGCTGAAGCATGAGGAATTCCTCGCTTAACATCAATTCCTAGGACTCCTGTTCTGGCAGGCAGGACGTTGTAGAATCAATTACATTACACTAATGGGATACTCCCCTAGCTGAACTCACTTCCTGGGTTCAGGAAGACTATTGGAGCACGTCAGGCTCTGAGGACCACGGACCAAATTGTAGAAATCACAGAAATGCACCAAATTATGCATGTGTTTTTATTAATTGCCTCAGCCATCACTGCTTATGCAGTGGGTGTAATTAACAGACACCCTGTCTAATATTTACAACAAACATACCTACAGAAAACATCTTAAAGAAGCAGCTCATGAAAAGTAGAAACAAACTGTCCAGCTTTTCTCTAATGTTTTATGTAGTAATCTGTAAAAATATATAAATCTTCACAAGTTAAGCACAACCCAACAATTCAGTTATGTTTTATTTATATTGAGCCAGCAATGTACATATTGCTTTCTGGAAAAGGATGTATTCAAATCTTAAACTATTCAAGCTCACATATTTGCAAAAGTGGTTGGTAGTTGTCATGAAGAGGTGGGTTTCTATTTATTTATTTAGCAGTCTTTTCCATAGGACAGGAATTCCTCTAATAGTTTGACTGTTTGGCACACCATCTTAGAAGCAGAAAATATAGAAGCATATAAAAACTCAGGTTTGAATATAGTGTAAGAGGCTGAACTGGCCAATTCTGATTTTTGATGAATTTTCCTATGCCTGCTTTAAAATACTGTAGAAGTCTATTAATATAGTAATTCARTCACTGTACATGTTTTTGAACTCTGAAATGCAGCATTTTCTGTTTAATTACTAGTTTGGGAATAGATGTCCTAAGCCTAACAAGGGAAGATAGAGTCAAGAAAGATTTTATATTTTACATTTTAAGTACAATACATAAATTATTAATATAGTAATGCCATCTCTTTATTACTCATATGTATAAACAACTTCACATTAAACATTGTAGATAAAGAGCATATTTTGTAAAAATTTCTCCATAAAATAAATTAAAAAGCTATCTGAAATCCATCAAAATTTGGGTAAGTTGCTCTTAAATTCTTATTATTTTGCTTATTAAAAAAAAGTGACAGTAATTCCATACTATAAAAGTAGATCTTCTACCTCCAGGTAGATTCTGACCACCTAGAGGGCAGACACATACCCGCATTTAGAAATAATTTATTGATTACTTAAAGGTGCTTATGCAAGA
Organism: Rhea americana; assembly: GCF_003343005.1. NCBI lineage: Eukaryota > Metazoa > Chordata > Aves > Rheiformes > Rheidae > Rhea > Rhea americana. The sequence goes on along the minus strand of NW_028186357.1, from coordinate 6,180,955 downwards.
TAACCATTTACACACACACACCCCACCCCAGATACACAGTTTTCCATGTAACTATCTGTGGATGAGAATCCATGCCTATCCTTTGGCCACCAAGAAATGTTTTAAGTAAAACTGTTAGAAAAGTAACTTAGGCAGTAACAATTTCACTGTAGCATTAAAACTAAATACGCACTAACAGGCAAAGTAACATCTAGAGAGTACAGATTGCCCTATTACCTTTTTCATTATTACTGATAACTAGAAATTAAGATTATCATTTAGTAATAACCAGCTACTTCTTGAGGTTAGTACAAACACATACAGCTAAAGACTGAAATTCTCCTGTATGGGAGAGTACTGTAAGTCAAGTTTTTTACCACTTAAGTTCCCTCTAATAAACTGTTCTTACAATGCAGTACACAGATTTACAAAGGTAAGCTTATTTAAGAGAAGCACCAATTGATTCTAAATTTGTAATGTTCCCAAGCTCAGTCACACGCCTATTTCAGCTGCTGTTGGGGTGCCAAGGAATCCTTGCAGGGTGAATATCTAAAACAGTAAAACTAAAACCTGTCACAGAAGTTATTCCCTAGATCCTATCTAGAAAACAGAGCTTCCTGTTCTCAGGTATTATTACAGTAAAGCATTTAATACAAATTCCTGAACTTTCCCCATGTAACTAATATAAAAACTGCAAAATATACTGAAAGAACAGCATTTGGCCTGCAGCAGGAGTAGATTCACTGCAGCATTCAGCTTTTAAATGTGAATTCCTTGTGGGTTTCTTATAGTCTTCTAATGTTTATTGCATATTGGTGAGAAGCAAAGACAAGTTTCATAGCTGTAGAGGTATTAAAATAGTATTTGCTCTGATCATACTCATTTCATCAGCCTCAAAGCTGACCTATTGATGGTCATCTTTTTTTTTTTGAGAGAGAGAGATACAGCTGGAAGCACACAAGGAAGGAATTTCAAAAAATAAATCCACGCTACAAACTGTAACAGTAGGAGGTAAATATCCATATAGTTCTACTAACTTTAGTAAAGCTAAGTTGATTTACAGTTGCCAAGAATTTGGTCATAAACCTGTAAAATCTAATTAGGCTTTTATACGTCTTTATACTAGACACTACGGTAGCTGAGTCAAGCAGATCAAAGTAGAAAGCCTTGTGTTTTAAATCCCCTTGTGACAACAACTTTAAACTGAGAAAGATTTAAAGGCATTAGTGTAGCTTTAAACTGTAATAGAATATTCACTTCATAATTGAAGCGATCTCCTTGAACAGACAAATTAAAACCCCAAAAGCAGCTGCCATTTTTAAAAAGTATTTTAAGAGCACCACAAATTCTGTAGCTATTCTGCATGTGCTTAGTGGACAAAGTTTACTTTCTTCATTCTCAAAGTAACACCCCTTACAGCAAGGGAGTGCTTCATTGAAGATGTCCACCCTTAAGGACTTAAGGACTTACGTGACTATCTCAAAGGCTATACCAAAGTATACTGACTAAACACAGTACTCCTTTTCTATCTGAAAAGACTGAATCACCATAACAGTCTTAGGAATTCATACCAATAATGCTTCTTCAAGGACTAAGAGAAGAATTTCTGATGTTTATTGATTCTGAAAGAGCATTACTTTGGGCTATACTTGAAACATTAGCTGAGGACTGTCTCCAACACTCATTAACATCAATTGTTTGAACTAACAAAAGAGAATATCAGCATGAAAATGACGGATGCCCAAACATTACCAATATATATGAACAGTGTGAAACCACCTACTTGTTAGCCTCTAGAGCAACAGGAAATCAGAAACTCAGGGAATCAGGAAATCAGGGAATCAGTTCTGCTAGACTTCACAAAGGCCACTCCAAAGGACCTAGGATACACGTGAGATCATGAAAAGACTTGGAAGAGTGTGCCTGTATGTGGAGGGAGGGGGAATGGAGAGTGATTTGTCAAAGGTGCTTGTATTTTCTTTTTATATAGATATGATATTGTGATTCCCTTCAGGGGGAAAAAAAGGCTCTTAAAAAGAAGCTATGGCTTTTAACATGGTTCCACTGGTTCTCACAGTTCTACGCATACAGCATTCTCCATGTGGAAAATCACAGTTGACTGCTCTCACCTGAGCACTTCCATGGTTCAGTGGTAATAACCTGTGCCCTCATTTACTACAGAAATCAGGTATTTTCAGATTCCTTGCTATTAGATCTGCTCCATGCATTGTTCACCAGAATCTGACTTTGCTGACATTTAAAATGCAGTGTGAGACACCACTTCTTGGTCAAACATTTGCTTGATGCTATGGCTGCATTTAATTATTTATTGTGGTTGTTTCAGATGATGCAAGGTCTGGGAATACTTATTCTGCCTATTGTCAATTTGATGTTTGCTGTTTTAGGTTTTTCCCCAGGAGCACTCTGATGACATTAGGAACGGAACATAAAACAAAACAGCAAACAAGCAACTGCCAACTGTGATAAATATGCTGTATTTGCACATACACAAAAAAGCCTTGAGTTTGTTTGTTTTTAAACTATTCTAAGCAGAAATTATTTTTTCATGCATGAAAGTCAACATTTTAACCAGCACAGAGCAATTAAGGTGAGAAAATTGTTCAGTTCCAACTTACCCCACAGTCCTGCTTACAGAGTCAACAGTTACCCACATTCCTGCAACAAGAAGGTTTATTTTGATGTTTTCTTATTAAAGAGCTTCGTCTGAGATCTAACAACAGCATAACCTGAGTTGATCTGACTGTGGTTTAAGCAGCAATGAAAGCAGCCTATTACTTCAAATAAATCAGAGTTCAACTTAATGCAATAGTTAACAATCAGAAAAATAAAGTGAAGGAGAAAAGCAAGCACTAACACAGGTCAACATGACTCACTAAACATTCATAAGGTAGAGTCTGAGATGGTGTTTCATATCAGCTCTAAAACTTGCTGACACTGAACTCTCTCATGCTCTTTACAGTCACTTTTGAGAACTCTATACAAAATGTCTCGTTGGACTTGTCTTTCACGTACTCCTAAAATGAACAATAGAATGATGACATTGTCTCTGACACTGCCTAATCTGTACAGTGGTAATTTGAATGCATTTATTTCCTACCTATTGTTTTATATGACAGGTGCCAACCCCCACTCCCAGTCTACAGTGTCATTCCAAAGGCACACAATATTCCATATTCATTCAGCTTAATAAAAAAGCAGAATTTGGGAGAGCGATAATTCTGTTAGCTTCTATTGCATTTGTCAAAGATCTCTACATTTCTGTATAAGATCACTGATCTTGATTTAGCACACTGCCATATTATTTAGTTCGTAACTGAAGAAGCATAAAAGCATTCAATCTTTAGACATCTTTGTTCTGGAAGAGGAAAGACAACAAGGATGGAGACAGCATACAAATGGAGAGTCCACTCAATTTTTATTTATGCCTTTGTAGTAAGTTATCAACAAAAAAGAAAGATTTGATTTTTAAACATTCGGGAATTACAAAGAGAAGACCTGCCTTTATAGAGCATGGCCATTTAGGATATAAAATCAAGAAAAAAAAAAAAAAAAGAATACGGATAACCTGTATTTATGATTCAGACTTAACTGACTTTTGGTATAAATATTGCTTAGAGAAATGGATGCAGCAAACCAATGAAGAAGAAGAAATTTTCCAGGTACTACTGGAACAGATAACTACGTAAGACGTGTATTTATTATTAATTTTTAAATTAAAAAAAAATGGAACAATGATCAGAATCATTCCTATTCCCTAAAAAGCCGTTGCTAACAAAGGAGCAATAAGCAAAACAGTCAGGTTGAAGATACCACTGAAGTACCAAGTTGGAAAGTTTACTTCTGGAAGCTGAAGTTAGCTTCTTCTCATTTTAGGTGAGTGGAACTTTCAAAATTACCTTTCTTATCTAATAATATATGTGTGTTCATAATTATGTCTGGTACTAAGCTTTTGAGTGTGTTAGACTTATCCCTTTGAAAGTATGGCATCTGATTTTGTACTTAAACAGCAAGAAATTACACATAAGAAACCAACTTCTAGAATACAAATGAGTGTTCTTCCATTTTTCATTCAATGGATGACTAAACTGAAGAGAAGGTATGGTAACTGTGGCACAGAGCCATAGTTTAATTGAAATGCAAAAGGTACTGCTGAGTGCCAGGGAATATTTGGCTTATTGTAGGAAAACTAACCTTGAGAATTCAATTTCCTTTATCCAAGAAATACCAACACAAATCTAATAGTGTAGTTCATATGTAATTAGTGATCAATCAAATATCCATATTCATTAACAAAAATCAGTGTTTAAAAAGACCATTTAAAAATATATAGTCATATGCCTCTAATTTAGTTTTAGTACACTGCTACCCTTTCATCTGTGTTCTTATAGAAAACTAACAAATCTGTGTATGTAATATTTCTTATTTACTAACGTTTTTTTTTTCTTTTTAACTCTGTGTTATTTTGCTGTTTAGATACAACAGAAACTATCTGACTTCTGAAATACTCTGGGCCCTTTAGTTTTTCAAAAGTTTTTAAAACGTTAAGAAAAAAATGCAAGAACATCAATTTAATAACACCTCCTCCTCACCTCCAGAAATATTTGATTGCCTTATTTTGGACAAGCTTACAAAAATATTGTGGATATTTCTTGTACTTACATTGATTCTTCATATGACTCTTGAGACTGGCAAATTCTTCCCAAGTTACAGCATTTTAAACTTTCAATGCTCCTTACCTTTGCATTGTAACAGGCTACTAGTGGAACCATAACAACTGCATTGAGACTTGCTGGTGATAAGGATTTTCAAAGAAATAAGAAACATTTGAGTTAAATACTGAGGAGGAAAGAAACCTTTCTAGCAGTAGAGGCAGTGAAAGAGTGTAATGGAGTAGGAGGCTATGAAGTCCCAGTTATGGGGAGACCTTTAAGAACAGCTTAGGCAAGCACCTGCTAGAAATACTGCTAACCCTCTCGCAGAGAAGGACTGTCCACCTAAAAGCCTTTCTGCCTGTGACTGTACAGTATATGGCTGTGATATGCATATGCTCTTATCCCATCCTGACGTTCTTTGCTGAGGGACTTAGAGGTATTTTGAGACCCCTATTCTAACAATGCTGTGACTTCAGATACGGTTCTGCTACAGTATCCAAAACAGTACTTTATATGCTGAGTAAAATTATGTTATTTCCTATGTGGAGTGTGAAGCCCTTGGGAGACTATGCTAATTTCATACTAATCCTACCACAGTGCCCAGTAGGTATAATCCTGAAAAATAAGGCCAATGAGCGAGAGATACCCATCCTCAAACACTTTCTCTCTGCTTGCTAGAGAATCCTTTCTCAGCTACACAGTAATGGCAGCTCATCAGTTTCCTAGAACTGAAGTTTTCACAGTCTCTAAAGCTCCACAGACACTTCTTCCATCAGTTTCAGTCTTCTCAATCTTTTGATCTTTTCAAATATTAAAACCATTACCGCTTCACAATGACTCAATTCTTTTGATATCATCTGGTCTGTGCTGCCCTGGAGCCAGAACAGTAGGACACAACCTCAGAAACTCGTGCTTATTTCTTCTCGGAATACTGGGAGCAGCTTCCTCTCCCAGATGAATGCTACGGAACACACGTACGTGTACAGTAAATCCGATGCTTTAAGATATGTTCAACTCCCTCTGTGGACAGATGTAACGTATAGTCAGTTCAATACTTCATTAAAGAGTTCACGTTCCCTTGCCATCCGTTGTGGAGTTGATTTGCACAGGTTCAGCAGACATTTTCAGACATCCAGCAGAGTGAAATTCTGGATAAATTTTGAATAAATACTGCTAGGAAAAAAAAATTTCCAGGTGAGGAAAAAGGAGGTGCTTAGACCTATAAGGAGCCATTCAATGTTCATGATTCCCAGACTCTTTTTAATTATGTCCTGGCTAAAGGTAAGAAAACATCCCTAATGCACTACCTACTGCAATTTATTCATTTTATTGGTAAGAGGAGCATGCAGAAGAGTCATCCAATTGAAAAGGATCTTCGTATGGAAAGATAAAAGCATTAACCTTTTATTGTCCAAAAATGTCTCATATTACTCAATGGCTCTCTGGAGTAGAGTTTTATATCTGCTTGTATGCTACAGAAATGAGTCAATTATTTTTACAGCTATGTATAATGTTCATGGCAAAACGTGTAACAGTCTTCTACCAGAATTCCACTGAAAATTTATGATAATTATTTTCAATATGTGTTGTATTTATTTTCTGACTTTCCTGAATCATCAAAATTCATAACCATATTTTAATATAATTATATCTAAGTCATCAAAACAAGCCATCATAACCTTAATGTGCCTAAGATCTGTTTTATAATTTTTTATTGTAATAATAATAATAACCCCCCAAAAGGTAAGAACTACATGAGAGTTACAAATGTCCGCATTCTCAGCTGGTGAAATAAGAAGTTAGCTGTAGAAATAAAGTCAGTTATTTGCTACTGACATTTTGCTTCAGGCCCATCTTTAAATAAAAAAAAAAAAAATGCTGTGGCTTAAAAGCAGACATATATACATATGCATGCTTGGCATCTACTGTATATATGTTTGTCCATAAACTGTATTTTAAAATAGAAATGGAAGTCTTTCATAACTATATCATGCATTAAAATAATTTACCAATAATAAATTCTAAACTCTTTGAGCACAATTAAGAAATATTGAAGAATTTTGGACGTTTTTGTTCACTGTATTATTAGTTGAGTAGGAGTTTCACATAACTGCTCATGTAAGAATGCAAAAGCACAATAAAAGGTTTGACAGAAATAAACAGAACTATATGTATTTTATAAAGCATAGCCTATCATTAATTTTAGAAAAAAAACTAATCAAATAGTGGCTTTTTAGTAACTAATAGATATCACGTAACATACAAAATAAAAACTGAATCTATCATAAACACTATGTTTTAATAATGAACAGGATTCTTGTAAGCAATACTGCACTCAATTTCACAGAAATACACCACTATCTACATGCATAAAATTATATATAAAGTCAAATACTTTGCTGTATTGAAGGCAACATATTTTGACAAGTCATTTCAAACTAAGATCTTGCTGTAATGCTCTAAAAGAAACTGTATCAGGGCTGGATAATACTTGTCAATAATTGCCAGTCCCAAATGTTCAAAACTCAGGGTTGTTGAGCTCCTAAAAGATTACACTAACCCATAAAAAAGGGTTTTTAGAGGGCCAGAGTCTGCCTTGTTTCTGGTTTTTGAGCTACTAACATTCAAATTTTCAACCTTTTCTTGAGAAAAATATCCTCTAATATTTTCCTTGGTTGTTTTTTTTTCTTCAGGAACTAGGCTTTGGGAGGAGAAAACTGCATTTTAGCTTTGCAGAATATCTTGAACAAATCACTAGGCAAGATCTTCACTGCACTGAACAGAATATAAGCAGTAAAAGCACAGCCCCTTTCCAAGGCACTCTAAATCAACAGAGCTGGAAAGATACAATGGACAAACATAGCAGCAGTGGTCTGAGAGGCAGGGATACCAAATACAGGATCTAGAGCTTAGCAGAAGTAATTTCAGATGTGGGTAAAATATTTTTCCACTTTACTAATTACTCTTTAAATGTTAGAATATTTTTGAGAGCAGCTTTTGACAGACATTTGTGTAGGTGTAAAAAGACACAGGTTTCTGCCCTTCCAAATCCTATCCAATGCCAATCAGAATTAACAAGTGGGTATCCTCAATATTTGATAAGACTTACAAAATTTCTGGGAGGTTTTATCCCTTGCCTTTTGAAGTATTGATCATTTGATAATACAGTTGTTTTAACTGTCATTAGGATGCCTATTAAGATAAACATTCTTCCCCTGACACTCTGATGTACAAAATGGATGTATTGAGTTTGTAATGGATGACACGATCTAAATTGATGTATATAACCTACAGTACTTCAAAGAATTGCAGTACAAAGCACGTTGACATGTTTAGCAATCATAAGAGACAGATGGTTGCAGGGGTTTTTTTATGCTTAACAACTGAGTGGAGAGACAGCTTGTATCTCGTATTAAACTGTTGCATTTTAGAATTGCCCGTAATTACAGGGGAAGGTAACATCTTCAAAGCCAACCGTATCTTCGTAAGGATACAAAATATTTGAACTAAACATTTTAAATGATAAATAAATGGTTTTAGCAAAATCTAAATTTGGCTTACACAGCTTACCACAAGGAGATCTAACTATCTCTATTTTGTCAGCTCCTAGACACCCAGTGAAATCATTACATTCAAGTCATGATAGATTTCAGAATTAGGTCTGCATAAATCAGCCTGTTATGCAGGGACACACACAGGCTTTCAGTGGGAAATACATCCTAGAACCTATTGGTCACTGAGATTCGGGGATTTCTGTCCAGCTGACTGAGTGTACACTCTTAAACGGACAGGATGGAGTTGAGCTGGTCTACCAGGCATCTCACTTATATCCTGTGTATCAGCAACTGGAACGAGTGTTCCTGATCCTGGATGCCTGAAATACGTCCTGGCACATCTTTCTGACATTTCTGACTAACATCTGGTCTGTGCGTGGACAATATCCTAACCGTGAGAGGCTGGATAGCCTCCTTCCCTTCACCAGAGCCTGTCCTATTTCATTTTGAATGTTAATTCTTTGGGTAAGAAAAAGACAGCAGGGACACCAACTAAAGAACATTTTCAGATGATGAAGGATTATCCTCCATCAGTGGTCCTGGCTCAATAGAGTAATATGAAAAAGTAAAATGTGTAACTGGTTCATTTGCCTTCATGCTTGTGCTCTGTTAGATGTGCTCGAAGTCTAAGGTGACGAAAAGATGGTAAATGAGGCTTAGATCAGACGTAAATACATAATATCAAATATTGAGGATTTTCAGAAATACTTAGAAATCAAAGTTTCAGACCTTGGCATTTGACATTGAASTCAACAGCAAACACTTTCTGGTACATCTGGAAAGATGCATTACTTGGAGGGGGGAATTTTAGGATCGCAAGATTCTACTTATGCAAGTGCAGTGACAGGTGAAAAAAAAGGAGCAGTCAACAATCCTCGGCCTTTTTATAGGCAAACCATAGCTCTTGCTACAGTGATTTAAGGGAGGAAAAATTAAATTTATCAATTACATTATAAAAGTATTTTATCTTTTTTTTATAGTAGCATGCCTAACTTCTCAGTCCAGGCGAACTCTGGTCTAGTTAACTGCTTTGTTTCGCCTGTGCTGCTTATCCATCATATGAGGGTGAGGGAAGACAGAAGACAGGTTTTATTTCTGCATCCCCACTCTTCTTTAATTATTTTCAAAAGCCTTTGGTTACTATTACTCCTGTAAAATTAAATCAGGCTTTTGTTGTCCTGCTCTCCCTTCTGCTGCTAAGACATAAAACACAGCAATAGGGTCATGCAAGAAAGCCACATACAATGGCAGGGGGCAGTAAGTTCTGTCCTTGAAGTCTCTGATGAGAGAAACTGATGCACAAAGCAACACAAATTGYTTCAAGGCAGCCTTTAAGACTCTCTGGAGTCTGTTCTGCATGGCACCCTGATGGCTTATGTGAAAGCAGGTAAGGCCTTTGCATATGATTAAAATACATATATATGAAAATACTGCTTTTGTAACATGGGTAACAGGCTCAGCCATCATCTATTGCTGAGAGACCGAGTGTGGAAAGGATTCACCTCTTTTGAGTCTAAGCAAGGAATTTTTGCTGTCTTCCTACCTCACTGTGCTACACAAGCACAACTGCAGGATTTCCTGCAGGTACAGGATTTCAAAAACTTTACTATCAAGAAGGTAAAATTAGTCTGCTGCAGTTTGCATCCAGGTGATACAAACTAACTGGCTCCCACAAATAAATTTTGCTGATGAACTTGATATACATAGAAACTGGAAACCAGCAGTTTTCAGAAGGTAAAAGCTTCCCAATTTCATTCTGTAGTTTCTAATCCAGTTTTCAAGAAAAGAGTAGATCAGAAGCAAGCTGTGAAAGGTCTCCACCAACTGAGTTGGTTATATGATACATGTAATATATTCAGTGTCAGTATTTTTAAGCGACATTTAAGAGTGTGGCCTAACAGTCAAATTATAATAACTATGCCATTTATTCATCTTCATTTTCTGCTCAATTAATGAATGTCATAATGTAACGCTGCTTGACAAAACATAAAGAAATGACACTAAACACAGTTTTAGATTAGCAGGGATTTTGGAAATATATAATACTTTCAAAAGTAAAATATTTTTGGCTTATTCTAGAGCATAATGATGTATAAGTATAGCTGTATATTTAAAATCTAGTGTTTATTGTACTTATTATTTATAATTTTTTAAAGCAATTCCAGAGCGTATATACTACTTTTGTTTCTAAATTCACATCAATAAGTGCATTCTTCCCTTTAAAAATCTCACTTCTTTTTTTGCGTGGTAATAGGGGAGAGAGAAAAACATCTCACTCTGCTTCCCAAGGTATCTTCTGGAATTGAGACCCCCATCTTATTTAGTATTCTTTACAGTTTGCTGGTTTTTAATCATTTCATTCTCTTCCCGACCTAAATTTCCATTAGGCATAACTTAGCCATTTCCAACAGTAAAGACCATAAACTCATGTAAAAAAATGCGAACGTCATTTGACATTTGAGAAATAAGATTTTTGGAGGAATTGGAACTCTGAGTTCAAAGACAAATCTGCTAATGCAGTTGGTTACATTTCAGGGACTTCAGCATTTCAATAAGAGAAAAAGATCTGTTAACATCACCACTTTGTTTAGCTTTTTAATATTTTATTTCCTTTTGCTCTCTCTATTTTACGGTTAACTGTATTGTATTTTAATTGCTTGCCTGACATGCCGGCATCTCAGTAGGGATTCATGGGGAAGTTTTATAACATTTTAAATAATTAATAATAATTAATAGACTACATTAAATCAAGATCTTACAACATTCTACATATCTTCAGCATACGGCGTTCCTTTCACAAGCTGAGAGCTTATCTCATCTTTAACGATTTTTAAGCTATTTATTTTTTCCCAATAAAATCTGAAATACTTTAGGAGCTTTTGTTTTGTAATATGCTGTCCTGTGTCCTTCAGAAAGAGATCAAATACACTGAGATGTTTTTATATTGTTTTTAAATTTTAATGAAAATGATATGTTGGAAAAAATATGCTATGTTCTAACTTGATAAAGCCAAATTTTGTCGTTCTTAATCAAATTAAAGAAAAAAAAAGATATTGATGGAAGCTGTGGGAACTAGTACTACTGGATTTCAGATCATTCTTATTCCAGTGCCTAAACAAGGACATAGAAGTCTAACTTTTACTGCTGTTCATGACACACAACCTGATCTAAACCCACTGAAGTCAACCAGTCTTGTTACTGATCTAAAGGCCTTTTGAATAGGTGACTGGAGTCAAGTAATAATGCACTAAAAGCTAAATACATTTAATATCTTACCAAAGTCACTGAAAGAATAAGTAATTTATGATGGGCTAGAGCCTTAACCCCATTGTATGTGGGCAGCAGAGTAAATTACAGCCACATTCTTAGCTTACAACTTATATTGTTAAGCTGCCTTCATACATTCAGATGAAGCATTTGTTCATTATAGCATTTGCTATAATGCAAAGCTAGAGTAGTACTATATTTACATTAAGATGAGTGAAGAAGAATATGCAGGTTTTGTTCGAGAGCCTGAAAAAATGAATACTTACTTTTTTTTTTTTAAATGACAGCTTTCCCATAGATATGGAAGGTAGATGATGGCTTAAAACTGTATTTTCAGCCGCTTAATACCCCTTCCCTGTCCAGCAAGACCTTGAGATCTTTTAAAGTACATGCCTAGAGAACAGTAAGAAGGTAGCTAGTAACTAGTATTTGTTGCAAACAAAGACAGGTAAAATGACAGTAATCTGTCTTTTGCTTTTTCTCTAAATGATGTTTTGTTATTTCACTAAAGAAGTATCTGTTTTTTCTTTGATTCAGATTTATAATACTGTACAATACATATATGGAATATTTCAACTGACAGGTTCATTCTTTCCGTTGATAACATTATTGATTGCTTCCCATATTTTGTTAAACCTACAGATTTTGGACTGCATATAAAAAAACCAAAGCCCACACACCATGTTATGTATTATTCCTCAGACTTCTGAGAGCCAACAGAGATGAATGTACTACAGGCTCAAAGAACAAATATATGACTATTCTGTTCATCAAGGTCTCTCTCATCTTCCTTTTCTTCAACATCCATTACTGACATACAGTGCCTTGCCTTTGAGTTGTTTATACTTCCTTGTAYATCCTATTTCAAGATACACACAGTTGTTTTATAGACTCACCTTTATTACTCCACACTAAACATTGTCTGTGTTGATAAATCTTTGTGTATGAATTAGGGCTTTCTGATTTTTGAAACATTACTCTCCTTTATTTCATTTACATCATCTGCCTCATACATTTTACAGATTTTTTGGTTAGTTTGATAGGAAAACATGAAGGAATAAAGCATTACTTCTGAAAAACCAGCATAGCTCTATTCAGCTTAGATAAATACCACACAGCCACAGAAACATTTAGTTTGGAAGGGACCTCAAGAGGCCTCTAGTCCGACCTCCTACTCAAAGCAGGACTAACTTCAAAGTCACATGAGGTTGCTCTGGGCTTGTTCAGTTGAGTTCATGGAAATTCCACAGCCTCTCTGGGTAACCTGTTCTAGTACTTAACCACTTCCACTGTGAAAATTTTTTTCCTTATACCAAATTGGATTTTTGTTTACTGCAAAGTATGATTGTTGCCTCCTGTCCTTTTGCCACGTGTCTCAAGAATCTTGCTCCATCTTCTATATGACCTCCCATTAATTTATTGAAAACTGCAATATGTTCCCCCCTGCTCTCAAAGCCTTCTCTTCTTCAGAGTAGATGAACCTAAGCTCCACTGCCTCTCCTCATACATCGCCTGCTCCAGTCTCCTAGCTSACCTCATGGCTTTCTGTGGGATTTACTGAGCACTTGGCCTAAACGTTGTGAATCATTGAGAAGTATGCAGCTGTTTTCAACGTGGTCTTAACTAAATTCTTTTTTTTATATACTTCTTGTATCCTATTTACTTATTTCTACTCAAATAGAGTATGAGTCTTTTTCCTTTCTCACTAATTAACCTTGTCAAAAATCACATTCTGTACCTCAAGTGAAATATATTTTAAAATAGTAAAAATAGTCCTATTTATATAATTTGGTATGCTATCACAGCATAGACAGCATGTAATAGTTTACTGGATCAATGTCATCTTTATACACAAACTGAGCAGAAATAGGCTACAGATGAGACCTACATGTTACCATTTACCAAGCCTTAGCTCCAAACAGTAAGTGAATTAAACTTTAAAAGATCTATGCAAAAGAAGTGAGACAATTCTAAGGTCCTCGGGAATTGTTATCAAAAATTATCATATTCCACTATTTTTTTCATTTGTTTTCATACAAACAGTCAAACACAGATATGCTTCTCTTGTAAGGGATGCTATCATACACCTGATCTATTCTCTTTCTGGACCTATGATTTCTGTTGCTGTCAGGAGTTAGTTGTCTTTTATGAAATGGCTTTTAAGATATATATGATATCTTTAGCATCTGTATTTTGAATATACTTTTCTTCCAAATTATTTAATAGTTTAATTTCCATTGCTGATAACCCCACTAGTTCCACTCGACATTCTTCACTTCACACGTCCTATACACAACCAGGTATCAGCATGCACATTTCAATGTAAATAGAGGAAGTATTTTCAATATATAAATACACTAAATGCATATCTATTTCACGGATAAAACCCAAGGCTCTGCCACAATTTACTGTCCACAGGCATGAGGGCAAACTAAGCACTGAAAGAATGAGAGGTACCTTTCTTAGCAGAATCTCCACCAGAGCAGAAGCACAGGATGAAGTCCCCCAGCTTCCTCACTGCAAACAGTTCTTTAAAAGAATGAAGACAGCCACAGAAAAGGGAACAAGAAATCTAAAAAAAATCTTAACTTTTAAGATACTTTGCCTACAAACGATGCTCTGGAAAGTGAATCATCCTTAAGGAGTGTTTAGTGTAAGTAAAATCTACAAAGCCAGTGGTATGAGGAAGTTTCATGTAGTAAATTTAACAAGAGGTACGTTTCCTGCAGGAAAAAGGAGTGAGGTCAGTTATGTCCACATTATAGACGAAAGAACTGCTAGGCTGTTAGAAGAAATGGGAGTCTAGAAATTAAGTATTTTAAGAAGGGAAAAAGAAAACAAAAGTAAAACAGAGGAGCATTTAATAAAAGCTTTTCAGATTTTCATGAATACATGACACGTGTGCTAAGGATCGATTCACAGGCATGCCATGATTTTCCTTAATATTCCATCCCTTCATACGGCAGGATAAAGGGATCATTTCCTTGAATATTTCTCTTGAATATGCTCTTTTCAAGAACACAAGTGATGAAATTCAGACTTTGCTAAATTTGTCACTGACTTCCAAAGGGGCAAGTATTTTCACTCACTATTTCTGTTTTCAGATAATGCTGATACAGGCTAAATCACCCGGGAGGCTGGGTGCTGAGTGCTTTAAGTAATCATTTTCTAAATGCTAACATGAGAAACAATAATCCATAAAAGATATCACAAGTAAACTCACCTTCTTACTGCAACATTTAGGAAATTCAGGAATAATTTGTTCAGAAAAAAAGGGTATTGTTTACATAATACTCAGTTTATGAATATCAAGCAAAAAACACTGAGCAAACTGTGATTCAATATAGCTTTCTGCATTTTTCTGGATGATTTTACACAACTGCAAAAACAAACACAAGCTCCTTAACTTATGGAAAAAGGTGTAATATTTCTTTCATCATTGCCACATTCAGAATGACCGGAACATKGGTACCTAACTGAGTAAGTCTTGATTACTGCCTTGAAGGGACTAAGAAACGAAACTCATGCAGAGATAGGAGAATGAGTTTATATTTTTGCAAGTTTTTTGCCATTTTTGGTGGCTCCCTTACAGGGACTGATATAAAGAAAGAATCGAAGTATTTCTTTGTGTATGTGATATGGACAAGTCCTCTTATGTCAATAATTCTTTTCAGTTAAAAAAAGTCGCATCARATTCGTCATGTTACAATGCCAGTATCATCAGGACTTAAGATGACTGTCTTAGGCGCCTGGTCATGCACTGTTTATAAAGTAATGACACCAATAGAGCTACTTAGTACAGCAGCCTGGGATTTGCTAAAAATTGTCAGGCATCTCTAAAAGAGTAGTATCTGAAATGGTATGGAAGAAACAAAGGGAAATAAAGCCAGGATAAAATGAGAACGTTAGAAAAAGTGTTAGAACATATTGAAAGGGTGAAAACAAATGGTAAAAAGTATTATATATAGAGACCTGCTTTTCTCCATCCTTGCTGTCAGTGATGCTCAGACTAACAGGACTTTTTCTTTAAATCTGACATAGTATTTTGCAGAAAGCAAACATAAATCCAACCTGAAATAGTAACATAGGTCCTACGACCATTTCCCCATATGTACCACTCATATCTAATAAATGATTTAAGCATATATATACACACATACATAATTCATTCCAAATAAGCTATAGACATTGATTCAGGTAATAGTCAACACATACTTTCTGCTCAAAAAAAAAAAAAAAGAAAAAAAGTTGGTGGACAATTCAGTAACAAAACAGGCTAAATTCATTGATTATGCTCTCAGGTAGGGATCTAAATTGTCCCTTTAACGATGTATGGATGGTGCTTCATCTTCATAAGCACTTGTTAAGAGAGATACTTCGAAGTCGTAAGCTGCCTGCACAATTTACCTATATCCTGTAACAGCACCACAGAAGAGTACCCCAACATGAGAGGAGCTGCGCATGCCAAGCAGCAGAGAAAACAGGCTCAAATCTCAGCCCCCTACTCAGGACTAGCCAAGGAAGGGAGTAAGATACTGTGGCAGAACTTCTCTTGAGATATAGCAGAGCTCCTTCCACCTGCTTGACAGCACAGTTCATTCACAGCCTACCTACATAGATTACCAACTCATTTCTAGTAAAGCTGACAAAAAGGAAGAAGCAGTAACTATGTATTTTTGAAATGCAATATATTTATGGAAAATATGTAAGGCTTTTTACATAGACTATACACCATTAACCTACTCTCAAAATTCTTACTAGTTTACCATTCTAAACTTAGCTTTTGCTTTCACATGGATGCTTTTATTTGGTGTTCTTCACTTGCAAAAGGGATAAAGTAGCAGGTTATCTAATCACAATGAAAAAAATTCCAACTTTTAAGGTAGTCGGAGCTCTAAAGTCTGCACTCATAATTCATATTACACAAAAGGCACTATAATTCCAATGCTTCATTCTTTTGACAAAGATAATACCAAGGACAGAAAGTGCCCACAGATTAATCCATCATTTTGACATAGTTTTTAATGAGTGGAAGGTGCCAAAAAGTGATCCATTATCTCTGCAATTCAAAATTTGTAGTATCATGGACCAGTCAAACTGCTTGCTAAAATAATGTCTCAGATCTAGCCTTCATGCCCATAAGCTTGCCAGTCATTAAACTTTTTAAAACATATTACACATCATTCTGCACAGATTAATATGCATGGTTTTTCTTCTATTTTAGAGCAAGAACAAGAGGATTTTCCCTCTTCACTGTTTTTGAAGTATTTTTCAGTTGAACAAAAATACAATGTCCCAGTGTCCCCTAGTGGCCGAACAAGTTCATAGGCAAGGCATTCCTTTTCTACATGTCTACTCCTATCATCGTCAACGCACCTGGAAAGATTGTGCTTAAGTACCGCATGAGCTTTCACCTTTTTTCCCCCACCAAAATACACCATGAAGACCATGTCTGGCAAACTATTGTGAAGAAACAGTTATCTTCAGGGAAAACAAAACCAGATGCCTTTAAGCAAAGCATCCTTCACCTGGTTCTGTTCCCTGCTCTATGCTGTACTGGGTAATCTTGGGGAGGTTATTTCACATGCTTGTACTTCAGTTTTTCTTGAAGATAATGACATTGACAGCTTCCAAATAGATTTTTACTGTTGGAAGCACTACATTGTAGGGAGATGATCTTATTATTTTGGAATTAGTTGGTGGGCAAGGAGCAGTTTCCACATTTTTTCAAGCATGTTTCATTCACYTTCTTCCTTAGTTGAATTACCAGTAAAAACCCAAAGCAATCAGAGCAAAGCAGTTTAACACAGTGTTTAAATAAAAATGAACTGAAGTAGAAATGTAAAGCTTTTTTTTTTTTGGGGGGGGGGGGTATGAATTCAGTCCTTGTGAATTTGAGGAATTAAAACGGCATTCTTTCCAATACTTTGTGGGCTTTTGGCATTTCTGTATATTGGCATCTGTAGATTATTTTCATCACAGGCTTCCACTTACATGCAGTTTCAGTAGCCCAGAACTGGTAAGTGAAGGTTAGAATCACGGGGGCCATTTATGACTTTAACCGTGTCCAAGCACCAAGCACCTCACTCAACGCTTGTATCACRGAGGCAGAAGTAACAGACTTGCCGTCTCCTGACTCCAGGGCTGCAGTGCCATAGCCACAGCGCAAGTGACCTTCCTTGAGATTCAGGAGGTAGGTTTCAAGGAAACCAACATTATTTTCACTCAGTATCAGCCAGGCAATTTCTATGCTAGCAGAATACAGCACTTATAGGAGTTGCCTTGGCAATATGGAACAAAATGGCATAAATTTCTTTTCCCCCAGTTACCAACACTGTCCTCATGTGGTAAATGAGCAATACAGTACTGAAKAGTTTGTAACCTGAGGAAAAAAATAAGCATATATAGTTAATGCTACAGTTTTAATGATATATTTAGTTTTCAAAAGGAAATATAAGCTAGTACAATGGCTTCTCAAAAATACTGTGTTCCCAGAAAGAAATTAACGATCTTACAGACAAGAAACTGGTCTCAGGAGATTTTTGATTCATATTTTCTCCCCAGAAAGCCTTTGGGTAAATAATGGATAAATCATTTCATCTCTCTGCACCTCAGCTACATCTCCAAAATTGCATAATACATCCTTTGTCTGCTTTCTAAAAGCCTGTCAACTACTTCTGCTTTTTGAACTCTCAGATCCCTACACTAGGGACTGATTCTATATATGTGCATATATGAACACTACAGGGTATCTCGCAACAGCTGTAGAGCAAATATATACATTTTTTCTAAGCTTATTTCCTCTTCTATTGCTTTGATTCCAGAAGTCATCTATTTTATTGGAATGGCTTCATTTGCCTTACAGGATAACTTTCAGCTTTAGAGCTTGAGGCTCTGATTTGTAAAGTAACCGATGAATAGCTATGACATCGCATACACATTCTACATTCATCGAAATCAACACCAGATAATTTCAATATTTTATCAAAGAAATGGAATTTTATTAAAAATAGAGCATATGTAACAAAATACATTTTATTTTGTTTTTCTGTTTTACTTCCAAATGCATATGTGTACCACATCATATATTTACACAGCTGGTGTATTTCTGATACAGAACCGCAGTTTTACACTGGGTTACAGGACAGAAGAGTGACAGAGGACAGCAGAAGACCTGGTAAACCGTCTTTGCGTGCAGCTGTAAGCCCTCCCCAGAGATTGGCCAAAACAGACAAAAACCTGTTAGGTCACAGCTAAGTTTGAATCACATCGGACTTATTCCAGACAGACAAAACTCTCCAACCAGAGGAGCCTAGGTAACCATTCTCTTACATTGTGGACACCGTATGATCTGTGTGACCAAAGACAACCAGCCCTACATAACTCCAAACCTTTGAAATGTAGATAGCTTGGGGAGGATCACAGTACACAGAGGAAGAAGCTTCTAAGGTAGGTGTGACACACTTTGTTTTGCAACCCCAGCACAAAGCAGAAATACAGTACAGCACAACTACCTGGAAAGAGAATTAGGATTCTCTTTTCTAAGGGCTGCACATGTGGCAGCAGATGCCGGTGCTGCATCAGACAGCCCCTCTGTGAACACTGTATTGCCCTACTAATTGCAGCACTGTAGCTGGCTGCACTGTACATCTTTTATACCGATTCTTTTCATGTTTGCATATCTGACAAACTGCCTCCTCCAAGGGGGCACAAGTAGAGTACACAAACGTACCAGGGTGGAGAGGGGCAGAGCACACTCCCAAGGAAGGCAACCTGACTTCGCAGAGCAACTGTCGCAGTGGACCTACAGCGGTCGCCGCGTGCAGGCTCCCTTCCGTTAGCACCAGAACGTCTGCTCTGGTCATCTAATATGTATGAGCTGCTCCACTAGRGAATGAGTTTGGTCTTGATTCTAGACTCCTCACCAACTCCACACTTTCACAACACTATCAAACATGCTAATACCTTCTTCCTCCCAATATGACATGCTTCCCAGCATTTCTAAGTAGAAAAATACATTTTTAAGGAGTTGTGATTATTAAATTTGCTGGAAGCTGATGTTGTCAATAACACAGTGTAATGCTTCCCAAAGGATGCTCAGTATTTCATGACAAATCCTTTCAGCGCAGCTCTAATGCAGTTAAACTCTTAACACAAGCTTTCACAGTCTGAAAGACCCCTCTCCCCTCCAATCTCCATCTGCCTATCCAAGAAAGCTTGTTCATACACTTATCACAAACAAATAGCAAAAAGAAACAGAGTTTCAGTCATGTTCTGGCATCAAGTTGTCTTTGTCTCAGATGAACGGATTGCAAATAGAGACAAAAGCTCTTTTTGGTACAGTAATTAGAAAAAAAGGAGCAAGTAGAAAGAAAAAACACAATGTTTTTATTGTGTTTTTTTTATCTCCTTACTAACCAACATCTGAAAGATCCTGATAATATCTACAGCTGATTTTAAAAGAATCGGGTTTTGTTACTATTGATCCAAAATGAAATCACAAAAATAGATTTATTTTGGTCAAATTCAACACCTGGCAAGTGTGTACTTGCTCTATTTTCTGGAATACACTGGAATCCAAACAGGCAAGTTATTTTTGGATGGGAGTGCAGGACAAGGACAGGTAAGGTTAATACATCCATTCAAAGAGACTATTTTTTCTGAAAGTCTGCTCCACTACTTAATSAAAGATAGAACAGACTCTTAATGCTATTGACTCCTTCCTTCCCACATGAGTTAAGCCTATTCATGGCATCTCTTGTGATTTTGATCTTGGATGTGTCTTAAGAGTCTTACAACAATATATTCAGAAATTTAAGTTACCACAAAACCCACATCAGCATCAAAAGTTTCACCCATCAACTAGCAGACCTTAATTTTTCTTTAGCTCTTATCTTTGCTATTCCCTATGAATGACAAATAACTGTTATGACAAGTTATATTTTTACAACTGATCACACACAAAGATGCTATGCCACAAAACACCGGACTTCTAATTCATATTTCTTTCTTAAACATCTCTAATATAAAGCATCACAGTTTCCACTGAACATTCTGCTCTGACTGATGTATGTAATAATCTAAGAGTCTGCTCATGATTAAGAAATACTAAATTTGACAGATCTTCCATGAATTATTTCTTCAGCTCCTCAGGAGAATGTCACCCAAAATGGATTTGTTTCATGGATTTGTAAGTGCTAAGGATCACAACCTTTCAACTGCTAGAGACAGAACTACAGAGCTACTTAACTTAGTTTATCCATTATCTATAAAACAGATGTGGTTGGATCTTGGCCTAGAAGATAAAACTGTACAACGCTGGTGAAGTGTGGTACTCAAAAGTTAACCTATGATCAGTTCTTTCTGCACATGATGCCATTGTTCTGTATATATAATTATTTCAAGAAGAGAAAAGAAAAAAGACAGCTTTTTTTTTAAAAAAACAAACAAAAAACTTTCTCAGCTTTTCATCTGCAGTCACTGGGGTTATCCTGTCTTCCCAGGCTGAACCAGCATGCACTAGGAACCTGCCTTTTAAGCATGTAAATTCTGACATCAAAAGGGGATACTATCCACATGGGCATAACGTAAGGCTTGTCCAAAACTGTTTGTAGGATTAGGACCACGGAATGCATCAACCTCCGAACACTCGCTTACAGGCACTGCAATCCAAGTGATTTTCAGACTCAGACCAGTTCAAATTTCTGGCAGCTTGCTGCTTCAACGGCATCTGGTGGGATTTTTTTTTTTAAACTTGTTCTGCATCATGAACCTCAGTAAATTTGCAAGGTTTTTGCAAGTAAGCTTGAAGGGCTTGTTCATCAGACCTTGAACCATCAGTAAGTACCCAAAATTAGTTGTCAACTCTGAAAAGGTAAGAAAATCCAACAGCATCTGATGCAAATCTCTCATGCTTAGTGCTTTTAGGCACACTCTGCAGGTCTTGCAGACAATATCATTAGTGCTTGCATTTGAAATTTGAGGGGAAGCAGTGCCTTCCTCTAAGCTTTCTCTTCACTGGAGCAATGCAGCACAATTGCAAATACACTCAGTGAGTGTGCACCTCAGCAAGTGTAAAGATCAGTCATCACACAGAGCAGCCTCTTCATTAAGAGTGGCACAGCCAGTTTGACCTTGATTTATCAAAGGAAGGAGATTACATTTAGTCTTATACATCTACCACAGTACTCACTTTTCGTGAATTTGTTCATTACTTCTTAGTGTTTTCATCAACACAATTTCACTACTTCTAACTATACTACAGTAGCAATTTATTACAGTAGGTTTCCAACATAGACCAGTATGAGACAGAAACCAAGTAATACAACTTCATATATACCCACTACAAGAATATTAGTGCTAAACAGAGAAAAGTAGCAATTACATACAGTCACATGCACACATGTGATAACAATTATTTTGCAGACACTGTTAAGATTGTGAAATCAAGAAGTTGAAGCTAGAAAATGCTAGAATTAGAGTTAGTTGTGTAAGCTTAATTCCATCCATTTGGGGATACATCACATTAGAATTTAATGTACTCTCATCCAATTTTTCTGCAAGGCCAATTCCTCCCAAATTTTGAGTCCAAGCTACTGGGGAACTAGATCGCATAGATTCTGTTAACCACATAGATAATCAGAACATTTTAAGATGGACAACATTTTTTCCAAGCCTCAGACACAGCTGTGCTGTTTTGGCTAAAACTCTGCAAACAGCTGCAGCTTGAGAGAAACCTCATGAAAAATTCCAACTAAGTGTGCAGTGTTATAAATGAAAAGAAAGAGGTRTGGGCTGATCTGTTCATTAGGCTGACTCCACAATGCTTTGTAAAAAAGGAAGTACTGTACATATTTAAAACATTTTATCAAGCAACTCCAAATAGCCCCATAGAGTAGGTAGACAGGTGTGAAAGCCTATACTGAAAATGATTAATCATGCGATCAGTCAGTAACAGAGGAGAGTTGTTTTCCAAGTTTCCATGCTCTAGCAKACCAACTATGAAACAATTGTCCAATCAAAAATCAAATAATAGTTGCGGTCTACTTAAGGTACACAAACCAAACCTCTGTTCTTACCAAAGGATATATGCACAAATAAAACAATTACAACTGAAACTAGCTCATTTACATTTCCAAATACTGATAGAAACAAATTGAGATATTTCATATAAACAATGTATCAGCAAATTTGTTAATGAAAAACTCAYGGCAGCAGATGATAATTTGGTCTATGCCATACATTTTGAAAGCTACTGAACTGCATGCTGCACTGCYGCAATCTACCATTTCACTGTATCCTGCGTTTTATCTGAGTGTTTGGTAAGGCAAGGGAAACTAGAGCCAGCACTGAAGCACACAAACAGAATAACAAACACGATCACTTTTCATTTCAGGCTTTTGTATTATAGAATTATATTTTCAATCCTAACATAGGTCATAGTAGTCACAATGGCTTTTTWTAAACTTGCTTTCTAGGCACGTAGTACAGTTAGGAAAGATTTTCACATAATCAAAGTTGGATATTTCTAGAGAGATCAAAAGAGTCTGTGAAGTGGAGAGCAGGTGCTACAGACATCTTAGAGGATCTGAGAATGCAATTAACCAGCAAATGAGCCTTGGAAAACCTCGTCTTCCTGAACAGATGAGCACAATAAAAGCCACTGAGAAATGAGATGGCCAAGCACGCTAATAACAGCRGCAAGTATACAGACATCTGCCCTGTATCTTAACCTTTAGGAAAAGGGAGAGGATCAGACACAGAGAGGAAAGTAGGTACAATTATGTAAATGTGTGGGCCTCCTTGAGGAGATGAAAGTTTATTGATTGCTTTTACAGAGGCTCAGTTAAGCAGAGCACTACTGGCCTCCCTCTTTTCACTCCAAGTGAATTGGTACTTGGGATGGCTAGTGCTGGATGAAAATGGTAAAGTGTCGTCTAGAAAATTAGAAAAAGTAAGTGATTTTACCTCTCAGCATCTACAAGGCAACTTTCTTCATCATTTRTATTCTGACTGTTGGCATCAAAGTTTAGCACTGGGAGGTGTGTAATGAGCTTTGTGGGAACCTGTCATCACTGGCAGCATTTAACATTTGGACAAATGTAATATGGCTTTGGACAAATGAAAATAATCCATCTGAACAATTTCTGCTGATGCCAAATATCATCCAGGGCTTATTTAAACAATGGAAAAGTGAGCTCTCAGATTTTAAAAATGGGACACACTTCCTATAACTCCGTGTCCATTTCGTTGCTGAGTTCTACAATATACCGTGCAGTAGCTTATGTCTTTACAGATTATTAATCACAAAAGCTATCACTTGTCAAGCCTAGTATGGATATTATAAGCATTCAGGTTAAAAGGGGGATTTTCTGCTCTGACATAGAACATCATTGTATGAAGGGCCATAAAATTTCCTCTTATATGGAGACAGAGAACTCAATGTGGGAGTGCAGGAGAGAAGTGCAATGCCATCCACCTTGAAATAAGCAGCAAGCTACAGAAGTGCAGCTTGCACAGTTTTAATACTACTGCTCCTACAAAATGGTTCACTGTGTATTGTTGCAGAGTATTTTCTTTCTTTTAGTCCCCAACAACTCAAGGTTTTAAAGGGCTTTGTCTTCCTCTTCATTTTAACTTGCTATGATGTGCTGAAACTTGAAGCAGGGTTGGCATGACCACCCAGCTAGCACTCTCAACAATATATGCAGATGGTGTAGTACCGTTGCAGAGAYGAAACAGCGATTATTTTCAAATCCTTTCGTCTTGTTTCCCTGATTGTTTTTTGCTGCCTTGTTATGTTTGAGGACCCAGGCCTTATGCTGACACTGAGTAATTTTCCTCCCTTCCCCCCACCTTTTTTAAAACTAATTATATATATTAACTCATACTTTATAAATTAGGCAGACCATTTAGTAACAACAGTTGCTTAAACTATTCTTAAAACAATTCTGAGCCAAATTCTTCCAAACTTACTCCCTCACAGAGCAGTCCTCACATTCTGATACTGTTACCAGTGGGACATTTTAGTCAGATGATGCCAATTGCAAGTTAGAGCTAAAGCACTGGTCACCTAACAAAATCCAGTGGTGTTCGTGAGAGACATTTTGCTTTTTCCCACTACCAGAATTTCAAAATTTAGAGATTCTAATACCCCCATCCCTAAGAGAACTTTGTTTTAAATGAAGCTGAACATTAAATGGTTCTATGCCTTATGAACAGGCATGTCAAATCCTTTGAAATTTTGCAGGTRTATTTCTTCTATTTCCTTTCATTTTCACATTGCTTCTTTTTATCTTCTACTTTGTGATATGCAGTTGCAAGATAAGTACCAGATGTTTCCAGCCCTTATGCTGTTTTGTGTCAGCTTTGTAATTTATTAAAACAAAGATATCAGTTTAGCATCAGGGACTTCAGAGATCTTTTTAATCGCTTGGTTTTTACAATAGGACAGTTAAGCATAATGGCATGCTCCTGTCATTTACTAAGGATTTAAGAAAATTAAAATCTTCCAGTCACGGAAATGGTATTTAGAGGTCATCAGTCTGTGTAATTTGAAAGACATTCAGAAATATTTTCTGAATCATGCTAGAAGAAAAATCTTACACTTACTGTTAATTACCACAGCATGACAAGCAAAGTTCTCTTCAGGTTTTGTTCTTTAAGTTGTGGATAAAAGTCTTAGATTTTCACTCTCTAATTTTCACTCACAGGCAGCAAACTGACTGCGATTTATCTGAAAGAACTCCTTCTCCCGACACTGCTGGGGAAAGCCACCTGATTTAACTGAGTTGAGAATAGGCCCAAGGAGAAAATGAGGGAACAGATGAACTGAAATAAAGAAGTGTTTGGGCTAGAACGCTCAAAGCATCCAAGTCAAGGGAGAAACAACATACTGAACCTGTTTGTTTCTCTAGGAAGCATTGCAACATTTCGCTATACTTACAGAGTAAAAGCTTTGGAAGGATACACTGGAACTGCATGTCTGCTGTCCATACAGATCTCATCTGGTAAAGTCTGCTCTTTCTTTTCTGTATGTACGTATGTGATGGGGAAGGAGGAGAAGGAAGAGGAGCAGGAGGGAGACTCTAATGTCCATGGAAAACCTAGGGTACATTAGCAGCTACAAGTGCAATTGCTCACTAACAGCAGACCTATAGCTCTTCCATGGAAGGCATATTAGAGAACTGGTCAAGGGCCATACATAAAGACCTGATCAACAGGTTCATACACCCAAATAGTCTCCAGAGGGAAGATTTATAGGACCTTAAGCTGAACTACAGAGAGTGGGACAAATGGAAAAATTCTGATGGCAAAGAAAGGTCTCTGATACAGAGTATGGCACATTAAAATCTTTACGTTGTAAATCTGAGATAGAACTCTCTGCTTAGATCCACACTACAAATCTATCAATCTCATTTCTTTCATAACTTTCCTTGATGTCTGTAGGAGTGGGGTAGGTTAAATAAATGGAGATGATGCAGTTGAAAACTACACAGTGTACTAGAGAAGATGGTTTTGCCCTGAGGATGCAGTGTAGAAGCAAAGTCACCCTGCAAGAAATAAAAGGTTGCAGAAAAACTGCTGATGTCCATGTATGTTCTATTTTAATCCACTTGATCAGCTGCTTTTGACATCCTCTGACGTGTAATTGTGTTTGATCATTTAAAACATATACTGAATTTCTGCAACTAAATTCTGAGGTGAGGATGCAATCTGGTAAGAAACACATAATCACTGCAGATTGCAATTCCTTTCTTGGAAAAAAAAAAAAATCAAGCCTGTAAATCCTATTTCAAAATCAGTGGGATCCATCACATGCCAAAATATGAGGTGCTTATGCATTGCATTCAACTGATACCTTACTTACAAGGAGTTCTGGTACACTTCAGATTAACCACAAAACATCTGCAGTGCTTCACTTGCACAGTTTATCATTACTACACCCACATTCAAATTGTTATTTTTCTCTGTCACCACCATCTCTCCTTTAAAATCCATGTCAGGCTGGTTCCTGCTTTTTTGCTTGCTAATATTGATGTTTTTAAAACTTAGATTATAAAAAGCAGCAATTTCTCTCCAAGTTCAATGCAATCATGCTGCTCTGGTAGTTCCGCCTATATTGATTACTTGGGAAGTAACTAGCACATTTACTCCTCAAACTGTGTTCCTTATATTWGAAATTCTGCAAAATAAACACAGATGCAGTCCTTACCTTCGAGTAAGGACCCACGCTGGATCAGACACAATACACTCCTTTGTTCGCCTTTCTTTTAGCGTTTGAAGGAACCTGTAGCTGTGAACCACAATCAATTACACTATATTGGACTAAGCCTAATCCTTATTTTCTCCCTCTCCCATTGGCTTTATTATCCTCATGAATATTTCGTAGAAAAAAAATTCTAATGACAATTTTGTTCGGTTAAAGATAAGAGTGATACGGGCTTTTATCTAAACTCACTTCTTGGTTATTGCCACCCATTGGTGTTAGGTTCCTAACAGCTTTCCTATACTCTCAGTACCAGAGAGGTAACTTAAAATATTGGTGTCCAAGGTCAATCCAGCTAAAATAATTACCTTCTTCTAACTTGGAACAAGCAAACAAAACAACTGTCCACCCTTTTGCTGATAACATAGTAATATGGAGGAGGCCCAAATCTTCTCTATGTCCCAAGCTGTGTTACTGAAAAAGATCATCTAAGCCCTTTCCCCAGCTGTTCCCTACCTCCCATCCTCTTCTCTTTGTTTCTACAAGCATCTCTCTCCCTTTTCTATGTTCTACTGTGTAGAAATAACAGCTGAACAGKAGTGTGTAGTGCACAGTAGCTGCGCTATCACTTCAGGGAAGTAACAAATCGCAGGAGGTATAGCTTCAAAAGCAACAGAATTTGGCTGTCCCCAAATCTATCAAAATTACAGCTCACATTGTGGCAAAAAGAGGTAAATGGGAGCAAACCATTGCCTGTTCTCAGGATTTGGCTGGAAGGGAAAGGAGGAATAGTATAAGAATGGTCAGTAGGATGGAGGACCTTACCTTTGCAATTCTAATTACCTAAGTTCTAAAAAAAAAAAAAAAAAAAAGGGGGGGGGGGAGAAAAAGAAAAAGAAACCCCCAAAACAGTTTTTCTGTATATTACAGGGTCTGAGTAGTGTTTTGTTCCACAAGATTGCTTGACATTTCATCATTTACACTGATTAATTCTGAAAGCTGTAGGGAAAACACATTAGTACTAGCAGAGAAAAAAAATATAGAATAATGTAAGATTTGTAAGTGTTATGAAAGCAACTGTCAGAAATTACACTTGTACACAATGCTGACAGACTACRTTACAGAATTTCAGAGTTTCATTTAGACTAAGTAGTAAGGTCTCCGCAGTGTTACAAGCGGGATGTTGCTAAGCTGCGAAACAGGCATTCCATCAGCTGCCACTGGTAGACAGTTTCAAATGGACCTTAGGACTGACCCTTAGGTTGAAAACAGAGATGAGATCAAAATTTCAGATCCCCTTCAGATTTATGACATCTCTCATCCCATACATAGAAATAACCTGTCCAGTTTTCCTATCTTTAATATTTCATTTTATATCACTTTTCTACTCCTGCATGTGATAGCACAGCAGTTTAATCTTTCTCTTCCAGTTCCCTGCTTCCCTTCCAGTTGAAGGTCCCCAAATTCACACCAGTGCTGGTGCTGTAGCCATCTCCTCTCTATTTCTTCCCTTCCTCCTAGAAGCAGCCTGAACCACTAGGCATCCATGCCCTTATTAATTGTGTTTTCTAATGATTTATTAATTGGAACAGGGGAGCAGTACATCTGGCAATATTTACATTTGCAATTAGGAGATCTGATTCACCATAGCAGAAGTCTAATTTTATTATTTGGCTTAACTTAGAAATAGTCAGATGGCTTAGATATGAAGAAACTACTGAGGGATACAGAAATCTAGAGAGAATGAACCCATTCCTCTGCTGAGTATCTTGAGCCAAATCTGCTAAAATTATGCACTCTCATGACATCACATTTGATATTTTGTATTTTTTATACAAAGTTTTTTACCTTCTATTTAAATTTTTTTCCAAACTTCTTGTAGGTGATCTCAGACAAGTGGTTTGACCTCTCTGTTCTTTAGTCAGTTTAAGTAGATTTGTACCAAACTGTATTTTGGCAAAGGTATTTCACAGACTCAGGAATRGGGATGGTGGAGAATAATGGAGAGATTTTGAATATTTGAATAAATGCTAGGAAAAAAAAAATATGCAACAGAGGTATCTTCTGGGTAAAGGTCCAAACTGAATGAATTCTGAAATTCATTTAACACACCTGCAGCTTCTAAATATTAAGTATTAAAAGGGATCTTTTTTACTTTTTTTTTTTAAAAAATATAGCCTTTAGCATTCTTCTAAACCWCCATTTCTCCATTTAAAATAAATAGAATAACGTGCAATATTCTAATGCAGTCAAATGTTTCAAGTATTTTGAACCTTTTTAAGACTGTCATGCTAAGCTGGTTATACTATCTCCAGCATATCTTTCCTAGATGATACAACCTGAATATGCTAAGCAGGAACTGCACTGTTATTGGGCTCACTCTTTCACTGCTAAACTCTAACAGGAATTTTCTTGATAGTGAACACTCAGAACAGCAGGCAGTTGAGTGTGGGTATATGCCAAGATATGGGAGTCGCACCTTTGACAAAGGTTATGATGTGAGGTAAACGACTCTGAAGGACTTTCTCCTGCCCTACCTGTAAGTAAATGCAAGGTTCAAATACTCATACAGAGATATTCACAGGATTTCCATTCCAATTTTATCTCTAAGGCCTCTGCAGTACATACTGGACATCTGTAGAGGTGATATCATGGTACATGAATATCTGCGATATGTTGATGCTTATAGCAGATCCATAAATAGATGTTTTACTGTTTACTGAAATATGTTACGGAAGTACAGAAAAGGATCCAAAACACCCCATTTCTTACTGCCATCAGCTTTTCAGCTGTTTTTATCCTCCATCTTCATTCAGGTATTTTTCAGATCTTACACATTTTAATTTGCCACAAAGTCTATATGAAAAAATGTCTGGAAAACCACTGTAAAAAGTTTTAAACTGTAATTTAATTATTAGACTTGGCTGAAATTTATGGCATGTAGACTGGTCAGAGTAAAGCTTTCTGAAATTATTCCATACCATGTACAAGGAAATAATTTATAGCTTTAAAAAGATTAGGTCTGAATTCTGAGCAAGTCACAAACTTGTTTTATTCAGCCTATTCACAAAAGTATGCTTGGCAAAGGGTATAAATGGAGTAGTGTCACTAACTTTTCAGAACCAACATTCTTTCCTCTGGATGATAATTAGATGGACAAAGCAATGGGGAAAATAGCTTTATTATATCTATTCAAATAATATTTTTTTAAAATAGCAACATGATAATGATCAAACTAAAAAACAAAAGCACCTGAACATCTGTCTAACTGCATTGAACAGGAATTGTAGTATTTGTTCTAACCCTTCCTGTAAATAGCACCTGAAAACTTGCTACATCAGAGTTTGGCTAATATGTCACTAATATCTTTTATATTTACAAGCTTTTTACAAATCATTTTAAAGCACACAAAGGCGTTCTACTTGCTTTTAAAACAACCTACAGAAAATCCTATACAGATATTTCTATTAGGCAGAAGTGAGGGCCAAAACATTTATCTGCAAAGGCAACGACCTCCGTGGGCCTCTTCCTTCAGTTTCAAAGAACAGCATTGACACAAAAGGTACCATACACCTTGGCCAGAAGCCAAATAGAAGGCACCACTTGTAGTACCTCTCATTAGTCTGTCCCATGTAATTTTTAGAAAATTTGTTAGGCTTTTTTCTCTAACTTGACAGTGATCAGACTTAATGCATTCAACACAGGTATTAACATTCTCAGGATATCACTGCTCCATCATAATCTGGATTATTTTACGTTCTTAATAGAGGTGGATAATTGACCTTACAGTTTACTTGCCTTTTCTTAAATTGGGTAAAAGTCACAGTCCACAATTAGTTTAGTAGTAGTCATTTTGACTGCAGTTCGTCCTCCCAAGCGACTGTATTATATCTGCTTTTCCTAAGTAAAACTGTTCTATAAAGAAAAATTGCAACAATTCAGTCTTAGTGTTTTTCCTGCATGTGTTTTTGTTGAGGTGCGGACATGGTGGCTGACTCAGTATCTGACTTAAGACCACAGCAGGATTGTAACAGAGACATTTCAGAAAGCCTTGGTACAGTTAATCTTAGTCTATTTGTCTAACATACACTTAAAACTGAAGTGTTACATGTGTTAGCCAAGAGATTATTTCTCAGATTATTTTTCCCTTTTGTAACCCAGCAATAACTTTCCTTAACAAAAACAGCAATTAATATTTCATAACTAATTGGTAGGAAGTTTGGGAAAATCTATTAAAATTGCGATAATTGTACCTGATCTTTCAATATTTACAAATGTTTTCTTTTTAATATCCTCCATATGGGTTGTCTTTTTCTCTGTCTGTGTCTGTTCTTCTTTATCCAGTGGGAATGACTTTGATTGCTGAGTATTAATGAATGAATCATAGAATCAGTAAGGTTGGAAGGGACCTCTGCAGATCATCCAGTCCAACCTCCCTGCTCAGCAGGGTCACCCAGAGCATGTTAAACAGGGTTGCATCCAGGCGGGCCTTGAAGATCTCCAGAGGAGGAGACTCCACAACCTCTCTGGGCAACCCGTTCCGGTGCTCTGTTACCCTCACAGGGAAGAAATTCCCCCTCACGCTCAGGCAGAACTTCCTGTGCTTCAATTTCTGCCCATTGCCTCTTGTCCTGTCACATGGGACAACTGAAAAGAGTTTGTCCCCATCCCCTTGACACCCTCCCTTCAGGTACCTGTACACATTGATAAGATTTCCCCCCCCTCCAGCCTTCTAATGATTAGTTCAACTTATCATCGTTTGTTTTTGAGCTATTAGTACAGTTTGAAAAAAATATGAGAAAAGTGACCTTGGAGTAGGAAGCAACCAGGATCTGAGACACCTCAATGGGAACATGCAGATGTGGCAGACACATTTATGAATGTGTTATACTCTCTTTATACAGTTTCTTCCTGTTTTCCTCTTTTTCTCCCCCCGAGAAGATGCTTCAAACAAACACTTATCTACGTTCCTGTTACTTCAGCAAGCTCTTCCATAGCTCTACTGTTTTTATGGAAAGCAACAGAGAAACCAAACATCTGGCAATTCACCAAGCCTAAGTAACTGGGAAAAGCAGACAAAATTCCTCAGAGAGGGAACAATATATATTTGACAAGCAGTGAAAAATAAACCAGCAATAAACTGATTTTAATGGCAAACAAAATGTAGATGGGGCTAGGGGTAGGTTTTCTAGAAATACTGATTATTCTCATTATGCAATTAAACTGGTATTATATTTGAGAGTCATGGAAAAATAATTGTGAAAGGCTTATGTGCCTAAAGCAACTGATCTAAGGGCCTAATTTTGTATTTGTATAGCAAGAACAATCTACCTTTCCAAATCTCCTGGGTATTTTCTTGGCCAAGAAGCTATGAATCTTGCCTATTTCAATCCCAAGTAAGTTGCATAGGAGATACTGTACTCATTCAGTTAAGGTCTGAATGAAAAACCTGTGATGCTCCATGTTCTGTGGAAATGTTACAAAAAAAGAAACAAGAAAGAAAGAAAAAAAAAATGCTGCCTTGTTTAATCAATAGATCGTCATCATGTAAATAATCATTTGAAATTAAATGCAACTAAACCTTTTATCGTTTACTGCAAAATTTATCATGGCTCTACATAGATTCATTGAAACAGATTTGTATATACCCTTCTCAATGAGAGGATGCATTCCAACAGAATGCATATGCAAGTACCTGTAAATAAGCAAGACAGTATTTTCTTCTGGGGTCAGGAACTTTAGAGTTCCTAAACCTTTGTGTATTTAACAAAAACTTCACCTTCACACTTTGTAACAAACTATTAAATGCTGCTTTTAGAAGACATAGACTCAGAACTTCTTGGTGTGTGCTGTAAGTCTGACAGGATTCTGTAAGTTGTTCAAAAGCCATTCTCTAAACTTCCAGCTAATATAATATGAAATAATGGTAAAAAAAAAAAAAAAAAAAAAAAAAAAAAAAAAAAAAAAAAAAAAGTGCCTACTCGACTAATACACCACAGTATTAAATTTATCAAATTAGCATCCTTGGGCTACGCATGACAAGCGCAGAAGAGGAAACGCAGTGTTGTCTGATAAGCCTACAGAGTGACAAGGGTGAGAAAGAACAACAAGGTAAGAGGAGACAAAAGCATGTGAGCACCAACACATATAGATGAAGCTTTACACATAGTGGCCTTTTGAATCAACATATGATGATGTATACCACTACTGTTCATGTTCATAATGCCTACACTAACAAATTCCACTGATATAAGCAAAGCTGCAGAGGATACCAAATATCAATACTGAGGAAAGTGTTGACAGATGAATACGTACAGTGACAAGAGCTCTGCCACAGTTCAACCTTAAAGAAAATCACAGTTGCTTCTGCCTTACACTTGCCTGCATTCCCCTAAAAGGTATTAGAGCATGATAGCTGCACCTAGCAGTCATACAATAATTTACTTCTGCACATGACAGAACTCTGTCTCTGAGACGGACAAACTACAGAATGTATATTTATCCTGCTCATTGCCCTATGTCACACATCAGTGATGCATCTTGGATAGTAAAAAGCACCAAAAGGTATTTTTAACTCCTTAACAGTCAGGAAGATGCCCCAAATGAGAATCATAGGGAAGAAATTTCTCCTCACTACTAGAGGTTTGTCATCATAATTTCAAGAGTTTGTGAAGAATCCAAGGATTTTCCATATTCATCTTAAGGGTGTTTAAATAAAACAGTTTGAGACATATGAGATATGATTATTAACACTGAGGGAAGTTCCTCTACTGCATCTTTGTCTGAGAAAATTTGTGATATCGAAACGTATGATATAAAGAGTCTTGCAGCTGGAAAGGGGGACTTTCACAGACAGGCATATTCATTATAACTTACTTAAACATTTGTGTTTCCAAAGTGGAGACATCTCTTTGGTAGAGTTTGCTGAATAGTTCAGGACAGCAGGACATTTGCTTTCTGTTACAAATCATGTTTCAAGATACTAGCGCTTTACATAATTTAAGCAACTTTGCAGTTCACATAATGGTGAATGCTGATGATCTCAAGGAAGAAAGTATTCACATTTTAATAGTAATAAGAAATGTTCCTCTAAAGTGAAAAGCTATCAAATTGCCTATGATTTTACTGGTCATTTRGGTGCCTTAACCAAATTATTTGTGAAGCTATTCCAATATCTACTGAAAGGCCATAATCTGCGGTCAGAAAATAAGTAGCAGCACTTTTTAAGTGCTCTGCTTAAAAAAAGTATTTTCCTGACATGTTTATTGTAATCTGGTAGCAGAATCAATCCTGTTACATTTACAGAGCACAGATCAACTTCTGGTTGTTACAAGCTTGTGCATTTTCATGTTCTTGTGCATTTCTTGCCCCTTTGTAATATGAGCTTTCAATACAGTGGAGCTGGGCAGGACAGGTTCACACTGTAGCATAGTTTCTACTCCAGCAAACCTACGTTTTGCATGGTTCTTCCCAGGAAAAAGCAAAACTTAAAAGCTGACCTTAGATTTTGAATATGCAGTACACACAATTCCTGTATATTTGCCTATTGTAAGCGTTTGGTGAACTGTCTGCTATAATGATCTTAAATATGTTTACTGTCATTTTTTGCTTGAAAACATAGCAGTTTAAGCATGTCATCCACAGCTGAGTGGAAGAAAAATTTCAACTTAACCAAACATAAGCTCATACTGTAACCAGTTTTTAGTAAAAATTAGCCACTGGCCAAGTATTTGTATTCAAAGTTCCTGSACTTCACAATTCTTACTCCTTTTTCCCTACAGTCAATGCTCAAATTTCAAGTACAGACACAGATCCTTTCAATCAATTACAGAATTATTTATTTCTTTAAAGGATTTAGTCATGAGGGTAGAACTAAGTAAATAACTGAATTTCCAGATCACTCTTTTCTTAATAATTAATATTCAATGATCCGTATTACTTCCAAATGATCTGTAAAAACTGAAACTAATTTTTTTTATTTGAATTCTTAAAGGTAGAGTCTTAAAACTGTTTTGTTTCTAGAATTGCACATTTGATTTTTTAAAAACCAAAATACCTATTAACGGTTAGGTAAGTTATTTAAAATGCATTAGTTTACCTGAACCTACAGTGACCAGTGAAAGGGTCTAAACTATTTACATCACCTGCTTAAAGTAACACATGAACTTAAGTATCTATCTTGCACCTGAAAGCAAAAATTAAATTAAGCTAAAAAAATTAAAAAAAAAATGTTTCTATTGCTGTCATTGCTAGCTGGCTGCGGGATGAAGATAGTGGACACACAGTATGCCACTCTCTGCCTTAGAGAGACTCACAGATGAGGTTCTAGGGATTCACAGTGGCTGCTCTTACCATGCAAGGATAGATTTGGGGTGTCAGTCACATTGAACATCAATCACCTACGGTAAAGCACAGGGTATAAATCAGATGTCCCCACTGATTTGTGCTCATTACTTGAACACACATAACCAAAGTCAACTAGTTGTTTTAGTAACTATATGATCACGACTTTTTTCCTCAGCACAAATGATACTGTAGTGTACTTAAAAACAAAATTTTGACCGTCAATAAATTACACAGGACTAACTGGCTTCTACATTACAGAAAGCTCCAAAACATACATTTAAATATTTAGCTTAAAAATAGAAGGAAATCTTTATAGAGAGTGCCTAGCGGAGGCTTTTAAGACAGATTTCTTTTTAACTTGCTGGTACATTTTAATTCTCTTATCACTTCAGTTGCCACCCCTAAGACTGCTGTTACTGCTACATATCACTGTCCTGATTTAAGGACTCTGGAGAATTTGGTCAAAGAGATGGAGACTTCAAGTTGTTCTCTGCATTTAAAAACTTYACAGGATGGAAATGCCACCAAAGATAAAGACTAAACACATGTGACATTGCCCTTGAAACAACTAGTGATTACTGCAAGTGACAGTCACATACCAATGTTAGAGCCACTTACTGCTAATGTCATAATAGACCACCAAGACAAAGTGAGATAGACAGAAATCCTGCACTGGACTGGAAGACATCTGATAAACACAAGTTTTAAGAAAATCGACATGATTTTAAACATTTCTCCGACATTCAACATGCTTGAATTTSAACTCTTTCACAGAAGATTCACCTTTACTTGCAGATCTGAGCACCGATAACATAACAAGTCTGTCAACAACTTCCTTTGACTCCAGCAAGCCTCTAAGRGCATTCTAAAATGTCAAAGAACTGTTTTTTTCCCGTCTCATGAAAGCCAAAGAGAAATTAATTATATCCCACAGCATGGGCAGAGAACATACTTGTACCTTGTTTTCCAAAATGCAAGTGCTATGACACAGTCATGTTTGGCAATCTTTTCTGCAAGAGCCAGGAAATATCAGGTTACGGGAGGCACAAGTGTTCTACACAGACAGCACTAACTAGCTTTACGGATGAATGCACATTTGCCCACACAGCTATGGCACTTGAATGTTCAATTTAGATACAGGATATAATTACTTCTATTGCACTGGCAGGCGTTAAGAACAGAACAGCAACRGAACTATCTCAGACTGTTCAAGCTGATTGTCTAGTTGTTATTAGTTATTTGTGCAGCAGTTCTTCATAAAATTCCCAAGAGAAAACCAAAAGTGTGGAAGAGAGGCATCATACCATTCACCAAACCACACTTAATGCAAATCTAAATAATACAGCTCCCAGAAATACAGTTTCTTCATCAATGTAAGGTTATAAATTTCAAAATATGCCATGTGAATGTAGCACTAAGTAAATGCACCAAGTTTTGGTTCCTTTCACTGAAAAGTATCATAGAAGGGTAAAGTATAATGTACATAATCTTTTTCCCAGCTTGTATTCAACAGCAAATAAAGTTCTCTTCAGTGGTAAGTGATGAAACTTAAAACAGTAACCTCTCTGGTACCCACTCAGAAGATCTGATGAAGATTATACAGGAATATACAATGCTTCTTCACTTCCAAGCAATAAATTAAGTGGGCTTAAGCAAACAAAATGCAAGTTGATGCAACAGATAAACACAATAAAACATCTGCTTAAAACAATCAAAACAATTAGCAGGAGGTGAAACTGCCACCTCTTCACAAGCCCCTCCCCCCCCCCTTACAGTTGTGAACGTGCTGGGTACTAGCAGTAAACTAATACTCTACCCTTTCCTCATAGTACACTATGCAACTTCAGAGTAGTCCCCATGACATGCAAGCCAACCCCTCAGCTCTACTGAAACTGCAGGACCTGCAGCCTCTCCAGCTGAGGCCAGCCTCAATRGCTGCAACTTTAGGGCTGCACCAGGAGGCCCTACTCAAGTTTTGGGAGTAAACAGCCAAAAACCAAGCAACTCACCACTTATCACCATCACCACCACTGAGCCTCCCCTCCCTTGCTATTCTTTTCCACCACGACTTTATGTGTTGTTAAATTATCGATCACAGCTGATTCTATTTAGGAAGAAATAACTTGGGTCCTTAAGGCAAAAAAGCAAATMATGTTGTAAGAATCTTTTCCTTTCTTCTGCTTTCACTTACAATTTTCTCTTTGCAGTAGAAGTTGCAGTACTAGCTAGGGCCATTGTTCATTCTAATGCTTCTTGTTCACAGATGTGCAGGTAGGAAAAAAATACAAACTTACTACCAGAAGATATTTTTAAACAAATATATCCTATCTGTCCATAACTGATATGTAACTAAGACCTGGCCAGCTTCTCCTACTCTCCACACATCACCAACAAAACGGTCCCTCTTATTCCACCTCTACGCCTCAGGAAAGAGGAATAGATCTGCATTTCTTCTTGTTATCTACGTAAGTCAAAAGTGGGCTCCTTGTTCTGTTAAGGCTTCTTGCAGATTAATATTACTTACTTGCTTAAATAGTCAAAAATTTACCAATATAGCTAACGGTTTTTTAACAATGCATTCTTAACAGTTGATTTTTTTCAGAATCATGCCAATTTTACTTCAGTCTTTCTTTTCTCCTTCTGCTCTTAACTTCCTGACCAATGAACAATGCCCCACTGTTGGACCGCCCGTGGTTACAGATCTACTCTGATCATGTTTCAGGATCAAAACTGAGATAGGTGTAATCATGATTTTGCAAAGTAAATAACAATATTTAGTTACACTCCAGCTCCTCAGGAGAAYAATATATAATTAATAAAATCTAATATTTTAATTTAGTATCTTAACTGCAACAACACACTGAGTATCTAGCATTACAATAATTAATGAGCTTTGGTTTGAAAATTAACATGAACTGTAAATAATTAAGCATCTACATTTTTACATGTCCACAGGATTTTGTTACACGCAGCAGGAAAATAGAATCTCTGCAATACACCAAGTCTGAATACCTCAAAGATACTTCACAGATATAATAGGGGTGTGGCTATACTACACATAGTATGGACTTTATTACTGAGATTAAAACATTGATTTGATAGAAAAAAAACTAATTTCCATTTATGCTCTTCTTTAATAAACTTAAATTATCTTCTAAAAAAAACACAGTGCTCTCAATTAATGGTTTTAGGCACTATTAAGTGTCATACTATCTTCAAATCCAGCGCCAAACTAAGTGAGTATCCACTAGCCTAGCTGATGTCACTATTATGTAAGGCCACAGTATTCCTTATCGCTAATACCTATAAAACTTGCATCAGAATTGTTTTTACTGGAAAAAAAAACGGAGTTTTTGTAACCTTGTGCTCAAAAAAATGTCAGTTCCCATTATACATACTTATTAGGGAAATAAGCAATACCTTCTGAATATAGGGGTTTGCCTAAAGGAAAAATAAACTTTTCTGCCATGGTATCTCCTTTCTCCTGGATTCCATCTTACCAAGGTCTGAGATTTTTAGTCACCCTTCCTCACCACAATTCATCACATTCTTCTCATTCACACACCGCTGTGAGAAATTCCAGCCAGTAACTGGGGCCTAGAAAACACTAACAAGGATAGTTAAGGCTTTGGAATCACAGTTCCCACGGGGAACAGCAGAGGACCTTTTTCAGAATCAATACTTCCCCTTTTTGGACAAGGTCATTTGAAACTCATTTTCCCAACGAGACTTCGTGCCTGGCTGAATATGGCTAAATAGCATTAATAAGGCAACTGCTGTATGGTACAGTAGTAACAGCTCTACAATGCGGTAAAACAGACTTACAATGACAATAATAGCTCTCAGATGTTTACCAAAAGTTCCTATCTGACAACAAGAGAAACATGAAAATGTAGATCAGTCAGACAGTTAGATTCTTGCAAGCATTTGCATTTTTTACAAGATCACAAAAAATAAGAACTGAGTCCTGATGGCCTGAAGCATCAATGAGAATCCAAGATATTGGAAGGGAAGGAGTTAAATGAATTTAACATTCAGTTACTGTTAAGGTTAGGTGGAAGCTTTTTTCATTTCACTATGTCTAGTTTAATAACCAACAGCTCACAAATAGTAGATGGAAAACAATGTCTGTCTATTGTATTTCCAAAGTAGGAGACCTGTTGCTTTTCTGATTCTGATTCTTGTTTGTTAGAATACATTTTCTTCTTAGAAAGCAGAAACAACCATGCTATCAGGTCTCCATCTCGTCTCTTCAGGAGATCTTAATTTTGGTTTACTTTTTTACAGCATTTCTTTCTTCCTAAAACATGTTCCATTCAATAAATCTGTATTTCATAAGGGAAAGAGTAATGTAAATTAGCTTTTAAAGTTATTTTCATTCTGCTTAAGAATGTTTTCTGAAACTAACACTAAGCTATTTGACAAGGATGTAAAATTAAACATTTGAAGGTCTGAATATTTGGACCCACATTTCATCAAGCATAGTGTATCTGAATTTAATTATTTCAAATTCATGCTTTGGCTATAGTAGGACCTTAGTGGAATACAAATACTTTATCAGATATGTTCACTTTGCTTTCTCTCAAACACAAAGGCAAACAGAAAAGGGAATATCCTTCAGCACAGGTGACTTTTCTGCCAGTAATTCCTGATGGTCCCCCTCCCATTATCAACCTGTTTGCTACCATGTGAGAACTAAGAAACAAAATAGAAAAAAATAGTCCATATATGTGTTATATATTCAGAGTAGGATATGTTTTTGACTGGAAGTATTTTTCAGTTAAAATATATTCTTAAACTTATTTCCAAATTTTCTCTTTATTTTATACTATAAAAAACCAAAATATATTGTGAAGTATCAGCACATATTTCTCCTTTTCCAACCTGCTGTACTCTGATATAAAGGTCTTAAATGAAACAAGCTATAAACATGTATCATGTTGAAATTCTCCCTCCTAAGGCAAACTCACAATGCACAAAGGACTACGAT
The DNA here is from genome assembly GCF_003343005.1 of Rhea americana. Lineage (NCBI taxonomy): Eukaryota > Metazoa > Chordata > Aves > Rheiformes > Rheidae > Rhea > Rhea americana. The sequence continues at coordinate 6,140,938 of NW_028186357.1, read as the reverse complement.
CACTTCAAAATTTAAAGGCTCATAAGCCCAGTAACAAATCAGTTGTGCAATTTGCAATAAGAAGGTTATGGGAAAACTAATCTACTGATTGGCAGAATGCTAGGTTAGCAATGCAGCTAGATCAGTATGATCATTGCTTTCTCATGATCCCAAATCCCACAAACCTATGGAAATGTGGTTTGCTGACCTGCATGCCTCAATTCTCTAATCTTAGAAGGCAGGAGCTTTATAACTGTACCTGCTATCCCTTTCAACATTATAGGTAGCATCTTACTAAAGAGACCTCAAATTTGTGACAGAGATGAGAGCCAGCTCACAGGAAGACAACAAAAGAATCCATTGCTAATGCTGTAGTAACATATGATTTGCTAAAATATTCTGATTTTAGTGGACAGTAAATGAAGAGTCAATTCTCACCATCTATCCAATTTTCACAATGTAGCCAGAGCAAAGTGAAAACTATTTRGCAGCTTTGGGCTGCCTCCAGCCCAAAGCTCAAATTCCATATTCTCAATGACAGAATGTGCTAAACTTGTGAAGTCTCTGAGGTCTTCCTAACCGAACTGTTCTATAAAACTTACCATGAGGACATGCGTGTACACAACGTGGAATAAAGACTGAAGTTATAAACAAATAATCAGGTGCTGAAGAGAATGGACCAGAGAAGGAAAGAGAAGAAATCCTTGTTCTTCAGGAAATATGTATCTGCTTGCCAAATCTATATAGATTTCCTCAACAGGAGGCATGTGCATCTGTCTGATAACAGGAATCAAATCTAGTGGACTACCTAGAGTAAAGTTAGCCAAAGGGATATGACTTCACTCACACGGCATCACCCCACAAAGTAGACCCAGGAACACATCATATAGCCTTTAGCAGCAAGATGAAATGCTTTGGCCCAAAAGTTTTCCATGTCCCCCAGATAAACTCTGCTGAAAGCTTTATTACAACTTTCAGTGAAATTTTTTTTTCCCACATTCCTGAATTTTGTTTGTTTGCCTTGTTACAAGCAATCCCAAAATCATACTGAAGACTCAGCTGCTGCATTTCAGTATTAATACATTAAGAGTGAAAAAAAATGTTGGAGGACTTTAGAGATAAAAATCACAAATTCAGGCTGACAAGTGATGTTGATTCTTCACTATATTGTCAGGAGTATGATACGCATAGAAAGCTATTAGCTTTTTACACAGTAATTTAGCTAGGCACAACACTCTGCATGACTGTGATCCTGTCTGAATGTAATTGGCTCATTAGCCAAAACCATTTCAGCTTGTTCACATTATCAAAGTCTGTAAGAAGCACAAACATGCACTTTGACTGATGAATATATATATATTTACCTTTTACAAGAAGGGCTGATTCAACCAACCATTCTGATTGTTAATGTGCATTAATTTAAATATTACCTCTATGTCTCAAACTGATGCATTATCAAAATGACTGGCATTTCCTGCTCCTCTTTATGTAGTCTGCTAGCAAGTCAGAGAGGTTGTATTCTATCTTGCTAACTCAATCTGCGTTTGTTTGTCATCTGGCTTTCGAAAGACTGTCCACTAACACAATGGTCTTATCCAGTGAGTATTCTGTGAAAATCAATTTACTACTTGGCATGTTTGTCTGACAATCAGGTAATAAAATAATATTTTGAGCAAAGTCTGTGGTGGGAAGAAAGTATCTCTCTCTAGCTGAGAGCTGCATATTTATTTGATGCTGAGGAAAAAATGGAACCACAAAGATCCTCTTCTATTCAGCATCAGCAGGAGAAATTGATTCAATATTCTATACTTTAGATATACCTACACTTCAGATTTGCTAGGAATGGATGCAGCAATCTCTCTCTCCTTCCTCTGCTTTTCCCACTAAATCATGMACAGCTACTTACCTTTGTTAACTGCAATGGCTGCTTTCGGTATATTACCAAAAGATGACAGATTATACATATTTGTGATGCCAGATATTTTCTGCCAATACAGAAAATTAGGTAAGGATCCACACACCTTAAGTGGGATTTTAGGCACACAGGATTGACTAAAGTCACAGTCACTAGCTGCGTTGGCACCATACTTCAGAATAGGGAATGCACAACCGATCACTGTATTACTGAATACACACACAAGTATTTTGTTATCACTGAAGAGAAATACATTGCTTCTGTTTTGTCATAGAATCATAGAATCAGTAAGGTTGGAAGAGACCTCTGGAGATCATCTAGTCTAACCTCCCTGCTCAAGCAGGGTCACCTAGAGCATGTTAGACAGGGTTGCATCCAGGCGTGCTTCGAATACCTCCAGAGAAGGAGACTCCACAACGCCTCTTCTGTTTTATTGCTAATTCTATTGCTCATATTTTAGCTAACAGCCTACTGCTTCTGTTTGGCCTGGTACTTACTGCCTTTGAGGCCTGGTTATAATTTGCAAAAGAGAGTCTGTTCTCTGAGAATGCTGCTCTCCTGGATTTTTGGTTTAAGACCCTCCAGATGACTGATTCCCTCACTCAGGAGTGTAGCCTCTCTGCAGAGTTTCAGTAGTGTTCCTCACTGCCTTATTTTGCTTGCCAAAGAGATCCATGCTGACCCAGAAGTCAGGAGGCCTACCGTCATTAGCAGAGTACGTGATCTGGCTCCAAGTTACGTCACTTATGGTAGATGTGCTTGTAAATGTACTGGGAAGATGAGAATGATCTCTTAAATTGGCAGATAAATGAGACGAGAGAGGCTTTAAAGGCAGGAACGCAATGACTGCAGTTAGCATTTCCAGAGATGGGCTTACGTCTTTACATTGTCATAAAAAAGTACAATAAAAAATGAACTTTTCAGCCCTAGTATTTGGGAAGAGTGAATTCATCTCTGCATCTGAATGTGAAGATTTCCATGCCTTGGAGACCATGTAAGTATCTCTCACTTACCACCTGCCTGGCTGGATACCTGGACACTACTTCTAGGAACCTCCCACTTAAATATCAGAAGGCCTTTCCACCACAGTAGAAGGTCTTGTAAATCAACTCTATAGTCAATGTAAAGATGCAGCTGTTATTTAAGCAAACTGGATAATAATCCCTTTTTCTRTCCTAGGGGCCTAACACTCTATAAGCGATCATTTAGGCTAGGCCACATGCTGGACTGAAAACCAGAATTTTACGGTGTATATAATTTTTTCAGAGATTTTCCCAAAAATAAAACAAACAAACAAACAAATAATAATAACAAAAAAAAAAACTTTCTGGCTCCTTTGATACTTATCTACAACACTTAAACATACACTCTATGGTCAACATTTACAAGAAAGCCTCTGCGGTCTAGAGGTAAATCCCTGGATTTACCTCTAGTCATCTGGCTTTCAGAGATAACTATCCCTCACTGAATTCAATGAGGATGTTGATGGGAAAACTAATCCAATTAAGAGGTTGAATACAAAGTTAGAATTCCAGCTTCAGGCATCTATTAATACYTTTTTAAACTTTAGCCATATGTTGCAGAGAATTCTGCACATATTCTGAATGTCACTTTTTGCAATCTTCTAAAGCCGTATTTTCCTACACAAAATAGTTTTCATGAGCAAATATGGGATTTTCACACTTGTCTTTTTAATTCTAGAAATCAGTAAAACAATGATTTAAAAGTGATATTAAGCATACTCTATATTTTTTCCAATTGAATTTGCTTTAAATAAATTCCACTAACTTACTTAATTCCAGTGCTTTTGTAGCAGTGGCTTCAGCTTCTGTACAGTACAAGCTGCTGTGTGACAGTGATTCAATGCATTTGAATTAATAACACTCATCCCTGCCCTGTATGGAACTGGAGATCATACCCTTCCCTACTAGAGTTATCTGTCAGGGAAGTTTCTGTCAGAGATGCTTAAATACAGACAGTGCCAAACAGTGCTCTCCTCTTCCTCCTCAGATTAAAACAAAACAAAACAAAACAAAAAATTTAAAGAGTTTAAGAAAACCATTATATAAGACTACAGAGAGAGCCTGGACCCAAACTTCAGCAAAACTTATGAAGCTCTGATGTGCTCCTTCTACCAGAAAAGGAAAATCTGACTTATTCTAAGGAGCTAGAAGGACATYAGAGTACTTTAGTATGGAGAACTGCTATAGAAAACTAGGAAATTATATTTCAGAGAAAATCAAACACATGGGACAAAACTGTGCACTGACTTCTGTGGAGACTTTTGGCAATGGTAGTGTTTGAAAATCAATTAATTTTGATTTCTATTACAGGGAAATAAAGTGGTCTTGGGAATATGTACCAACTCCAAAAGTATCCAGTATCAAAATGCAAAACTTGTCTTTYCTCAGACAAACAGAAGCAGTAGAAATCATCTCCACAATGGCAATTAGACAACATGTGCTGATCACATCACATCAGTGTTCTAAAACTCACCGAACTGAAGCTTTATTTATAAAATAACTCTTTCCTTCCTCTGTAGTGATAATGAGCTACAGGAAAGAAATGCTTGTCTCTCTCAATCTTTTTAAATAATCTCTTCTCAACAGGAGACTTCTGAAGTTTCCTTTTTTTTGTAAAACTGCTATGCAATATTAGAACACACCACTCAACCTGTTCTGAGCAGGGTGGCAGGTCAGAAAACCTTCAGAGATCCCTTTCAACTCAAACTATGATTCTGCTGACAGATATTTATTCCACCTGGTAGGGCAGCACAGTGGAATGAAGCTCATTCTGTCCTGTTTGTACAAAGCTCTGATCAAGTCAAGCAGTTTATGTGGACTCTGTGCTGTTGAAATTTCACTGTTGCTATTGATTTGCTGGCTAAGACCATTAAAGGAAGTAGGAAATAAACACAGATTTGGATACTGAATATAGGATGTCAATTATCCACATAAGTTCAAGATCACACAGCACCAATAAGCTTGAATTTAATGCTTACGTCTTTGCTGAGGAGTCATTTCTTCCCTTCACATATAGAGAGAGAGAAAAGAGTATGAAAATGCTTTTTGCTCATTCCATCTATTCACTCTCTTCCCTCTGGCCTTTCTATTTTTTAAGTACTCACATAACAGGACAGAGGAGTTAGGGTCCACATGGATACACCTGGGACTCTTTAGATAAACAGAGCATTTTCATAGCTGATTCCTCTACTGCTAAAGTAATGGCACTATTTAGGAACAGATGCATAAACCCAAGTTTTTTGGTTAAGTCAGTATTTCTAGATTTCTCTTGTATTAACCACTAATAAAAAGTAGACAGGATTATATTCAATGAGTTAGATTAAAAGACTGTTCCAATTACAGGAACTCTGCCTCATGTCTATATTACAGAAGAGGTGAAAAAATAGTTCTCAGAGGAATTTAAAGCCACATATTCTTGAATTCACTTCTTTTATTCCTTTAAAGTCAGCATGAAAGCTTAGTGTGCTTATCTGATTTTAATATCTAATCATTAGATACAAAGGAGCTGACTCAGACTTTCAAATGCCAGCAATATGGAAAGAAGAAAAATAGGCAATACCTGTCTTTAACCTAAGCATATGTAAGCTATTAATATTGGGGCACTAAGAGTTAAAAGGTTTTATGACCATAAAAAAGCAAGAAAAAATAGCTGTTTTGAAAACTCAGATATATTTGGGATGGCCACTTATRACAATAGTCTAATATCCAGAAGAAATCTGCACTAGTTAAAGCACTCGTACAGGACAGCCTTCTGACTGGCAGGGATGAGTCAAATTTAAGGTTCAAGAATCTTCATCAGAAATGCCAGCAACYGACATAGGTCAGTCAGATGAAATCCTATGCCAGTGAGTTTCCTGCATTTCTAGATTACTTTGTCAGGTTAAAGAATGTATTTTTACCTCCCTAGTGCCTATTCATGGCTTATGTTATTATCTTTGTGTGGGTGGTGCTGATAGTGTAGTGATCAAAGTACATCTCTCTGCTAAATAGAAAAGTAGAGGACACTAGAAGAGTAGAAATCTCTACTTGTTGACTTCAACTGGGTATATACCTATATCATTACTCATTACTGTGTCAGGTAAAACAGCTCCCATGACAAGAAATATTGAGAGATTGTATGACAGACCGAATCTTCGAAAGTATTTAGGTGATGGAACTTAAATCAAAATCTAGATCCTGCAGACAAATGTAAAAACAATAAAATGGTCTTTGACAAAAATGCAACTTTATCTTTTAAGAAATACCCTCGACTTGCATCAACGTAGGTTGGTGTACTGGTATTATAAAAAGAACTTTATTAGAAGGGCTTTATTAAAAGTCACATGAAGAGTTCTACTAGAAGTAGTATTTGGAGAACTATCTATGCAAATTTTTCTTTCATGATTAATAGTCTGACCCCTTTGCACAATGTAACAGTGATTGCCCATCCTTGTACCATCTGCTCTGACTCTATCCTTCAGAACATTTTCCTTGATCATCCTATAAATACTCAGTGTTGAAAATGCACAGTAACAACTATTGTATGTAAGTATTGCATGTGACATGCTTTATATATTTAGCAACAATAACATATGTTGATGAATTTTAGCTACAATCATTACCTAAATTTTGCAAGAGAGATCTTCAAAGTTGCCTTTGAGAATGAGGACTATTTTGCTTCGGAAGTAATTTACGTTGAAGTTTCTATTAAATATTTGGCATCAGCATCTCTTGGCCTCCTCTGAGTCATTCTTTTAGAGGCAAGTAATTCAAACTTCTCTTCTTGGAGAGCATACACTCAAAAACCTGCAACCTGAAACACTGCTCTGGAAGGAACCACCACTTGTGGCTTGAAATCTATAGTCTGGTAATAGCAGCCAATTCAAAAGCTTCTTGCACTAAGCAGCCTCAACCCTTCCACATGCTTCAGGATGCAAGAGTTCTCAATTGATTGACAGTGATTCATTTGCAACTCTTGCAACTTACTCTGCCATCTCTTTAGTCAGCACCTTTAACTTATGCTGAGATAGCCTGCATTGAGCCACAGTCATTAACCTACTTAGTTAAGTCTACTGTACTGGATCACAGCTGATCTGATTAAAGCTTTCATTTCTGACTCTATCTACTGGCTTTACTATAGCCTCTCAGACAAGTTTATTGGCACCTAAAAAAAGAAAAAAAAGTCAGGTTCTACCAAAGGGCAGAAGAATAAAACACCTATGCATATATAACCTGCAATACATGTATTACAAACATGTATTACATTTATATATGTATATACAGCTATATATATACTAAATTCATACAGCTTCTAAGAAAAGAGCAGATCAATTTAAAAAGAACACAGCTGAAAATATTTTATGGAACTGCACTGGAAAATACACGGAATCAACATGGCAGTGGGCAAGAGCAGTCTCTCACTATTTGCCCTTTTCACAGGCCAGAGATTTAGTTTTCCTCTCTGATGATCTTCTAATTGACAAGCAAAAGCATTCAGCACCTTTGTAAAAGGAAAAGTCTTTTTGATGTAACACAATATTGTTAAATGGGAACAAGAGACCTGTGATTGTGTTTCCAGGTATGTCACATACTGTGACATTCAGTAAGTCACAAAAGAAACCTTTTTCTGGAGTGACTGCTGGTATTGAGTTCCTTAAAGTGCGAAAGTCATCTTTTACAAACCACACACCTTGTTGCAGAAGTACTTAGATTGACTCCTGTAACAGTACTGAAAGGCCTGAGGGTATCAGAGCTCTGAATGTAAGGGTCACAGCTAAAATATTTTTCCTCACTTACCTAGATGTAAACATGTCAATAATTATGCTTAACTACTTTGTAAACAAAGTTCTGGGGGAACTTGATATTTTACTCTTCATGAGGCAAACTGATATCAAAACATAGCATACTTCTTCAGAGATGCATGAATACAATGTTTGTTACTGTTCAACAATAACATATGAAGTAGAGGCATTATTAAATGCTGAACAAAAAAATTGCTGGTATCGTAGACTCTTAAAACCTATTGGTTGTCTCAGTATTAGGGCACAGTGAAACTTTTCCCTTAACCTGTGCACTTTTAGTCTCCAATCCTGCTGCTGAATTGGTTGCAGATCTGATGCCACAAGAAACCATGACCGCATGCAAGGTCTTTACAGGAACAAACAAGTAGTACATGCTCAAGGCCAAATTAAATATTTATTAATGAATTATAACAAAGTAATTAGTGTCAAATTAGAATATACTGGAGATTTGATTAATAGTTAATTGTCTTTACTCACCTGGGAGTCCATTGCTTCTACAGTCTCTGCTAACAGAAAAATAGAAGTGAAAAAAAATGCATTGCATTGGAATGATTTGTAATTTTTGAAAGTTTCCCTCAGTTAAAGGAGACAGCAGATCTAAAAATAAGTTAAAATACATGTTTTATATGCAAACCTGAAAAGAACATCCTAATTTAAAGGCTTAGTCCTCCTAAACAATAATGTAAATTACTAGTTCTTTATACTAAACGTGACAGTAGGATCAAGCCTGGGTATGATCTGCACCAATGAGTGTGATTTATCCTACCTTTTAGATTGCTAAAATTAAATATCTGGACTGATTTAACGGAAGTAGGATGATTCATCCTATCTATCCCTGAGCCTTGAATAATGAGTTTAGGCTAGGTTTCCGAAGTGACATGAGGTTGAGTAAAAAACAGGGGACTAGAAGTCATGTCAGCAGCTGATGGGAAAGGTAGTATGAATTTCAAAGGTAGGGGTAAGATAATAGGGATTTTGAAAATCACCGTTTATCACAAGAACTGGGTAAACGTGAGTCACAGATTTTATAACTAAGTACAGGTAACAATGAAAATAAGACAGTTTGGCTTTAAAAAACATCTAAAATTGAAAGGTCCAATTCTCTGGTCATGCTCTAGATTTGAATTAAACTATTAATCATAGTAAACTAGCATTTGATCCTCAGTCTGTTAAGATCAGGTTTTAACTCCGTCCAGCTCCCCTTTGAATCTACCTAATGACAATCAAGAGAAGGAAAACAGGTGACCAGTGCTAGCCAGTTACAGATGAGGTTTTCAGGAAAATAACAGATCATTTCTGCCCTCCTGTAGTACTAAAAGACGTTATACATTCAAAACATTTGCACAGTCAGTGGGTATGTTTGTCTTGCTCTAGATCCAGAGTAATAAAAAATAACTTATTTTAAGTAGTGCCTATATTCTTGGTTCATTTTCCATTACAAAAAAGTAGTCCAAGACAAGAGAGGACTGAATGGGAAGTGGTATAATACTGCAAATAATTTGGAAATTATCGCTTTTAGAAACTTCACAAAAGACTAAAGATTTAAATGGAAGATGCTACAGATAACCTCTTGATAGTTTTTTCCCTTGGCCTATTTCAGCCTTGGGAGAGAGCCCATGATAATATACAAAAATACATTTAAGATAAAAGATGAAATTTTCTAGCATAAATCTTGATATCAACTTTGTCATTACTTTGCCTGTTTGGAGACTTTTTAATAAGCTTTTGCCAATTCTGATTCAAGATAAGGCCTGTATMTCTCCATATTTCTACCTCTTTTTTTTTTCTTATGCTAGAGTATCTTTTGATGTTGTTTGATTTATTAAAATACATGCAAAGGATATTTTGTCAAAACTGACACTACAGGTCAAGARATTCTTTCACACAAAGTCTGTGGACAGAGAAAGGAGTCCTGGTATTCACTGCTGGAAAACGACTTGGGCTGTCATCTTTTAGATCATAATTGAACAGCGTGGAAATAACCGCAAAAGAATACTTGTCTTCGGTCAGGTGATGCAAGTGTGACCCTATTCAAATCACACGCTTGCTTCCTCAAAAAAAGGATGTAAACCAAAACGATGTGCATATGGAAAAAGAAGTTAACAGGCAGAAGTTAACTGGCAACTTAACAGGCATTAGATAAAGGACAACTTGAACCACACTAAGCTATAAGGAAAGAGTATAATTTGCCCGAGAGACCTAACTGTTCACACCAACGTTCTGAGCTAACGTCAGCCACCCGTGTACCAAGAACAAAGCGCAGGTAACCAGCCAGATACTGACTGCAATTAAATGTATATCCTACAATGAAATAAATGACATGACAGCTCTGTTTTCTATGTATATTCACCACTACAGTGTTTACAGAATTCTCTGAAATAAGAGTTCAGATAAAATATGCTTCTCAGCTKTATCTTTTATGTCCACAGAAATCCATCAGAGCTGCAGATCTTTACCTCCTCACAAGGTACCTGCTTTGCTCTTTATTCTAATCCACAATAAACTTCCTATCAGTAACATCTTAAAGGAGACAAAAATACAAGGAAAACATTGTATTCTGTCTGTAATTTTAACTTCTCATATGTATAAAAATGGACTTCATGAAAATCAGCAAGTTTTCAAAAGGGCTTGAGAGATACTTTATCTCACTTTATTGTGTCAATAGTGTGTAAAAGATTCAGATTTTTGTTGGACATTTACAAATAAGCAAAACATCCCACATGCAAACATTCTGCATTCATGTCAGAGAAAGAAGCCAGAAAGATCATCTCCAGAACCAAACTTTCTATTGCATGAAAGCACTCAGACCTAGGATTTCAGCCTTGTGCAATGATAACTCTTAAACTAGTGGTAATTCCCTTCACTGAAGGCATCTACCCAGTGTACCTAGTCATCCTAGGCCTCCTATATGGACCATGGAGAAAGACAAGCAACTTTGAGGGATGATTCAATTCATTAAATCCATAGGATATTTATCAACTATAATAGCTATTGTGTTCAAGCACTTTCGTATGACTAATTCCAAATTTGAACATGTTTAAATAGGTTTGCTTTCCCCCCTTTAATTTTGGAAAATAGAGACAGTGCAGGGATTGCTGAGGGTTAAGATGCTGAAATCCAGTGTTTGGTCTATGGGAAGCTCAGGGATAATATGTCCGTTTAGACATGTTCGCTATCCAAACCTAGGGTACTTGAACCTTTCAGTCCAATCCATATTAATACAAAAAAAGGCAGGACTACTATCTATTCTTTCACTTAGTGAAGAGGTAAATTACTAAATTTAAACAAAGAATTTTGATTAGAAAGCATTTCTAACAAATCAAATGCAAAAGGGACATTTACTCCCTCTCTGTCTCCTCCCGCTTTTTATTGTTTTTAAGACAATTGAAGCAATGTAGCTTCATACAGGAAAGAACCCTCAAGGGCATCCTTTTACAGGTACCTGGTACTACATACTTTCTGAATTTCAGAACTTAAATTCATATCTGTAAAACTTCCTATTTACAATCAGATCTCATTCAAGTGTATGGGACTGGAGTGTTTAGCATCTCTGAAAACCAGGACATTTATTCTAGTGGCTTAATTCCAAACAAACATTCTTATAGTCCTCTGACATATATAGATGCTCAAGTTTGGTCCCTTCATGGGTAATAGAACTGGGGTGGAGGGAGACAAGATAAATGTCATCCACATTTTGCATAGAAGAAATTCTGCAATATCAATGACTAATTGAAAAAAAGCAGTGTTTTAAATAAGGTCAGTGAGGTTTGTATGCAATTTTATGCTCTATATTTATAATCGTATTAAATTTCTGGAGGCAAGAAGACAACAAAGCAACCAACTTCTGTTGCAGCCTCTGACCCAAATTAAATTACCAAATCAGTATCAAAAACAAAGTCTCATAAATACTTTAAGTTTTGCAAAATTATCCCACTATTGCCATCTTGTGGATGGCCAACAACATGATTCTGCAGATTTTGCATCTTCCTACTGCCTTGTGGTAAAATGTTTCCAGATACTCCAGATTGCCATGGCAATCCATTACTTGAAAGTTCTAAAAGAAAAGAACTCTGTAGAATTGACTTCATTAATTTAAATGAACCGACTAAAGCAAAATAAAGTTGTTTCAATAAATGATGAGTTACTTTATCCAAATAAGTTATTGAGCATTGTTAATACAGGAAATGAATTTTAAAAGAGTTAAAAAACTGTGCCATAAAAATGGTTTTAATTATGATTGTATAGTTCCATTTTTATTGGAGGATTGAATTTTTCTGAAGAAGAATGGTCTATTGTTTAAAGCATAAGGCTTATGTAAATCACCTAACTATTTAGTGTCACAATGCCTTGAAGATAATAGTTCTAAATGTAAATGTACAGCAGACTGCGTAAAACTCAGATACCATGGTATCTAATGGTAAGAATCACAGAGTAGAGAGAAAAAGCTTTCCAGCCATATAATGTACTGATTTTGTTCTTTCATATAATGTTCTTATAAAAAGGAAATACAGCTTGACTTATTTTTTTCAGAAACTAAGAAGCCCAAAGGCTAGAGAATACATGACATGATTATCCAATTCCCATGTTAAAAAACAAATTGTATGCCTAGGATGTCAAAGACATCACATTTCATTTCACAAATCTAGAACTAAAGAATAAATTTAACTAAATCAGTCTTTGGAACGCTGCATTTCACTCTCCTACTGTGACAAGAACTGTAATAGAAATATCACGGATATGATTGCACAGTCTTTTACAAACAGATAGCAATGCATTCTGCCCATATTCCAATCACTCTGCAAGTTGCTTCCAGCCCACACTGGAAGCGTGACTACTTTAGCACTGTACTCAGTTAGCTATATTCGACTTATACATACTGTTATTGCAGTTACTCTCTTTTCAGATAAGGATAATTCTATTTCTACCAGCAAAAAGCTTGCATACACATCCCAGTGGCCTCATTCATACTTACATTGCATCTACATGGAAGGTATCAAAAAAGATTTTTTTCATTTTGGAAAGAATTATCCTAACAGCATCTAAAATCTTCAAGCCTTGATCTCTGATGATGAACCAAGACTTCTTGGTTCATTTCAGTTACACATAACACATACTCTCTTAGAATATTATCTCACTGCCACGCACTCCCGACTTTTTTCAGTATTGTACATCACCATAATATCTCCGTATTTCTTCAAGTCTTTCCTCCTCCTTAGATTATTCTAAGTACCATTTCAATGTAAAAAGTGTTAATAAAGTTTTAGAGAGAGTTTCTAGTTGCATTCAGTTGCCCGCTTGCTCAGGAAGCAAGTCACAGATTTTATAACTGGAAAAAAACATCATTTTCCACTAGAAAATGTTTCTTCACTGAATTCTCCCCACGTTTCTGTTTTCTTACAAACAACACCATTGTGCAAAACCAAAGGCATGGTATCTAGACTTTCACTTTCATGTAACAGCAGAATTTTGACTTCAGAGGAAAGTTCTTTGTCAAGCTGGACCTAATTAGTACAAAATGAAAGAAAACATTACAATAAATCAGTTTTAAATGTTTAAGCCACAGAATTAAGCCAATGCAAAGATTCAAGAGATGAAAGATCAGACTTTACAAACATCTCAAGAAAAAAAATCAAAAAAAGACAATTTTTCCTCTTTACGAATCAAAGTATAGAATTTTTGTCAGTCAATGTATTTTCTGATTATACGGAAAAGATCCCATCACTGACAATAAACGAAGAATTTTTTTTACATACATAGTCATTCTTTAATTCTGAACTTTAAGCACACACTTAAAAGCAACACATGATTAGTCAGTGCCAGTATACACAAACTCTGCGAGCCTGCAAAACATTCTTCATGGGAACGAGGGCTAATTTAATGTCCTTTTAAGTCATCAAAAAGACTTTGAATTAAATATTTAATATACTTAGTGGGAAAGTATGCTACACAATTGCTGTCAGAATTAGAGAATTCTAAGTGCTAGGAGCCTCTCAGAAATAGATGTGCTTCTCCAGCTGAAGAGCTGGAGATTTAAGGGAAAGTGGTAAATTCACTGGATCATTTCACATAATAATTATTACATAAAGGTCCCCAGTAATTATTTAAGCTATTTAGAAAAAATCATGTTTTCGTCTTACTGTAGTCTTATGCACTCATATTTCACACTAGGTTAAGCAAAAAAAAAAATAAAAAAAAAAAAAAAAAAGGAATAAGACATTTTTTGACTGTTGACTGTTCCTCTATTTGTAAAAAAAATCATGGTCACAGATTTCTCATCTCTCATACTCCACATAAGAAAGTTCATGAAGCTCAAGGTTTAGGAACGTACTTGTAAACCACACTGTGAACTGCCAGATTCAATTGTCAATTAATGCAGCCATTTACAAGGTCATCACATTTTCTCACCCAGCTGTATATAACACCATCCTTTGAACTCTGGAGCCCTTGCTAACCCACTGACATAGTAACTAATAAAATTACAAAGCTTCACCTGCCCTTCAGACCTGCTACTACATTTCACTGACTTGACATACAGTGTAAACAACATGCCTAGATGCAGGTTAGTGAATGTAAAGTAGCTTCGCGATACAAGATCAATTGTTTTTAATTGATACTGTTTGCTAGAATATGTATCTAAATTTTGTCTGTAAACACTAATTTAACCAAACTTTTCATAAAAATATTTAGAGATTTCCTCTCACATAATGTAGGCAAGTTGTCTGAGAAGCCTCACGTACAGACATGTACAAAAGTTCAAGTTCACAGTATTTTGTGTGATATATCCAAATCAAAAAAATTATTTTCTCTTCTGAAAACTGATGATTAAAGGGGGAGCTGGGAGCAACTTTTAAAGTTCTTTTACACTTCCCTCCATAAAAAGTTACAAGTCATTAGGATTATGACCTACTAGCTGAAAGTAACTAAGATCTTTGCAATAAATCTTTGAAATATGCCATGCAACTGTATTCTGGTTTAGAGGTGTGCCTTTTCATTTTTTGTAATTGCACTCTCGCTAGGCAGAGCTCTATGCCTTCAGTTTCTTTCTCTCTTTGCGGCAGTCTCTTTATTTCTTTGGGATAATGGCTTTTTGCTTGATACCATATGATACAGTTAAACCCGTATAGCAAAACAGGCAATTGATGGAGGACTGATCTGCTATACTTACTAGAACTTGTTAATTCCCATGGGGGACAACAGAGAAAAATGCTTAGCAAAAAATACATACAATTCATATTGCCAAGCCAAACACTCTGTAATTAACAAGTACCAAATATAAACCCATATTCATTATCTGCAATGTGTTTCCTTGTCTATATGCTTTATTGCCCAGTCATTAATTACTCAACTCAATCCTATTTCCCCTCACGGTATCTCTGCCTCATTAAGTATTTGTGTATTTTTTACAGGTTTAAGTCCCTCAACAACAAATGATATCAACATAAATTTAACATGAACACTGATGATTTCAGCTGTGGGACTCCTTTGGCATGAATGAACTATAAATCAGATTTACAGAACCCTGAACAAGATGCATGAAGTATTTTCAAACAACTCCCACTTCAGATTGTTTAAAAGATCTGAGGAGGTGCTTATTTTTTGAGATGATTTCTAAGCTCTGATGTTTTAAGAATTCAGACTATAAACAGTTTTCATGAAAATAATGAATTTCATTAGAGATTATCAGAACAATTGAATGGTCTTATGTTACAGAAGTAATTGATCTGTTTTATTCAGAAGATGAACACTTGTATATGGTTTAATAAAAAGCATCTCTCATAAATATTATGTCCAAATATTGTGGGAATTCTGTCAGCACAGACAACTTAGATTAATTGTAATAAACAGAAATTGTCACTAAAGCTCTCAGCTTATGCCATCTAAYATCTTGTGAATAAATTTCATTTTCTAGTATTATGAAACAGCCAAGAGTATAATAAATCACCTACCTAAGTCCTTTGAGAATTTTTGCATAATTTACCAAAACAAATTGATTTTAGCAGAAAAGCTACTAATTTACATGAGGAGGAATGGTTTTCTTAGTGTGATGAATTTAATTTCAATTTCCCTGTTTGCATGAATTCGCTTCAGCAATTCATCACTGCTAGAATTAAACCACAACCATGTTTTAGTTGAACAGGCACATAACTTACACCTGAATGACAATAAACCACCTTTAAAAGATAAGATGCGAACTCTGCAGGATATATCCAGAGAAAATCACTGGAAAGGCCACACATCTTACCAAAAATGTAAACAATAAATGCTGCATCATAATAGCATTACGTATTTGTAGAGTTTTATCCACAGGTTGGTTGTCAACTCTAAGCCTTCTAATCATTTGTTGTTGCGTAATAGGCCGATTTCTCATGACACAATGGGCATGTGACAGAAAAGTCAAACAATTTGTGTGTTTAAATCAGCTCAAAATCAACATTTCTTTTAGATTATTAAATGAGTCATGCATACAAACGCTTATAATATACATGATACGGGAATAAACTATCCTTTCCAGTCAGTTCAAGTTGATTTGGACTGCAAAATTGTAATAAACTGATGGCAACTCAAACACAAAAGGGATAAACTTATAGGTTTATGCTCATATTCTAGGATAAGGTAAATAGCTAGTGGGAATTCAAAATAAGTAAATTCAGAAGTCTATCAGTCAGTTTAAGAATTTATTTTCTCTAATTGTGCTCTTTAGTGATTAAGGCTATGAGGTAGGTGGCTCCTCCCTTGAGGAGGAGGTTTATGCTTCAGCCCAAGAGAGGCCTTTGTCAGCGTTGTTCAATGACACTGATCTTCCAACAGGAGGGAACATAAGCAAATCTGTTCAGAATTGCTTTTCGGTTGGTTCATTAATTTCTAAACCACATATTACATCTGTGTTCTCTGCCTCATTAACTGACCCATTATAATCATTTTTCAATGTGGTTTACTAAAATATTGAGGTTTACATGGTGTGCGCATGAGTGCACAGAGCATTCCTCGAAGCTTTATCCAATTTCAAAAAAAAAAAGGGGGGGGGCAAGAGAAGACTCTAATATTTGTCTTGCTAGAACTTCTGTGAAAATAGAGAAGACAGACAATTAGTGCTCTTACTGAAAAAGAAGTCAATACAAGATGTGAAAGAAAACATAGATAAGCAGATGTTCTACTTGCCAAGAAAGCCTTAAAAGAAGCACATATCTTCTCAGATAACAAAATCAAATGAAAACTCTCAAAATCTGCAGAAATCCAGGGAAGAAAGTACAGTACCAAAAAATGGATCTGTTCCTACCTCTTCATCAGCTGACAGTTCGTAGTATCATATCCATTCCTATCTAACAAATATACTTGCACAGAACTAAGCAATAAAAGAAGTATTCTTGCATGCCTTCTAGGCTGAAGAAAGAGGTTAAGAGAATTGGTTATGTTTTAAATCACACTAGTTCTCTGGACTAGTGGCCCATAGATATGTAAGAAATATCATTCTCCAAAAAGCAAAGACAGATCCAGAACTTTATTCTGCTCATTTTGTGCTCATTTTTACAACACTATAATTTATAATACAAGGTTAGATGGACACACCAATGTTTTTTTAATCCTTTTTACTAAGCCACTGCAGAAAAAAGTGATGCTGCGAAAATATACCACTTCCTCCCTCCAAGCGGGAGCTTGCATCTCTTCTTGATATATCCAGCACACATCACCAATAAGGACTGCTTGCAGTCTGAACATCAACATACACAAAATGTTATTTGAAATCTGTTTGTTTTACAGAAAGATGGTTAAGATTGAAGTTAAGATTTTCTAAACCATGAACTGTTGACTTTACCATTGGCATTCTTTGCAACATCTTAAATGCATGCTAAATGGATACATTATTGCTACAGCTTTCATCACTGGCTCTTGGAGCAATCCTTCTGTTTAATGATCCTGATTTAAAAATCATTACAGTTAACAACTACTGATATTTTACTTTCAGCATTCTGGCATTCAGAACTGCTTAGATGAAACAGTTCAATCTTCTAAGTGACAATAATAGTTCTCATTATACCAACCTGCAGGTCTTCCATTCTGCTACATTTTGATATATTATAGCCTACTCTGCTATAATCATTACCATAGTATTAAAAATACACTTAATCTTTGTCAGAAAGTTCATCAAATATTGAATTTTTTGTTTGGAAATTCAACTGTCCTCCTGGGAATGACTCTTGCTCTTCCCATGCTGGACACAGGCCACAGTCTAGTTTACAGAATCATTCCATTATTGCAAGTATGTACAACATGTTGTGCATAAAGGCAGAAATGTCTGCTTATATTTTCCTTACAATAAAAGATGCTGCTTTCTGGAAGAGAACTGTCGAATTGAGGACAAGAGAGGGAAATATTCAGAATTTCCATTTCTATGAATTCCTGTAAGATAGTTAAATATTGCTAAGGAGGCTGTGTATTTTCAGTAGATATGTCTTTTGCATTTCTGTATTAGGTGAGAAACATCAGAATCATACACATTAAAACAGCAACCATTCTAAGAGTTGGGAGAAGTCACTTCTACCCTTAAAGGTGTAATAGTTCTTTACTGCAGAATACTAACCATACAATCTGTGGAAATGTGGAACCTCACAAAGTCTGGCAGTTGTTCTTGGATTGCTTTCTTACACCTTAAGGTGTAAAAGAGCTCAGATCCTGCTTTCTGCAACTTACTTTATCTCTGAATAGATGTGGAATCGATACCAGCGATTCTAAGCTGATTTTTAGCTCCTGAAGTTATTTAAATGTTCTCTGGCTGAAATGACCATTCAGCCTGCTTACATCCTCCTCTGGTGTCATTGTCATGGACTTTATTTTCTGACACTCAGCTTTTGCACTGTCTCCTGATACCTGTGAGTAGAATGGGGTCCAAAAGCCCCTTATGAGAAAATTCTATTAACAATTTTTGACAGAAGCAGATCAGTATCAGATAAACATATGGAAGCTACACCACTAACTGTGCCATGGCCTCTCTCCAGCAGTGGCATCTACAGTCTGGTTGATGACTTTACAACACCACCACAAGAGAACTAAGAGATCAGTTAGCATCCAATGTGCCACAATGTCAGAAATCACAAGCTTCACCTCAGCTGTCAGCAACTGTTTACAGCAGCTAGCATTACACATATGGTGTCACTGGATAGAGTGGTTAGGCACACTCCATGAGCATGAATGGTGTGTTCTGCACAAACACTATCACTCCTTTCTGGAGGAATTCATATTGCCAGGAAGCACAGAAGGATCAGTCTTTGCTCACTTAAACACAGCATCTGTAATGAAGCAAAGAAAGACAGGAGCCATTTTTTTTCTTTTTGTACACAAGGCAGAGCAGCAACTTGACCAAAATTTAACACAGAGCTGAGAACAAAGGAAACCAGATTTGGGCTTACAGCTATATGAAGTACAGCAAATACTGTGGAAAGCATAAGGGAAGCTGTTAAAGCTCTGCAATTTCAAACTTTCGTCTTGWGAATCAGACAAGACTCAGAGCAGAGTAGAAAACAGGGTTTTAGCTGTCTTGGCTGAAAAGATCAGTAAGGTAATGGAGAGGAAAATCAAGCTTAAATCTTTTAACTCAAGACATAAAATCTTGTAAACATAATCCTTTAACAAAGTCAGCAGAGTTGTGAAAATGAGCTGGCTATGTTGTAGTAACCGTGAGAACAGAGATTCCTAGCTACTGATTTTTGGAGTATATGCTTGTTTCTATTCATTCATGAATTTTTGGAGATTAATTCACTAGGCATTCAATAGCCCATTTCTTGAGTTAAATTTTTAAAAAACATAATGTCTAAAAGAGCAATGCCACAGAAAGGGATATCAAACAGCCTTCATTAACACAAGGGTAATGCGCAACAAAAAGCTGTCTGTTAAACAATCTAACCACAGAAATGAGGTAGCTATCTTGACAAGCAAGCTCACAGTTTTAACAGCTCAAACTCCAAAGTCAAATGAAACCTTAATTGAAATTATAGAACAAAATTATTAATTAAAATAGCAAAAATTGAGGGAAAAATTGGCATTTTTGAACCAATATTGCATTAAATATGTATCTATTTATCAATACCACTGCATTTTTTAAATGTCTTAACTTATAGCCCTAAAGACCAAAAATATGCTAGCTGTTCACATAATCATTTTGTTGCTATTGAGCTTTATTTCTATTCTGGACAAAGTCTATAGTGATACATCCTGAACTCTTGGTTAGTATACAGAGAAATAACGCTACTTATGCTGATTTACACTTACAAAAGATCTGAGAAAGATCARTTCCAGTTCCATCCAAGGCCAAGCCTCTCCTCATCTCTTGCCCTTCACACTAGGGGTCTTAACTGCTTAAGTTGTTTGTAACAGGACCGTCAGTCTCCTACTGCATCACTGAAGTAGGTGTTTGGTTATACCAAGACTCTCCATAAAAGTGTACTGTGTTTTGCAGGTTAAGTACTCAGAAGACACACAAACTCTTGGTCTGATACACAAGTAAACTCTGTCCTTTTCCTTATTCTATTAGCCGTCCAGTCTCCATTTAAAAACTGAATCATCCACCATACTATAAGCCAACTTCATTCTGGTAAATTCCTGTTGGATTTTCAGGTTCTACTGAAAAATGGTTACTAAGAGATGGGAATTCAGTATTTTTTAGTACTAAATAAGTAGCTAACAAGCAATGTCTCTCCACGATATACGTACTTTGCTCCTAGTAAGATGCGATTTTGAGCTGTTTTGTTCAATCTGCTACACAAAGATCTGTCACAACACAGAACGGATCTTCTAGAGGACAACAGGCCCAGATTCAATTTTTATCTTATTTTCCTACTTGGATAATGTGAGTAATTAGGTTTATGTGATCTTTCATCATCAGACCTGCAATGGGTCTGGAAAAAGAACTGAAGCAGCACTAGTCAGAAATGGCTTGGAGAAATACAGAAACAGAGTTAAGTGCTTAGTGAAAACCTTTCATTTTAAATCACATTTTTTGTTCATTTTGCAAGCCAAACTGCATTGTGTGCAAAAATGAGTAACCTTTGCTTCTCCTAAACAAACAGTATTATTTTGATTCACTACACAGAAAACAAGAAATGGTCTCCCACTTCTGAATGTTCAATTGTTTGGGAAAGAGTACATTTTCTATACCCCGGAAGGTGATTTTTTTTCTCTCATTTGGAGCTAAGAAAGATTCTTCCTACAGTGATACTCTTGCTGTTTCAAACATATTCAAATGTTAAATCCTTACTAGGCCAAAAGATACACAGAAGGTTTGTGAAGTTAGATCACTAACTTCTTAGGGAAAGAAAGCAAAGGCAGCTGAAAGAGGTGCACAACATTGATGGAGAAATTCCACATGAACAAAGATTTCCTCAGATTCCAGTACCTGTTGCACTTCTTGGTTCATAACCTACCTGTTTAGGTTGTACCCTAGAGACAGGATTTGCCCTACAGTGATTTATTCAGAAACAGATTTTCAAAATGAAAAGTGTTGAATATTAACTTTGAATATATTAAGAAAAAAAACTGCACAACTCCCAAGTTTTTACATTATTCACAATATTTACATATCAAAGAATGAATTGCCCAAGGCAAAAGTAAGAGCTCCTGTATAGAGGTTTTTCAGGAGAAGAAAAATGTAACATTACAGATAAAAGTAAAACAGGAAATATATCTGTATTTCACTTAGAAAGATTGACAGGTATGTACTGAGAAAACTAACCTTATGAAGAAGTCATGGAGAGAAACACTGCTGCAACAGAACTAAAGATGGTCTAGACAGCTGAGCATGATACCCAGTATGTTATTAGAGAAAACGTAGTATAAATTAGCTATCTGGTGATATCTGACATCATTCAGATTGAAAACAATGACAAACGCAGACTCTCAGGGAGCAGCATAGAAAATAAGGGCACAGGAATGACAAGGGAAAGCAATTCCATCTTGTTTAGCTCTTTTTCTTTCACAATATTCAATTGATGTCTGTATTGACATGAAAAAGCTACTTCTAAGAACACAAAGTATTGAGAGCTAAGCAATCCAGCAGACCAGAACAGCACTGAAAATTAAAGGGCTTCACTTTGACCATAATACTTTGTCTACTATCTCCACTACTCTTCTTCCATAAGGGATGTCAAAAACTAAACAGCTTCCTTATGTGCCTTCAGGATCACAGCACTAGCTCCTAATTCCTATTCTACTGCTGTGATTCATATAGATGCATAGGGAGGAAAGGTTCCTGTACCATCTCCTCCATCTCTTGCCCTAACAAAGCCTGGGAACAAGTTTATTTTAAGTGACAGGCCCACTATCATCATTAAGAGTCTGAAATTGCATTGGATGAAATACAATTTCTAGCTGAGAAACAAGCTGAATAGTTTGGATGATATTCTGCTATGGATTAAGATGGCAGAGGATAAATACAAGTAAAGCTTTTATATTAGTACTTTTTCGGAAATGCTGAAAAATGGAAAGTGTTTCCAAAAAAAATTGTCTGTAATATTCATATTTAGTCCACAATGCCTTAGCATAGCATTTGGAACAAAAAAAAAAAAAAAAAAAAAAAAAAAAAAGTGAAAAAATCAATCCAAGGAGATTTAGACATTGTTTAATATGTTATCTGAAAAACTGACAGAATAGAAATAGTATTTGAAGTGACAGTGAAACCTGAAATCCTAACAAAAACATTTGGGAATGTGTAAATACTTGAGTTGAACTTTGGTAATGACAACGCATATAAACACATATTGAAACAAAGTTCGTATGATTGCAAACAACAAAGAAAAAACAAGCAAAACCTGTTTTAAACATGGAAAACTGTATACTATTAAAGAACTACAGTTAATATGCCAGGCTCGGTATATATGAATTAAAAATTAAAAAGCAGTATAGAAAGGAGTTACCAAGGCAAAGTATAAGTATGCAGAAAACAGGAATCCTGTAGACCTGGATGCCAAGATGCAAAACAAAAGCAAGAAACATATCCTTCCATATTAAAGAATTAGACAAAACCTGGCCTGAGAGAATAGTAGGTAAGTATTCCATATCCACAAAGGATAGTAGGTAAATCTCAACTGTAGATAATCTGAAATGTAAAGTACCTTATTTTCTCTTTCATTTATTGAAGACAAAATGGCTCCCCTCCATTTGATACCTAAACAATTATTTAGGAGTGCAAAATTATGACATAAACTGTATTTCCTCTACTCTGAAACCTTTCTTTCCTGTTGTCAAAAGGAAAATAGGGAAGAGGAATTAGAATAGATAGAAACCATCCTCAGAACATTTAGACTTTGTGTATTTACTGTGTCACAGTATTAAAGCCACTTCAGATCAGTGAACTGTGGAAATTAATTCCCCGTATGTACTTTACTTGTGAGATAACAAAAGAAAAAACAAAATCAACATGTATACATACATACAAAGGACTACTAGAAAACTAACATAAGGTAAAAACGTTTGTACTGATAAATCTAGGTATTCAATTTCTAAATTTTACTGAGATTCCTGTAGTGAAACAGAATAACATCTCTAGCATTTATAGTAGGTATAATTTTACATATGAATTTATATATACATACTATTTGAAACTTTTGGCTATGCACCAAGATTACAACAGCAACTCTACTGAGTAAAGATGACATGAAGGTGCCAATGCAATAACATCTGTCTGCAGTGGAGAAAAATACAACCTCAACAGATGCCAAAAGCCCTTGACTGACCAAGAAGTATTCCAAAATAAGATGTAGCTACAAATCTCTATTTGCTACCTCTCCTCAAGTGGAGGAAAGTGTAAGTTGGCAGAAAAGGACATTTTAATTAATGTGACAGTTTCATTTGCTCAAAACTGACCCACTGTTGCATTTGAGTTGCATGGATTTAAATTCACTGTCACACACAAAAATGACCTTTTGTTCTTTCTTTGTAGTCGTTTTTGCACCATGCATATTAAGCTGCATTATGCTAAAAACACTTTCGTATTTATGTTAGTATATGCTTTATTTTCAGTTACATTCTTACAATACAATAAACCACAGACTTTGAAGAAATCATACAGTTAGATTCATGGATGTCTTTCCACAGCAACCAGTGATACTAGGTGAGGTGGTCTTCAACAGAATCATAGAATCAGTAAGGTTGGAAGGGATCTCTGGAGATCATCTAGTCTAACCTCCCTGCTCAGCAGGGTCACCTAGAGCATGTTAGACAGGGTTGCATCCAGGCAGGCCTTGAAGATCTCCAGACAAGGAAACTCCACAACCTCTCTGGGCAGCCTCGTCCAGTGCTCTGTCACTCTCACAGGAAAGAAATTCCCCATCACGGTCCGGCAGAACTTCCTGTGCTTCAATTTCTGCCCATTGCCTCTTGTCCTGTCACATGGGACAACTGAAAAGAGTTCGTCCTCATCCCCTTGACACCCTCCCTTCAGGTACTTGTGCACATTGACAAGATCCCCCCTCAGTCTTCTCTTCCCCAGGCTGAAGACGCCCAGCTCTCACAGCCGTTCCTCATAGGGCAGGTGCTCCATACATGTAAAAACGCCAATACACTGCTGATAGCATTAGACAGAATTAGATCATACATATAATGATAGGATTTTTCACAGGAGAATCTGATGACTTGGTAAGATAATCGCATTACTACAAACGTATTTTAATATAACTAAGTATCCGTGCGCAGTGAATACAAGCCATACAAACAGAATAGCAAGCTATCTCAGAAAACAGAGACTCTAAATAGCATGTTGAGGTCAGAGTTAACAAGTAACTTAAATGGAAATCCTCAAGGAAATGAACAGCAAAAAAAAATTTTTATTCCTATACCTAGGAATACTTCATGGAGATTAGGTGTTCAGATGTCAAAGCTCAAGCTTAAAGCGTGAAGTCGGTTCAGAGAAAGACACAGTATTATATAAAGGCTGGAGAAAAATACTTGCAATGAGAGATATAAAGTATTTGCTCTATTTAGCTTATCCAAAAGAAGACCGAAAGCAATTAAAAATGATTAGTGCAGTACTTCAATGACTAGTGTGAGCTCTCACATTTCTGGGGAGAAACCACCAGTTACAAAGGGCTCTTTAACTGAGCAGAGAATAGTATAATGCAGAAGTGAAGCCAGACAAATTAAAGTTAGAAGAAACAATTCTTTTTTAACAGTGATTGTAACAGAACAGCTGGAGCAAACTATTGAAGGAAACAGGTAATTTTCCATCTCTTGGAGAACTAAGATTGCAAGCCATATAGAAATTCAGCCATACAGGAATTTGTGTGATCAGGACAGAGTCATTAGCATAAATATATAAAAAGTTAAAATAGTCGATTTAAGGAAAGAAAGAACTGTTAATCCTTAAAATATAAATCTGAACAGTCCACCCATGTCCGAATGCGAGCAGTTGCTTTAAAAACTCAGTGGACAAACACAATAAATTCAATAGTTGTCAGATAACTGAGAATTGTGAGTAGAACGGGTAGAAAGCATTCTGACATCCAGTATCAAAATATCACCTTTCCATTAAACTAAAGCAAAAATTTCCAATAATATGATATCAACAACCATACAAAAAATACCTCATGTTTTTATTTTCTCTTTCAGGAAACCCATCTTTTTTTTTTCTTAAATAAACATTTTTTTTAAATAAAAGGCTATTAAAGCTTTTTAAGCTCACATTTACAGTTATATCCATCATCTGTTCAAAAACTGGTTTGGGATTTCAGTCAGAAAGCAAGAATTAATTCAGTATTTCCTGTTCACATTTTCCTTAAATTGTTCATGTGAGATTTTTAGCAATGAAAGGAAATAAATGAGGAGAAAGACTATATTACCATGATCCAAGGGTACATGCTTAACATGAATCAAGAATTACTAGGACATCATAACTTAAATATTTCTGCTCACCATTATATGATGATATCTTAATTTTTTAAGCAGAATTCTATTAGGCTGCACACAGACTGTATATCCAAATTATGTTAGATGCGTTCATTAAGAGATAAAACAGGCAAATACATGGGTTATTTGCTAAGTAAGCATTGTATAGACTTAAATACAGTCCCAAAGTGTACTAAGTGTCTTAATAAATAAAACAGGATTTATTTTGCCTTTTTAACTAATAGCATTTTTTTGAACTGGAATTCATGTTTGATATCTGTTCACTGAATCAGTAAGTGCATTGGCATTTAGTAAATCAGATCAAAAGAGGGCATGTATTCTTTTTTTCTGACCTCTCAAGACCACAGTATAACTTGGAGAAAACAGGCTCCACACCTCAGATTGTTTCCTGAAATATAAAGGAAATTTTTCAGAGTACCTTGACCTGTATAATGAAAAAAAAGTCAGCTTCTGATGTCTTTATATGCTAAAGTTATGCTCTGCCTTTAACTAACAAACAGAAGAAAACTACGGCATATATACTTCTCATTAAAATAGAGTAGAGAAAAAATGAACATCTGAGAATAGTTAAATATGCAACTTTGTCCTTCATTTCACAAAGCAAGTTAAGAGATTGCTTAACTTTAAACATTAACCTAGAAATTTGACTGGCTTTAGGGGAATGTAAGCTTTAAACTTGGTTCACATTGATGAAAGTATTTAAATATTTCAGGATTAAGTGTTTATTAAGCATTCACACTTCCTAGTGTCTCTGTTATCCATTTGCTGACCAAGTTATCTCACCAGTACTCACTACTCTATACTCATTTAAATCTGTTTCCTGAAGGAAGAGGTGTACTCCTGGACCTAACTATTTCATTGGTATGAATACAGCTTGAATTTCAAAATACCAAATATTTGATGGGGAAAAAAATCGCTATCACTGGTAAGTGGATACTTACATAAACCACTGAACAAAGCTCCATCAAAATCCAGAAAAAATTATTACAGAACTTCTCTGAAGAGTAGACAAAGCCCCATTATATCTGTCATATTTTAACAAGTCAAAAGCAATTCTTACTTTTTAAGTTGTCTTAATCTTAAATAGAAATGTTTTCAAAAAAGTAAGGAGCAACTGCTTCCTAGCTCAGTGGGTTAGTGTGCTGCTTATAATGCCAAGGTTGTGGGTTCGATTCCTGTACAGACTACCCTTTTGAGGGTTGGACTAGATGATCTCCAGAGGTCCCTTCCGATCTTACCAATTCTGTGACTCTATGATTCCATAAAGGAAAAGAGAAAATGGAGCAAGAAATCCCTACTGATTGGGCATGTCAGAAAAATGTTGATAGGCAATATATCATGTTTGACCTGAATAACCTCTGATCAAAATTTAAATTGTCCTCTGTAGAAATCATTATACTGTAATTATTTTCTCAAAATGATTATTAAAATGGTATAGGATTCATCACTAAGTGATATTCCCAGAATGAAAGTGATTGCATCAGAATAATAATAATCCAGCTAGAAACATCAGTGTAATGAAAAGTTTGTGCCAAATCTAAAAAATTTTAAAATGCTATGTCAGTTGTTGAAATTTTTTACCTGTATGTCATGCAAGGACATTAAGTTATGTAAACTGTTACATCTAAGAACTTTAATGAGGACTAATCTCCCGAATTAGTACTCCTCACTTTAATATTATCACAAATCTCTTGATTATTCATTTGGACTCTTAGCTTCTTTTAGCTATATCCCAAAGAGCATAAATTTGGCAACTTTTGTCATTTTGCTTATTAGAGAACAGGTGACAAGCCTTTTGCAACATCAGCCAAAAGCTACTAACAGTCTCTATAAATAACAGCACCTTATCAAAAGCAACCCAATGAAAGACAAAAACAAACTTCAGATTCTGTATAAATGCTGTATCTTAATTTTGTTGATACACTTAAAATCTTAGAAAGAAATTCTTAAGCAAACTTGGTATTAGCTGGGTAGTTTGATTTTATGGCCTTCATCATGTTTTACTAATTCTGTGACTATGCTTAAGTCATTAACAAGACAGCAAAATTTTTACTGTCACAAACATTTCATGTGTACAAATATATATAAAAATGCAAATAAAAGTCATGAAGAAAAATACTGAACAGTAATGGAAAAGGCTGACTAATTTAAAGCAATTTCTTATCCAAACTCGAGCATGTATGTCGTACTATCAGCCATGTTAAGACGCTTTCAGAAAGAGTGTAAACTTCAAAGATTGCTTAAAAATGTTAAGTTTAAAATCTGAAATTTATAGGTGTACCGTAACACATTCTAGGGTTGCAATTATACTTTCTTCTTGTTCTCTGCTTTTAGCCCAGTTCTTTTTGATCTAGTAATTCGTTGCTTAACATATCTTTTTATCTCTTTAATTCCTCTTCTGTCTCCTTAATCCTCCCATCTCATGTAAGCAGAGCATGAATCCAACAACACTCTGGTCAGAAGTCCAATGTTTTTAGCTCGTATGTTCAGAACAAGGGTTTAATATATATTTTTTAAGGATCTTATGAGCGTTGTTTCTGCTTTAGATTGTCATAAAGGAGTAACTAAAGATGAAATAACTKTATTGTTAGTGACCTCCACTATTTAATAGAAATTCTACAAATCACAAAGATGGACTGGGAGGAGGTAATAGAGGTAAGAGACTAGAAAGATGTGTTGTCACAAACTTGTATAAGGCAAAGAATGTAAACTATTTTTCAGGATCTTTCAACCACTCCACACAAGATCTCCATATTATGTTTCAGGGTTTGCACACTTATTTCAGCCTACTAAACTGAAGAACCTTGCACAGACAGGAGAACGCTGTGCACAGTTTCTGCACAGGTTTGCACAGAACCAAGTTCTCCTTTTCAGAACATTACTGTTTTGTTCTGCCCACATGCAGTTAAGATTCTCCAGGTTTGAAAACACATAATGATAATTTTTTGCATTTTTAGTACTTAGAAGTCTGTGCAAAGACACAGCCTAGAACACTGACATGAGTCACAGAATACTAGCAAGAATTGTAGTTAGTGTTGCTTTGTTCTTAAACTTACAGGGAAGCTGGATTCTCCATTCATTCCCTCACCTTTTCAAGGTCCTTCTAAACAGCTGTCATCACTGTAACATCTGGAATGGCGGATAAGCAGCTCTATTTGGAACAGTGCAGTCAGCAACTTTCTCCAGGAAACTAAATTTGTCACTTCTGCCAAACATCCATCTTCTTGCCAGTTCTTGATTTAACATCCCCAGGYAATGCTCAAAATTGGGCTGCCTGTATTGTAACCTGTTGGGGTACCACAGTCTAGCTTAGTTAAAAATTGATGTCAAGGAAAAGACTTGATATGATCCCAATGACCTAAAGCTAATACAGCAGAGTATATACACACACATAAAAAATTAATATTTCTTCACTGTGCAGTATTATAGAAAATATTATTTTGAAGCGTACTAAACAACAAATGATACAATTACTGGAATATGTGTGCATCAGCCTTTGCTGATTAGGCCACAAGGATAAGAATCCACTACTGTCAGCAGTTAACAAATGAAAATTTGGTTTTTTATTTTACATAGTCAAAACTACCTTTATTTGTAACAGTGATCAAAAAAAGTAAATCAGTCTATGGTCAAATTATGAGGAAGCTTATACCAAAGCCTTTGAGAACATTTTTATCCGGCTCTGAATTCCATCTGGAAAACATCACAGTCTGTATCTTATACCACTGCAGAAATAGTTAAATTACAAGAACATAACACTACTTTATATTTTCAGGAAAACTAGAAAGTGTGACAGAACAGCTTCTGATTGAAATAGAAAAAAATATGAAAGATTTTACCCAGCAGATTATCCTGTGGTAGCATGGATATTTGATCTGATATAAAGGAAGCCATGAAAGATGATAGGTGGGGCTACAGTGGGTGAAAATAGTCCCACTCTCCAAGCAGCAACAGCGACTTAGCAGTACTATGAAAGCACACCGTTAGAAATGTTATCAAACATATGCTGGCTATGTGCTCACACAGAACTGGAGCTAACATCAGCTTTGCTTTCTGCCAGAAATAGCCTACAGTGTTTTTGTCAGAAGATTCATGTTTCCTCACTACTCTATGCCTACTTAAATCTGCTTCCCGAAGGAAGAGGAGTACTCCTGGACGCAAACTTTCCCTGGGGCCAAGGCAAGCTACTGAGTACTTTTTGCACCACTTAAAAATACCATATACTGGCCTATAAACACCATATCAAAGTATGAATATTGGTCTAGATAGACCACAAATCTAGTTCAATTTTGCCACAACTGTACGGCTTACTGAATGGTTGGTATGTTTAAAGAAGGCTTATTAAGAGGCTTCTTTATTCTCCCTCAGTCTTAGAAGGAGAACTGGACAGAGCACTTGATACAGGAAGACTTTGATTCCTTATTCAGTGCCCAGGGTCCAGTTTCCCTAGACTTTCCTCATCAGTGTTTTAAAAACTTCTTACCACATACTGCAAGATGAAGGAGTGAAGCTTTTTGCAGTGGCTTCATAATTTCAGGTTGATTTCAAGACCCTGCTTCAAGAACACAGAATACGCATGAAAAGAATTCTGTATGTGAAATTACAGATCTGTGTTAATCTGTATGACTCATCTGTTGTATTAMAATTTTAATCTTTCCTAGCTGTTCAGGAAAGAGCCTCTTGGATAACCCACAGTTATGGCAAGGCCAAAGGGCAAGGGCATTCGGAAATCATGTGGCACTCAAGAGAACAAACAGTTAGGTTCAGTTTGGCCCAGTGCATTGTCCTCGTTTTCAGAGCAAAAAGACTCCTGAAGCTAGGATAGCTCCAGATGTGATCTCTTCAGATTTAATGAACAAAGTCAAATGGAAGCTTCATGAATATTTGGAGAAGATCTCTAAGGAAATGAGCAATGCTTATTCAGGAAGCTACAGTTTTGCCTCTGAGAGAAAAAAATTCCTCAGTTTGACTAAAAAGGCCATGAAGGGTTGGTTGCTTGTCAAGCTGCTGTCAGGAGGGATCATTTTTGAACTACATGTGGGATGGACTGCTATTTGCAGTCATTAGAGTACTCATGGCATTTTTCATGTAAAGGTATTGACCCCAGTGTACTGGTGAAATCCTACTGCATCGTGTCTGTGTTAACTTGACACTTCTTTCCCCGGATCTCTCAACTCTAAAAGATTCCTCACAAAAGCATTCGTCTCTGTGTGCAAAATGTGGAAACCAGAGCATGTTCAAGTAACTGGCTTGCATTGTGTGATTCTTGTCTCTCAATCCAACTGGAATATCTACTGTTTTGTGCCATTTCACACTCACAATTTTTTAATGATACTCATTAATATTCTTATTTCTAATCATTTTGTAGCTTTCATGCTGTCTTAATGACTGCATTTCACCTTAGAGGTGGCTGCATTTCTTCAAGCCTGTAAACAGTCTTCTTTTGGCACACACATTAAACATAAAAAAGTCCAAAATCTTGGAAAGAAAAGATACATAAAATCGCAAGGTAGTTTTGCCATCTATGTAAAATACGTACTGAAACAAAGTACTTCTTCTCTTGTCATTCTTTAAAGGCCAAAATCAACACTATTAAAACTGTTTTACTTTAATGTACAACATGACAGGACTTCAAAATAAACTCTACATTAGGAATTTCTTGTGAGTCACAAGATCAAGAYTTTGGAGCGTTTAATCCTGTTACCACAACCATGGTACTCCTATCAGCCGAGTTCCCTACCTCAGCTGCCATGAAAGAATAGAAAACATTCTTGGTAGCCACTGCACAAAAGCCCTATTGCTGCTCTACTACTTCAGAACAAAAAGCATTTCCTAGCTCTCAACAAAATGCTGTTATGTGCAAAAATAAGCATTTAACTCCAAATGACCAAACCCACAGGAAAAGATAGGAGGTGTTATCATTAGTTCTCTTTAGTATGTTTTCCTTCCTCTCTTCTCCTCTTTCTGTGCTGGACATGAGCCAGCAATGCGCCCTGGCAGCAGAGAAGGTCAATGGCAGCCTGAGTTGCATTAGGAAGAGCATTGCCAATGCTCTGAGGAAGGTGATCCTTCCCCACTACTCAGCTCTGCAGAGGCCCCATCTGGAGTACCACATCTGGTGCCAGCCTCCCCAGTACAAGAGAGACATGAGCCTACTGCAGCAAGTCCAGCAAAGGGTAACTAAGATGATTAAGGGATTGGAACATCAGTCATTATCAGGAAAGCCTGAGAGAGCTGGCACTGCTCAGCCTGGAGAAGAGAAGGCTCAGAAGGATATTATCAATGTGTATAAATACCCGAAGAGAGGACGTAAAGACTATGTGGCCATACTCAGTGTCTGAGTGTCTCAGTGATACCCTTCACAGGACAAGAGGCAATGGGAACAGACTGAAACATAAGAAGTTCCTCTGAATGTAAGAAAAAGATTTGTTACTGTAAGGGTGTCTGAGCCCTGGAACATGTTGTCCAGAGAGGTCGTGGAGTCTCTATCCTTGGATATATTTAAAAGCTGGCTGAACAGAGTCCTGGGCAACCTGCTCTAGGTGACCTTGCTTGGGCATGGGCGGTTGAATTAGATCATCCCCGGTGCCTTCCAGAGATCCCGAGAACATTCCATGAGTCCCATCTCAACCATTCTGTGATTCTATGTGATCTTATTTTTGATAATATTTTTAGGTTCAGGCCACTGGAACGTATGTACTTCGGCTCATTTCTTAATGCAAGTAACAAAAAATACATGTTAAGGGATGTGAACTTAAGTAAGGGAGAGCTATAGGGAGTCTTACCCATTCTGATGTGAATGATCATTTGACCCCAATTTATGTACATAAATGCCCTTTTCTTTTTAGATAATACATTAGCCTTATTTTCATATTATGCTTTCATAAATCTTTGGAATAGCTTTTCTGAAGATGAATAATTATCCAGCTTTAGCTGAGAAATTAATAGGAGGTCTGCAAACCACAGTCAATGGAAATATCATCAACCCACATATCAGCTCAGCAATGTTTTTACTAAAACTGTCTGCAGCTGAGTGATTTGAGTGCAATTTATTTTCAAAGGCCATCTTTTCAGGCAGTTTCAAATGGCTTTTTACAGGCATTAGTGGCATTGCCCTCCATTAATTGTAGGTATTACATATATTTCTTTTATATCTGTGCTGCTATTCATGCGTAGAAAAGTACCTAAGTATCAACACAGAATCACAGAATGGATGAAGCTGGAAGGAATCTCTCAAGATCATCTAGTCCATCCATCTCCCCACCTGCCACCTGCCCTGGTGAAAGCATGGTCAGCTTCAGTACGTTGCACAAAACTGTATCCAGCTGGATTTTGAGCATCCCCAAGGATGGAGTCTCCACAATCTCTCTGAACAACCTGTTCCCGTGTTTAACCACCCTCACAGTGAAAAAGTTTTTTCTTATGTTTAAATGGAATTTCCTGTATTTTCAACTTGTGTCCATTGCTTCTTGTGCTTTCACTGGATATCACTAAGAAGAATCTGACCCTGTCTTCTTTACTCCCTCCCATCAGGTATTTATAAACTCCTGTACTGTTAACCTTTATGATTACCAATGTATAGGCTGGAGGAAAAAAAATAACTGGTATTTCAGTGTTCTCAGTCTTTTACTGCTCCATGGATTTTTCTTATTTTGTATTCAAAATTTTATATAGTAACACTATCTGCAGATCTAAAACAGACTGGAGACTCAGCTGGGCTAGAGATGACTAATATTTCTTCTTTCTTGGATGGAATAAACTAGATTAAATAAACTAGAAAAAATAGATTGAATGAACCATTAAGAACAAAGGCAGAGTCAAAGTTCCTTCCTTTAAGCTATTTGTTGAAAAATGGGAGCCACGAGTTCCTATGCTTCTCACTAGCAGATTGACAATATGCAGAAGTAGGAGGAGGTAGAGGCTTCCACTGCTCCTCTGCACATTGAATGTTGTCGCAAGAGAATAATGCCTTCTTCCACTTTCAGAATAGTCCCATTTTCAATGAGAATAGCTTTATTTAACTTAGATTGTAAAGAATTAAAATATCAGACAGGTTTAGTGTTAAAGGAGGAGTGGTGTGGAGTCTGCAAAATATTTCAGGAAAGTAGAATAAAAACGATAGATGGTAACAGTGTTTTATGGAGTTGCTATTAAAATGTACCAGAAGAAGAAGTAAAGGAGCAGACTGTCAGGCAAATAAATTTTAGCCTGAACAAATCTCCCCATAGTTATAAAGAACATAAAAGATTAGTATCTGAAGTCCTACAGCTGGTATGAATTATTACAGAATGCATAATAGCTGGCTGCACTTAAGCTCATCTCTTGCAAAGCACTTAGGCACCTCATGTATGTAAAAACAAATTCTAAACAGCGTATTTCTCTAGCAGCAGAATAATATGATGACAGCTGAGAGAAGTATTGAGGTTGTATGTGATGGAAGAGATGATATAACTAGTACGTTTAAAATATTTATCCTTTGGGATTTAAATTGGAGAATTCTTTCTTCCTTCTTTTCCTTGCAAGAGGGTGACTAACATTGCTAGTACCTTAAATTCTGGAGAAGCAAGGTAGTTTTCCAAACTCTGCCTTAACTCTTTTTTTTTTCCTCAGGTTGATAACAAAATCACTTACCATTTTCAGCTGCATTTTCCATTTTCAATCTCTGCTCATAAACTCTCCCTTGCTGTTACACAAGAACAGGTAGGATCTCAGTGGTTAAAGAAAGGAATATACAGTTCATATTATAAAAGCAGCCTCAAAAAGTTGTGTATTTCTGATAATCCAGAGCTGTTTGAAAAATWATTTTCCTTGAACATTCTGATAAATCTCTACTTATCTTAAATTTGCTCTCCAGAAATGCAATAGCATAGGCTTATTACAGGAAGCAAGGTAACAACAGGATTACACAGTCCACAAAGGAAGTAGAATGTCTGTATCTAAAACTCTGAAAATTTCATATAATAAATTTAAAGTCAAATGAAAATGTGCATTTTTAAAAGATCAAAAAAATAGTAATAATCACTACTCTGGCACATGACACTAAAACTCTGAATCTCAGCATTTCTTTAAGAAAGTGCATGGATATACCAAGCAACTCTCTACAACGAAAAATACAGAAATAAAAATACCAAATAGAGTTACCCTCTCGCCTCTGCTCAAACCATCCGAAATAGCTCTCTACCAACTACATAAAAAGTCTACTAAATTCAAGCAGAAGGAACATATGAATGAGGCAACCAGAGAATTATTTAAGTATAAAAAGCTCAAAAATAGAATGTTAAAGAACAGATTTTAAATACAAGTAACTAAATACTGTCAACTACCTTCTTAAATTTGCTTTTTCTGCAAATAATCTCATGCACAGATAAAACATTTCATGCATATATTTACCCATTTCGGTGATCTCTAGTGAGAGCTTAGGTAGAGGAAAAAAAAAAACTAAGGAGAGACTATTTCTTGTAAATACTATCACTTCTATTCTCTGTATCACCATAATATTAGTCCAAAGAATTCTACTTATTTTCCTTATATACTATCTCTCATAAAAGGATTTGAATATTTACATAACTATCATTTGTATCTGCTGTCACATTAGATTTGTGTGTTATTTATCAGGTTTTACAAAACTATCTCTGCAATATCTTAATTAAATATCAGATCGCCAGATTATTGAGAGCTTTCATAACATCTTCACAAAATATCTGTTTGAATCACGGCTGGTTTTTAGTCAAGATTTCTTTACATTCAAGTACTGCAGAAGAGAGAGAAATAAAATGACCATAATACCCGTCTGCTTTTCCTCTATACTTCATTGCAAC
Source organism: Rhea americana (assembly GCF_003343005.1). Lineage (NCBI taxonomy): Eukaryota > Metazoa > Chordata > Aves > Rheiformes > Rheidae > Rhea > Rhea americana. Next base: position 6,105,534 of record NW_028186357.1, on the reverse strand, counting down.
TCCTGCTGACTACATTAAAAGCAGCATTAAGAGATTCTGATTAATGCAGAGACACGTAGTCATGGGAAAAAATATCAACACAAAACCCATGCAGTTACCATACAATCTGTTCTCCTGCTTACCCATTAACTTAGATTTGTTGTATCTTTACATAAATTGAGATTGACAAAATTATTGACAAAATAGCTGAGATTGACACTGAAGGCTTGGACCAAAGACTCTTGATATTAACAGAAAATTTGGGTGACTCCAAAGGGCTTTGCATCAGAGTTTATATCATCTGGAACACAACCTATCATAAAACAGGTATTCAACATCATCTGCTAACTGAAACTCCAACAGTTAACCTTCAAACCAGAATTTCTGATGAAAGCAGACCCAATACTGAAACAAAATTCTACGACTCATGCTTTACAGTAGTGCTGATGATACTGCATATTCAGAACAGTATCACGTGGCTAAAGTCTTGAGACAACTGTGAAGCACTGGAAACAGTTAGCAAGGCTATGAATCAAGTTGCAGTCTTTGTGGGGAAGAACCACACCTTTTCATACAAATAAATAAACTTACTAGAATTAAAGCCTTTTTCAGAGTTTTAAATGCATAGTAGCGAAGAAAAACTCCTGTTTTCTGTCAGTTGTACATAGATTCATTCTTTGCACTGATTTCCATCCAAGAAGGCTGAATGCCCAACTTAAGCCTTCATATTAGACTGAAACAGTCTTTATGTAAATCCTAGGTTGAAGGCAACTGTTACAGATTTTCATAGGTTATATACTTAGAGCTGTAATTTGTCCTTTCCTGGTCTTATCAGTCCAAGGCAACATGAAATGCTGCTGGTAAATAAATTATTATAGCCATCATTGCAGCTATTCTAACTGTACATCCACATTCTACTCACAAGTTTGTGAGCACACAGTGCTCACTACTACAGACCTAAAGCAAAGAACAGGATTTTCTTATCCATTCTAATATACATACAAGTTTAGAGCACAGTTCAGCCCCAGAAGTACACAGCTTTCTGCTGGATTCATATGAATGTTCAGGCACTTTTTTTAGACAAAACTGCCCTTCACTCCCCTCAGATATTTGTGGACTATGAATAGAATACAGCCATCTTCAATATTTTACAAATGAAAAACTCACATTAAAATAAACCTGTAATTTCATCCATTTCCTCCTCCTCCACTACAGAAGAGGGGAAGAGGCAATCAGAACAAAAAAGTAAAAATTATTGTTGGCTTCACAGCTTCTTTGCTTCATTCTAACTGTGACATCATTTCGAATTAGCAGACTGTCTTCGACATTGTAAGACGAATTATCACATGAAATGGTAACATCGTATCTTTGGGTCTAAATTTTGCTTTATAACTTTACTCCAGAAGAGCTTAGTTTCAGTAACTGCAATTCACTTTCGAATGTGTTTAGTGTTCTGAAAGCGAAAACATTTTCCATTGGCAAGATGGACATATCCACCCATCTCTGTCTACGATATTTAGTCTTAAAGACCATTGTGGTGTTCGTTTGCTTTTGTTATTAGTCGTTTTATACACTGTATTAGCTTGCAAAAGACTTATTAGTCTTCCTGTTGTCACTATATACACAATAGTATTTTCTGAACTTTAATCACTGAACTCTTTTACTTCACTTGTACATTTCTTACAAAGATAATTGATTTCATGCATACCATTCTCTGCTACTGGTCAGTTATAGTTTTGGTTTTAACTGCTAAATTGCTTGCAAAGCATCACCAATATAGTATTAAAAAGACAGATGATAACTTCCTGGTCCTCAGTTCATACGGATCCAGGAAAACACAAAACACTAACTCACCAAAGGAAATGGTTTATTTTAGCCTTGTCCGCGTAAACATGTATCTGCTTCTCCTATGCCCAACAGCCCAGGTAATTACCTTTTGCTTACCATTACAATCCACCACTAATGAAGACTACCGTTTCATCAGTTTCTCATTCACTTCTCATACTTAAAAATATCACACTTAAAAAAAATATACATTGCTGTCAAACAGAGTAATCTAGAACTGTAACTAAGCTCTGAAAGGCTGGTTTCTACGCCCACTTTACCTTGCTAGTCAATAATGACCATATTAGATGATCTTTCCTGCATTCCATTTGTCCTGTCTTTGAACCTTTCAGTGATACTTTGTTTTCCAGAACACTCAGTTCAAGCTGCCTGCTCATCTTGAAAGCCCTTTGTTTTTCTTCTTGCTTCATTCTATCCACTCCCCATTCATATCCTTAATCTGACAGTGGCTTTGTTTATAATAAGAAAAATAAATCTGGTTCTTGTCTGCACAGGAAAACAGTTTACATCTACTTATCAGGCCATCCCTTCCCTCCCCTCCCCCAAAAAAGAAATACACAAATTCACAAAAAGAAATACAAAACAAACCTCCAACTATACTTGGGAACTTCTTTCAGGAAGAATAGCTTATATTCTTTTCAGTGTATAAAATCTAGGAAGTGGTTTCAACTAGGTAAAGAAGAAAGTAATCCATATTCACAGGAGGGAGTTGTATACATTACATCCAGGCAAGCCGCAGGGTGCTGCACATTTTTACACACAGAAATGGCATGCGAGACATGAGACAAAAAACAGTGAGCTATTGCTCACATACAAGCATCTCTAGGTGTTCTTCCAAGCATGTTTTCTCCCCAGGTGCCTCATTTTCTACATAATCTCTCCTACAATCTCCCCTTTGGCTTTCTTGCTTAACTTTATGCAAGAATATTACCTATCTTTATTTTTTTCTGTAATTCAAAATATTGTAAGAATACTGTGGCCTTTCCCCAAAATAAATAGCACTTACAATTATTGTGCACTATACTTTATTTGTTTCAGAATTCTCATCATAAGTATACAACCCATGACCATTTTCCAACACACTTGCAAATGATGATATATTCTTCTATTACTGTCAGTCATTTTTAATTTAAGATATATTTACAGGAAGTTTTAAATCGCTATTCCTAACAACATGATAGAGAACGTTTTAGTAATGGTTTTTGCTCTCGCAAAAACGTAAGAAGTCTACATTTGAGCAAAAAGTCATAATTACTAGCTGTGTTAAGTGTTGGCTGATTCTGATTCTTAAAGGTCTTCCTGTCAGAGCTGCCATTGCATTTTCCTCTATGCTAGCAGTCTCGTAAACAGCACAACCCATACATGCTGCTGCCCAGTTACCAGGGGAGCCTAGAATCCAAACCTTATTAGATTTGTTTTCCTTCATACAGAAAAAAATATAGGATACACTTAATAGTACATATAAGAGACATGAATATTACATGATATTCAAGCTGCTCATATGCTTTCACATCAAATGCTGATATTCTGGGCATTACTGGCACAGGGTAGCCAGATTCATTGCGACTTTCAAGTGAATATTGAATTACAGTGAGTGTGTACCAATGAAAGTCTTTGTAAGTTCCGCTTGGATCGAATGAAGCTAGAGGCTCCAGTAGCACTTAGCCTGGTCAAAAACCTTGGTAGTAGCGGACAGCTCCCTTGCCAGTTGTCATATGTAATATGAATAATCCTTTTGGCACATGCCTACATTCAGGACTGAACTGCAAAGAATGCATCCGCAATAGCTTGCCGAGATTCAGTGTGTTAGCATCCTGCTATTGAAGGAGAAGTGGCGCTAGCAAGGAAGAAGAGAATAGCAGGCTGCCAAATCCTCCAAAATGCAAAAAGACTGCATGAACAGCAAGCTTTCTCCACTTCTTCACAGAAGTTTAAATATAAAGCRTAAGTCCATATGATTTTTAAACGCATGTTAGGCAAATTGTAAGAATCTGCCCTCAGCAAGTATAGGCACAGAGGATGGGCACTCTCAAACCTTTAGGAAGTGCTCCTAATCTGCCTATGTGGAGTAACTTCAGAACACTGACATATGCAGTTGCAGATGCAAAATGAACCAGGATTTCAGGGAAGCCTACTTTGCAGTGAACAGTTTGAAGGGCTGGCAAATATATTAACAAAGGGGTTTCCACGCTAGCGCTGAACCTTCTCTCTGGCTTAGCTGGGATAGGAAGTGCTGTGATAGTTCCATAGAGCAGATTAATTTCAAAATCACTGAACTCTGAAGGCCTCAAATGAGTTTTCCCTTTCTGAAATTGAAAATAAAACTTCAAGAGCCAACTACTGAAAAGCTTCCATAAATCTCCTGGGAATTACAGTGCAGAGTTTTATACAACTCTGACACCATCATACTCATAATTCTTCATTAAAATACAGCATTAGATATAAAAAATAGAACACCCTATGTACCACCTTGCTTACCTCTACTGTCATCTTTAAAAAAAGTGTATTTAAAAGTCACCTTATTCCATTCTAACGTAGAGACAAAGCACTAAATGTCCTAAATCATGAAGTACATTGATACTAAATGTTGAATTTGAGGGGTGCAGAACCAAAGTTTAAAGCAACCCTCTCCGCTGGGCTTTTCAAAGGTTGGAATGTACCATGTATTATCAAAAGCAAAAAATATGACTGGCAATGGCAGACTGTTTTTAGCAGCACATTTAAATACTGTTTTCATCAAAACTTAAAAACCTTGTGAAGTCAAGGTACAACATAACATTAAGAAAGAAAGAAAAAAATCTTTAGTGAAGAAAGACTTTTCTCAGAAAAATCTAAGTAATGAAGTTCTAGCAAAGTGAAGAATCTACCTAACTAATGAAACATAACCAGTAAAATCAAATAAAAGTTATGAAACTCAAAAAAGAGGAGGAAAGGGTCCTAGAGGTATGATTACTGGAAATAAAAGCAGAGCCTTCTCAGAGCATTCAAAGAGCATCAAGCTTCTACAGTATATAAGAGCCACCCACTATGATGTATTGTATGTCAAATGGATCTGCTGCAAAGACATACACATGTGCCAAGGAGGGCAAAACAAGGCTAAGGAAACACTGACATCCAGCAACAACTGAAGTCAACAGAACTGAAGCATAGGAAGCAGACAATAATCAATAGCATGGCTGGAAGTAGGGGAGCCTGTATTGACAGTCACATTGAAAGTACGTGGCTGTAATATTTAACGGCATTGTCTTGGAATGGCTTGTCATTCTATTTCTAGAAAAAAAAAAAGTACCGCTTTTGAATGCAATTACTGTGACTAACGTGAATTGCTTCACTCCAGTTCTCTTCTTTCAAGTCTCCACTGCTGATACTGCAATTGACCTGAAAACTTTGAATCCACAGAATATGGAAAATTATACTGGATAGGTTTCTAATCCCATGTGTGGAAACAAGCTTACTAATATTTTGTTCCACCAAGATTCTGATAATGCAACAATCACCACATTATCCAAGTGCTTTCTGAACACCTGAATATCAACAGCCCTTCAACATAAATAAGAGTATCTGTCCTTGCTCAGGTGAAAAGGCCCATCTACCCTCATGTTCCAACAGTAGTATTTCCAGACTGCTACTCAGCAATAAAAGGACGACAAGTACATAATGACACTTGTCCAGAATTCTCTCCTAGCAACTTACATTTAGGAATTTCCTCAGCCAGAGGGTATGTCTTTTACTTCATAGCTTTTAATGAATTTTGAGTCACATCTAAATCTATGTAAACTATTAGCTACTGTACATCCAGCAGCAGGGAGATTCAGTGCTTAACAAGGTGGATGTTAAAAACAGTATGTTACTTCAATTAAAACATAAGCTCTGATAACAGATGTTCACCACTGTACCCTCAGTCTGCCAGTATTCACTCTGTACTTGAGAAAAAATATCCACCTGTTCCTCTCAAATATTAAGGCTGTGTGACTGTGCATGTGTTAAAAGCTACTTTTTGTACTAGGCTTTGACAGCAGGAAGAATCACAAATTTTTAACTATAACCTAGTGCAAAGGCTGAACAAGATGAAATGAATGACATTCAATCTCCTTCACTATCTGACCCTTTGTTTAAGAACCAATTCTGCTGTTACACTCTGACTTGCCTCAAGATGGTAGTGCTATCACACAAACCCTTCCCCTAGCTAAATCACATAATTGCACAGCATGAAGTCCAGCACCTTTCGTCGTCCTCAACACAGAACCAAAACCATTTCAGACAGCTGTTCTGAAATATTGTTAGCCTGCTTCTTCTCTAATTTACATGAATATAAATGCAGAATAGTATGGCGTTCGTGGCCCACTACTGCAGAAATAACATTCAATGAACTTGTTTTATTTCCCACCTCTTGTTCTACAGTTCTAACTTAGGCTTCCATAGGGCACGTTACTAGAGGTGGGAAAATAACGGATGTTTTGGATCTGCACCAAACTCTCAAAAAACAGTTCTTTGGTTGACTTTTAAGAGAACCGGAGAGTGGGAGGAACTAAATTAGAGAAAATAGTGGTGAGAAAAAGGAAAAAAAAGTCCCTTCTTGGAGCAGCCTGAAATACAACATTTACCCTAGAATGAAATACTTACTTAAAAATTCCACACAGTAACACTGAAAAGTTTGCTGTTTTGAGGAATTAGTGGAGGAATACTGAAATGTAAAGGTTTATTTAAAATTTGAGCTCTCACTTTGAAAATGGTAACAATGAAAGGCTAACCACCCTTCCTTATTTCTGACTGGAAATATTCACTGATTTTGTTGTAAAAATAATAAACAGTGCAGTTCTCTTTCCATTAGGGTCAGACAGATCTTTCTATTTAGGATCAGGAACAATTGTGAGAAGTTCTTCATTGGCTACTTACTACTTTCTTTACAAATATATAATCTATCATTATGATCAGCTAAAGCCAGTGGTCTGAATGCCTCTGAATTTACATTTTGCAACTACTTTATCTTTTTATTTGGAATTTTCTTTCTATACATGATTGACTGATGTGCCAACAAAACATGGGCTTGTTTGGAAGGCTGTGGAATGCTCTCTGCAAAGGACTGCATGAGATGATGCATAATGTCCCAATGTTACATTACAAAGACACATATTCCTCCCACTCCTTATCATGATCCAGAAAAAAAACACAAAGATGTCTGAATGCTCTAATCTCCCAATAATAAAATGTAAAAGGTTTGAGTAAAAGCCAAAAAAACCCATCTCTTAGAGTGCTTCATCAAAAAAGCTTAGTGTGTACAAGGCAACATCGCTGAGTCTGATGGGAAGTTTCTTTATAATGCTGTTGCAGAGGCAATACATTCCTTGTATGGCAGACTGTTCGTGTGTGTTCAAAACAGGTACTATGAGACTGATCTAAAGCCTACTCAAACCAGTGAACAGACATCCACTTTGGATCAAGACCCTTGCGTGCTATGCATCTTGATTAAAGGATCTTTTTTTTTTTGTATCAAAGATGATCTAATTTACAAACCCACAGCGTTGAAGCAAAATAAGAGAACCGTCTGGCCAAGGCATTCAGGAGAAAACTGCTTGTAAGAGTTCCAGAGTTGGCAAGAATTACCTTGGCATTCTCATCATTTTTTTTTAAGGCACAGAATTCTGATTGGTAGTTGTTTTTTTAACACAATCCTGTGTATGCTGCAGAAAAACAGACTTTAATATAAAATTCAGGTATCTCATACGATAGTTTACCTATTATGCCTGCTACACTAATGTGACATTCCTGTCATTGTAAGTATGACATTGACAACAACAGTTTTGCATCGGTGAAAAATGAGCAGGCTACTTCAGGTTTGAGCCCGCAGTTCTTTCATAACTTGAAAGAAGAATATGTGTGTTGAGCAAAAAAAAAAAAAAAGTATCAGGAGATGAGGTAGAACACATACAATTTCTCCAAATTTCATAGCATTCTACTACGGCAGAAAGGAAAATTTACCTTGGCAACAGCGACTGTAACTCAGATAATCCAATAAAAAATACTTGGTAAAAATGGCAAACTTGATTCTATGCCTTGAAAAATGAACATACCAGTTCACACTAGTGACTTCACTGGATGCTGAAAAACCCAATTACCTATAGCTGCCAAAATTCTCTAATCTCTAACAAAAAGCCAAAAATATGCCATGAATTTTCATACAGATTCGCAGACTTGTGTATAACAAAGAATCAGGAAGCTATTCCTTGTCTTGAGAGAGTAGCTGTGGGATCCAAATGTGGATTTTCTGAAATTAGGAGAGGTCAAAAAACATTAGTTCTTCAGCATTTAAATGTCAGGGTTATTTTTTCAGAGTCACATCACACACAGATGTAATATCCAGTCATTCTCAGGGAGTCAACAGTCTGGAAACAAAGCCTACAAGATTAACTATTATTAATTCTCAGGAGACCTGGAGGAAGAGCCAAAATTCAGTTGTATCTGGTAGGTCAATAGGAAGCACACCATGACCAAAAGTAGTCACAAGGTATAGACTTCAGTCATCCTTCCCTTAAAACATCTCTCCCCAGTAATTTACATTACAGCTCTGTTTTTGTACCAAATATGCATGAATGTTAACTGCATCTGTCTGATAAACTTTTGTATCCAATAGCAGTGTGACTTATTCTCTGAGATTAGCCCTTTAGGTACTGTATAATGCTTGTAACTTAGTGTCCTTCATGAACACATGACGAACTTCCTCGTATCACACTAAGTATCAGAAAAAAATCATGCTTCTATGGTGATACATTTCTTTTTTCTTCTTCTTTTTTTTTTTTTTATGTTCTCCACAGCTCATAGGTGCTATGTTTTTTGGAGAGATGTTTTTCAGCACTGCTGAAGGAAACAAGTCCTTCCCATTTGAAGGAAGGAAAGGGAGGGAAGAGAATACATTATTACTTGCCTGTATCTGTCAAGGTGCATCTTTTAGTGAGGCTTGGTTTGCTTGCATCAACTTCTGAATTTGAATTCTTCATCACTGAGACTTATGAGAGTTGCTTCAGTTCAGCTGCACATTCTTCTTTTCCTCAAGGACAGTCAACAGAATGTAACAGTCCAGTGAGAATCAAAGAGGTTATTTTATTTACTGTTCTTTTCAACATCTGCCCAGAAAGTCTTCTTAATATGCCTCTGTTTTAAAAAATGATTTGAGAGCTTTTGTTATTGCTGCAACGTTTCCTGTAATACAGAYTTCATCTTTTCAGACCACGTACGGTTTAAGTGGATTCTTCTAGAAGGCATTTTTCTGATTTACAGATGTCTCTAAATTAATGCAATAACAGGTAGAACTCTGATCTCCCACATTTTTGTTATTTGTCTGGAAGGCTCTCCACAGGGGACTGCATGAAGAGGACAGCTTCCCCATGTTACGCTACAAAGACACAAGCTCCTTCCACTCCCTGTCGTGGTGCAAAAATGAGGGCAAGGCTCTGCTGGAAGCTACTCTCTAGCTGTTATATACTGTCACGCTACCCCTGGCTGTGCCATTTTATGTTTCTGTGCCAGAAAGAGGCCATGACACTGTAGTGGAAGAACATGAGCTAAAAATCCAGTGAATACATGAAGCGGGAGACTTGACATCTATTTAATTACATTACTGAATCAGAGCATCTGTGGAGGCCCAGAGCCTAAACAGTGAGGTCACTGTTCAAAGGTCTGCAATCAGACAACTACTAGAGAAGAATGAAAGATGATTACTACTATTCTTCTTCACTGATCATGTTTAAGGTGTCTGATGCTCTGACCACTGACTATAATACACACTGGAACGTGTATTACCTTCTCCATGATTCCTTCCTGAAAGAAGGAGATAGATACCTTCTTCAGTAAAGCATTCACAACTATAGATCCTAAACAAGACCCTATAACCTCGCATAGGGCCTCTCACAAAAAAGAATGTAAAATTTACCATCTTTGTAATTTCTCTAATGGTTAAATCAGCTTTGATCTGACTGATTTGAATCCTATTCCATGACATAAATTTCGACTCACTGCAATTGCACAGGTGCCTATATAAGTCATCTTAAATTCTAGTTCCATTCTGGGCATGATGGGATTAAAAGTTTTGTCCACAGCACATACAACACAGAATCACAGAATGGCTGAGGTTGGAAGGGACCTCTGGAGATCATCCAATCCACCCCCTCACTCAAGCAGGGCCACCTAAAGCATGTTGGACAGGATCATGTCCAGGCAGGTTTTGAATATCTCCAGAGAAGGAGACTCCACAACCTCTCTGGGCAACCTGTTCCAGTGCTCTGCCACCCTCATAGTGAAGAAGTTTTTCCTTACAGTCAGATGGAACTTCTTGTGTTTCAGTTTGTACCCATTGCCTCTTGTCCTGTTGTGGGGCACCACTGAAGAGAGTCCAGCCCCACCATCTTGACATCCTCCCTTAAGGTATTTGTAGACATTGGTAAGATCCCCTCTCATTGTTCTCTTCTCCAGGCTAAACAGGCCCAGCTCTTGCAGCCTTTCCTCACTAGAGAGATGCTTCAGTTCCCTGATCGTCTTCATAGCCCTGTGCTGGACTCCCTCCAGTAGATCTATGTCKCTCTTGTACTTGAGAACTGGACGTAGTACTCCAGATGTGGTCTCACCAGTGCTGAGTAGAGGGGAAGAATCACTCCCCTCAACCTGCCGGCAACACTGTATTTTTCTCTGAATTGTGAGACAAGCACCATTTGCACCTGATTATACAGTCGATTCAGCTAAGAAACATACCAATCACTCACAGGTGCAAAATAAAGTTCCCTCTATAAAATTAATATAAAAACTTTCTTGAACTCTGTTTGCACATCTTTCCAGAAGGTTACGAATTTGCCCACTGGAAGCCGTAGTATAAACTTCCTGTGGCTACAAGCCTTGCCTTCAGCCAAGTCAACAACAGCACTTCTCAGTCATTTTTGATTTTAAACAATATACAAGTATGTCATCTCTAATGATCATTTAATTAACAGACAGGTTTATACTGCAGTGTTCCTACATACTAAAATTAGTAAGGATTATAGAATATCTATGTTCTTATTTTTTCTTAAGGCAAGCTAGATAGTTTCAGTTTGCATATATGCTCTAAATAATTCTGCTGCGTATTTGTATGAATTCTAAAAATTCTTGTGCAATTACAAAAAATTGTTTAAATGTATGTTATAGCCTAAATTTATTAACCTTGTTAACAAAAATGACAGTGTTATTTGCACTTACAGAAGTGCATCGTTTCTGTAACTTTAATCTCTAAAGTAATCCAGCTCTCGTTCTTTGTCTTTGCATGTGTTGCATATTAATCATATTATTTTTGGCTCCATTTTTTAGCTTCATGGAAACTACACAAACTACTTCAGTATTCTTTAGTCTTTAACAAAGTGAGGCTGGGAATTGAGGAATAATCAGTAATGGTTATCTGCCTTTCCTATTTAAAAACAATAATGATGTTCACTCATCCTGAACAAGGCCTTTAATTAATCATTGTAGTAACGCAGGCTGAAGTCCCAGTGTTACCATCACTGGCGTATAACAGTAATATAAACTCCTGCTTAAATGCTTTTGTTCTATGAAATACATCTTTACAACAATTTCTAATACTTCAGTAAGATTAAAGTATAGCCTCATTATTACATTTATCACAGTATTTTCAAACAGTTGTTACTTATTTTAACCACATGATACCTAACAATTATGCAGTATTTAGAGAAAGTTCTACCAAGCAGTGGTAAAACAAACAAACAAACAAATACATTCTTACCTTCAGAGGCCAGTTCCTCCCTATACGTAATTTATCATTCTATTTTACAACAGGTAACTTAATTCCACAAAGTATGATATACCCCAGGGGTTTCTTTTATGATTACTCTGTTTTAATGGCTTTGGGGAGCACTACAAAGCCACTTGTATTACCTCAAAGACTAGTACTCCTATTGTTCGAAATATAATGTTCAAATTCTATTAGAGATGTTCATCTTCTACTAGATAACAGCCTAATTAGATTAAAAGCTACCCAGTGCACAGTCTTTTCCAAGTGAATAATTTAGGAGAAATGACTAATTAAATTCTTAAGGGAACAACATAGCTATTTATGATGATAACTTGGAGTTCCCATCAAAGTGGCCATGCACACATTTCTTTCTACTGTCAGACTTCCATATATCCCCTTAGGTTGGAAACACTGTAGAAGTAAGAACTGTGCAGATGAATTCTCCAAAGAGCAAGAATCAACTATGCAGAGACTTAACAAACTACAATTTCTAATGGAGAATGAAAACAAAAGATAAAGAAAATATTTTTCCAGTAGTCTGAAATGTAGAAGAGCTACATTTCATCTTGATACACTACACTCTGTACACTGTCAAACTCAGAAAGGTAATGAATTATACATAGCCACTGTTATTTTCTGACACCTATTTATCTGGACTCCAGGGTACATCCTGTCAGGATTTGCTACCTTTTAACTCAAGCTTTACCGTGACTTTATCTACCACCTCCACCAAAAAAATACAAATAAATTTGGATAGTATCAGCTTTGCTTTCCATCCTAAATTGCTGAGAGTTCTTATGCAATATTAAGGTACTGCCAACAGGAAAGTGAGTCAGCAAGGCACGGAGACTTCTGGCTTCAAATTAAAATGTAAAACAACTGTAGGAAGTTGGGTTTTTGTGTGACATGGACTTTCAGAGACAGATATTGTGTCCTGCATTCCACGTAATAGTAAACAAATCTCTCAAGCTCTGAGCTTTCATTTGCAGTTTAATAAATGGGGATGCTGACCATTCTCTACAAAGATCATYAGGTCACATAAACACATATTAATCAGTGGTTGTTAATCACCTCGATAGTACAGAAATCAAACAGTCAGTATTTGTCTAGATAGTAGAAATCAGGTATCAAGCTTTCTGCATGAGAATAGAATCTGACTTTTAATGAGGTGGTTTGGATAGGTGGTCTGGTTTTCAACTTAGAAACACGGAGAAACACATTCCAAGTTTATTTTTGTCCTTTTAATTAGAGCTTTTTTTCATTTTCCTATTCTTTTCAATGATCCTCTAATATTTTTACAGTGATGCCTTTTGAGGGGCAGGTACAAAGCGAAGTAGATACACTGAACAAGGGGATATCAAAGAATGAATTTCCCCTGTCATCTTAACCACATGAAAGCTCTCCAAATGTATTTCCTTGCTTCTCTTAGTGGTTTGTATAATGAGATCAGTAGAAGTGAACACTAACATTTCTCTGTTCCATTTGCAGCTGCTAGTAGCTGAAGAATAGTGCTGTGGTAATGATTCTATTTGGAAATGGAATATTTGCCACTGTATTTTTTCTTCTTACCCTTTTTTAATGTTCTGACAGTATTCTCAGTTTTTGGGGAGGGAGAGGAAGGAAAGAGAAGAGCACTAGAGAAAGGGATGATGCTGCCTCAAAAATTTGAATCGGAAGAGAGAAAAAGAGGASTGAACAAACCTGTGGTCTCAGAGGATAGAGAGAATTTCCTGATGGGGTAAGAAGGAAGGAAAGAATGTTGGTTGCTTATCAGTCAAACTGACACCCAGAGCTGAGATGTCCCAGATAACTTATGTCAAGCTTCAGAACCAGAAACAGTAGCACTAAGAGAGAATGGAAGGTTACAGGGTACAGGGTGTATTTACTGGAATACACTGTAAAATTGCAGCTGCCCTCTCTCACAGTGTGGTACTGCCCTGTGCTGGGTGAAGCTGCATTAATTTGCTAAGATTCTTTGAACTGTGAAGAGTTGCTAACTGTTATGTTACAGTAAAGGTCCATTTCTATAAAAAGATGCATCAACTGAATTCACAGCCAGGATCATTATTTTGCTTACTCTGATTCCTACACCCAGAAGTAAACAGAGCAAAAACAGACTCTCAGATTTTCAGTTCTAGTAAGCAGAGATCATTTTAGGTGCAGGCACTAAAGGAAAAAAATGCTGATACTGATTTCCGCTGCTCATAACTGCACACCAACTCATTCACTCTGTCATATTATTCTGAGCTGATCTTTACAGCATCCTTTTGCCTCACACAACACTTCTACTCTAATCCTCACCCAGACCCAGCCTTCTTATGGCAACTTCTAAGCTGAACAGAAAGCAGAGCTGAAAGGGGCCTTGATTTTTCCTGTATTTTTGTGATGCACTACAGCTCAAGAAAGGTATAATAAAAWATAACTATAAAATAGTATACTATTTGTTTCTTCTAGTTTGCAGAAGTAGCTTGTTTTATTATCTCATCCAATCAATGTTCTGAGAATTTGCAGAAAATAAAGTGGGAAATCTAATGTTTTTTTCATCAACTGAGTTGTTGTTCTTCACCTCTTTTCTTCTTGGAAACAGAAGACCTATATATTTCTCTAAGGAGGTTTTTCTTATACAGCTTTGGAAAAAACTACAACACAAACATACCTAGGCATGAAGCAGCAGTCCTTGCAGAGGCCAATGTGTACACTGTTCCTGGGTTTGCTGGGGACAATACAGAGGAATAACCATCATGAAAAAAATGGTGAGATGCTTAATTCTTAATTTTACTGTTGCAACCAGCACCTTTATAAGCCGCCAGTTTTTGCTAGTTACAAAAACAGTAACAGGCTTGTATGTCTGTGGTCTCTACTGCCCGAAAGCACTAAGGTGAATGGAATCTGACATGGGTATGAAAACCAGCGATTTATATCTATCGTGATACATTTTGTAGACCAAAGTAAATCCATTCATTGGTTCAGAGTACAAATCTCACCAAGAATTTGCTTTCACTTACTTCAGTGCAGTGTTTCTCAAACTATGTATTTTTTGTTCCTTAAAGGAAACTCTTGGTGTTTTTCTGGAGAGGTTTAATGAAATTTGTGGAAAGCAGAAAGTAAGATAACATTTATTTTTAACTAATCAAACTTAATTAGAATATTGCAGAGACTGCATTATTCTACAGATATCAACGCTTCGGAGAATCCTCAATATTAATGAGCCACCCAAAAGATAAATTAATATAAAACTGTTTGAAACAGAGTAGTATAAAATGCTTTTCCATTTTTTCTTTAAAAAAAGGAGTCAGTGATTCTAACTTTTAGAAAGAATGTACACATTACGTTTGGTGTATACATTCATCCAAAATCTGATTACAAACAAAACATTTCTCAGTGTCTGGATAGTCTTACTTTGTATTTTCACTTTGATGTACATTGCCATTTTAAAGATAAAATAAAAACCCTACTCCCTCACTTCCAACTAAAACAACATAGTTCTACTACTYATGTTAGACTTTTCCTTGTAATTAATTAACTGCATTTAAGGTATTAGAAACATAAACTATATGAAAAACTAGCATATGCTGAAGCATGGTCTGCCATTTTCTTAGCTATGACAGATCCAGTTTGTTCAAATCCTTTGGATAACAAGTGGGTTGGAGTGTTGATAGGACGGTTCTCTAAGCAGTTTCCTAACACTTACGCTCACTTTTTCCTAATGCAAATGAGAAGGTAAAATACAAGGCAGCGTATCGTAACTAAATTGCTATTTCAGTAACACAACTATTATACTTTATGGTTTTATGAAGCTTTTATTTAAAATGTAGATTTTAGGATCCAAATATAGGTATCAGAGTCTTGTATTGCTCTCAGATTCTGATATTTCATTTGAGCCCAACTTTTCACCGCTAAAGCCTTCATTCCAGGACATTACCCAGAAAGCTGTTAATAACTACTATTTAAATTTTTGGCAAATAATTTGTTGCAGCTGTAGTTGTTCACATGCATCATTAACTGCCTATAAATATTCTGAAAATTTTCCTGTCGTTTTTAGGGGTTTTCATACCTTTTTTGTAATGAGCTGAGGTATAAAAAATTCTCAATTCTAGAGTATTTCCCAGCCCCTCAAAAAAAGAAGGGTCCAAATGTGTCTTTGAATTCTTAACAGTGGTCGGAAGCAACCATCACTTCTGTTTACAGCATAGGATTATAAATTATATTGAAATATTGTTCAGTTATAGTCATTCTCCAAGACTGCAAAGAGATGGATGGTCTCCAGGGTAAGGTTGTCATAAAAAGGAAAATCAAACCAGCTGAATAATACAATAAGTCTGTGTATCAAGCCAGCTCAACCAAGCAGTGTTAAGAACTGTGGCAGCTTTTGAGGAGCTAGCTGACAGATTTCATTTGTCTGTGTTCAGATCTTGCCGCAGTGTCATATGTCATATCTTCCCACCACCCCTTTGGTTTTCTACAGGCACCCCTCCAGGTGCTGTCAGGGGATTAGAAGGAGTCTGCCAGTTAAAATGCTTGAATGGATAAGTCAAGAGTACAAGCAAAGAGCTCCTTTCTTTTCTTTTTTTAGGCCACAAAACTGTCACATCTTTTGCATTTGGTTCTGTAATTAGATGTATACAAAGCTTTAAAATACAAAAATGTAGCATGATGTTAAAATAGGACATTTCAGACATATGCAAGTACAAATGGACATGGGAAACTAAGATGAATACACCCTTTGACAATATCAAGAGTTACCTTTAAAACATATGACTACTGATGCAACATCTAGACCTAGATAATCTTTTGTAGCTGATGTCACACCAATTTCAAACAGAAACTCTTGCACACTTGAAAATAAATCACATCGATATAACAGCTACCATGTGTCAGCCACCACGTCTCAGCTGATAATAATAAATAATAATAAAAAAATCCTGCTCTAGTTTCATTTCCTCACAGACTTTCATAATGCATGGATCATTCTTGGTCTAACTGATTTAAAATATTTTTTGCATTTCACTCCACTGACATTGCTCGTAAAGAGTCGCATTTTACACACATGGCTAACACAGATTCCTGAATTAGTTCTGAATGAGTTCTGAGGAGCAATTCAGATGCCTAGAGTAAGCATCTAGTGACACTTCAGACACCTAAGTGTCCTATCCAATCTCCAGTTGTCACTCGAGAAGAGTATGGATTTCCCACATCATATCTGCCATGGCCATAGGGGATACAACGGCTAAACTGATGTTTGAAACAGCACTAGATATCTATACTCTGGCACTTGAATCACAAGGTATGCATAAACAGCTCTAGTCAGAAGTGATTGTACTCAGTTTCAGGAAGCAGCACTGGCATGTTAAGGCAAAACTTCAAACAGCCTAATATGTGTAGGGCATCGTTGTAGCTCTAACATCTACTGTTCCAGCTCAGCAGGAGCAAGGGCTTATCACTGAGAATGATAGATGTCTACGCAAGCACTTATATGAGACTGGCTGTATCCTGAAACTGGCTATTACTTATCTATGCCATTCCTGGAATAAGAACTAACAACATGCAAAATTAATCTTCCTCGGGAATCTCAGGCCTTCAAGCTTTTATTCAGAACCCCCTGGCAGACAGGAAACTTCCTTCTCATTTAACACAAATCTCTCTCACAGTCTCACATAAAGACATATAAAACAAAAGAAAAATTTGACATAGTAATCCTACTTGAAAAAGATCTTTAATAACATAAATCCTTAATAATTCTGCATAATTTCATATTCCAGAGCTCTTCTGAATTACTCTATATGCTATCTGTAAGCAGATGTAGTTTTGTACATATTCAAACAACATCTTTTAAGATGCACAGCACCTCTTGAATGAACGTACACATCCTGGCATTGGTGAATTAGGTTTAATTACACTTCCAAAACTGCAATCTGTGGAACAGTGGATCCAGCAGATTGAAAAAATACCCCCCAAATACAAAAACTTTTTTGAGAGGGAATAGCAAATCTCTGTATGTCAGTCCCTTGTGCTAGAAATATAATCAAGAATAAAAATGCAAATAAACAAGCAACAAAGCTGGATTCCCACTTAGACGTTTGAATCAATTTTGTGCTGGATTCCCACTTAGACGTTTGAATCAATTTTGTATGAGAAGAGTTGCCACTTTCCCTCAGTGAACTTCATGGTTGATCAGTTTTAAGTGTAAAGAACAGACATTTGATTCCCTCTAAGCCCTTCTGTTACACATATTTGTAAAAGAGAATGCCTAGAAAATTTGAGCAGTTTATAGTTAAAATACTTGAAAAATATCCTGACACCTGTCTGTAAATTCTCTTCACTAAAATGGATGTCATTACAATAATCATAGCAGTTTAAAATTTTTGGCTTCACTAAAGATTCTTGATTCTAGATTTACTAGTTTATTAATAAATATCTTAATAAGAAATTGAAATTAACTGTTTATTTATCAACTACTGTTTACTTTCCTAAACTATACTACTTTCTTGATTTTTGACAACGTTGGCTAAAATGGATTGTGCTACATCTCACAGGGAGATCAGACTGCTAGACAGAAAAATCCCAAACTGAGAAGGAAAGAATAGGATGCCTGGCCATTTTAAAGCAAGCTTGATAGAGAGACATGTAGCAGAACTACATCTCCTGGCCCTGAACTTAAGGTATCTGGGTGAAGATGAACCTTCGTAAACTTTCAGAAGACAGGGAAAGTTAATATAATTCTCAGGTGAACAGGCCTTTTTACGTTCTTTTGAGTGAATAAACAGTACCATTGTTTTGAGTGAACAGTTACGAGTCACTTGAACTAGCAGAAGTTCCCAGTGGAAATTGTCCTATCACGGCAAATTCAACTGGGATTGTCATGTAAGCATATTTTAAAAGAAAATACTGTAACCAGAGGATTCAGGCTAAAAATGATTAATCCTGGTGCTCCTTAAGAATAAGAAAGAAGGCAAATGTTCCTATAGCAGAGCACTTAAAAGAAACTAAACAATGTCTCTGTGSTAATCATGATCTCCATCCAAGAAGAGTAACACATGATCCTACATAAAAGTGGACCTGTATTTGCTAAAACTTTACAATTACCACTGCAGTTTTACACTACTCCAACTGCTTTGTCTTCCCAGCTAGACTCCTCTCTAATCAAAATCTTGATTCTGAAGCTTATTGCCTCACATGTGAAGATAAACCAACTAGCTAATTCGATCAGTGTAAATTCCTCCTCCTTCCAAAAAAACCCCCAAATCTGCATAAATGCATAGAAGAACATTGCAAAATACTTTTTGACACTATAACCAGGCGAAATCATTTATTTTTAAGATCTAAGTAAAATAACACCAGGGATTTTATTGATTTGTTATTCTTCTCCAAAATCTATCAATCATCTCAGTAAAGTACAGGTGGGCATGTTTTGTGCCTTAGCTGATTACTTCTCATCACAGTTCTGCAAGACTGATTTAAAGGGTATCCTGACCACTACAACATCAGTAATGCTCTTAAAAACTTCAGATCTCAATGAAGTTACTAAATCTTTTGGATTTTTAATAAGCACACAATCATATACTTCTAGCCTTACCTTTCTGGGATTTACAGCAAATGCCACATTCCTCACCTTAAATATTCTCTTGTTGCAAAGAGAAGTCAAAGCATCTGTCAGGAGGTGGTGTCAACCTTGTCTGTCACTCAGGCATTTAGCAAGATTGTTGGGCTCTTTGCAGTGTTTCTCTGTATGGCTTGCTGTAATACAGGTGGAGACGAAAGAGGATGCCAGATTCCCAAGTGCATATGCCCTAATGGGTAGGATTTACTGTGATGAATGACAAAATTCCTTTCCCTCTATTCTTCTCATTACATTAATTCTGAAGAAGGTCTGGGGTTCAGTTTGCTGCTTCTCTCTTACAAAATGTATTGGGTAAATTATTGTTTGTTAAGGGTTTTCCAACATTTCACATTAATATGGTAGTGCTCCTCACACTTTAGTGAGCTCTATCTTTAGTCAATTCCTTATAGCACTGCTGCTCATACACTGTCAGATAACAGCACAGAATAGCTTTATCTGGATAAGGTAGGCAGAAAAAAAAGGAAAATTTGCTTCACTATGAACAATCGAAATTGTTGTTAAATAAGGAATTTAATCAAGAATTCCAGACATGCAACCTTCTCCATCTGTATCTGTTCCTCTTAAATTACCTAAATTACCTTTATTTAGGGATTAAAAAATGGGATTCTCAAGGAACCTCAGTGCTAGTTTGCATAAGTTAAAGACAAGTCTCACGGACACTACAAATTTAGAACTTTAAGTCAATCTGTATCTATATGGGAAATAATTTTATTTGTGTAATTGTAAACACAAGACAAGGACAGAACTTTTGATTGAAGTGCAAAGTGATTTTCCATAGGCTAAAACAACACTGATTACAAGATCCTATATAATTAAGATCAAGCCCAGACTTTGTCCAAATCCAGTGAAGTATTTAATTGGATAGAGAAAACTATTTCAGTGCCAGTGCAACCATGGGGTACTCTACTTGTCTCCTCTGGCTATGCAGACAACTCTTTATTTTTCCAGTTTTATAGAAGAAATGGACTTTGCAAGTCTTACTGACACATTTTGGAATGAGGTTTTACAAAAGCTAAGATTGGTATTTCTGTGACAAAAGTCAGTCATCTGCCTTTGGTGGCAGACAGTCTATACTTTTTTTCTCTAAATAAAATCTATTTACGCAAGAATAAAGATGAAATGCTCAACTGTTTCATTTGAGTACAGAAATTAAAAGTAGTAGTAGTTCTTTTAATATCAGTCAAAAGTATGAAGTATGAGATTGCATCCAGAAAGGGAGGAGTGGATCAAGTTTAAGCAGTTAATCATCTACAACAAAGAAACAGAAAGAACTCAGAACTATTCTCATATAATATAGTATATCTTGAAATGTAAGTATAAATACCTGAGTGTTTATCCCTCAAGAAAAGGAAATAGGATTTTTCCCACTGACTTCAGCTGGCATTGGATCGATCCTCAAAATGACTGTTTCTTAGAAAAGAAAATAGTAGAAAAACATTAAGAAAGGTATATCATAACATTTTACACTAATTTCAAATTGTTGACTTGCTAAGCAGTGTTTTKTCTGGCTAATTTTAAGATGTATCAAACCAGAAACGTCTTTTCTCCTGCCCCTTTCCTCTGCAAATATGCTGAATAATTTTGAAAAGTAGAGCAGAGAATTTTCATTAACAAAGAGATTTCTAAGGTATGTTAGAAAACTCTCCAAGGGGAGCTTAGTAAATGCTGCCCTGTATTTAATAATAAATATTGATTATTTAACAGCTGTCCTTCTAGATGCTGAAATGGMAAGAACACTGTTGGCAGCAAATCAACAGAGATTAAAATCTCTACACTAAGTATAATTTTTTCTTTTTTTTTAAGTATAGCTCTCCATGTACAATTCTGAAGCCCATACAGGTTTTTTTCCCCCTTCTATTATTTCCTAGTCAGCAAATTCTCATTGTGCTGATATACTGTTACACTTCAGTTAGCACCTGTTTCCACCATATATGAGGATATATATGTGTGTGTGTGCGTGTGTGGACATGATTTATATATTTATTATCTCAAATTGCTAGGAAATAATTTGGATGATTCACTTAACAGCCACTCCATTTCAGTTCATCTCAGATAACTCTTGTACATTAGGAAAAGCAGCACATGCTTAAAATTATTACTCAAAATTCTGCAAAGAATATTGTTTTTATTTCTTTATTGTCGTTTTATGACAAGAGAGAGTTTAGAGATTCTTTAATTACTTGAAGGTACAGTATTCTGAAAACTGCTCTAGTGTTTGCAGTAGTAAGGAAAGCTGATTCTTTAATTTGATAAGATCACAGTATCATTTTGGTTGGAAGGAATCTCTGCCAGTTATCCAGTCCAACCTCCTGCAGGGCCAACTTCCAGCTCATTAAGTCAGATTTTTCTGACAAAAATCTCTTATTCTGGAATAATATGAACAGAAAATTTAAAAAGACATTCCTGTTAAAATGGCTACATCTAGAGTCCTTTTTGCCACATCTATTGTTGTACATATACAATCACTATAAGTAGAAAACGGCACTGGCTAAAACTGTAGCTCCTTTGATGCTTCTTAGCATTTCCTTATTCAAGTGGTAACATAGTTCTCAGCATTTATACCAGTCATATATAGGGTTTAATCATAATGATCTTGCAGCATAATACAAATGGCAGAATAAAACAATTGTAAAATGAAATGCATCTTAGTGCAATACTGCTCTTGTGAGTAGTAAGAAACTATTATTTAAATGCTTCTGATAGTTACTTGCTTTAAAAAGAAAGGGGTAGGAGATTGGTTCTTGTTCAGTATTTACCAAGTGACAAAATTTATTTAAACTTACAACTTTTTCAGTCATCCATTGTGCACAAAGAACGCGACCTTACCAGTGCTAAACAACTTCTGACAGGGTGTGTGACTGATTTTAAATCCCAGTCATTTAACTGTAAGTCAAAAAGAGCACACATCTGCAGTCAACACATGAATATCGTTACAATTGCAAGTGTTGATCTGGATCTAGCTAAGTAGGGAGCAGCCACCTAAGGGCAGAGGAAGAATGACGAATGTGGATGTACAGAGAAGTGAGTAGATGGGAGCTGTTCATTATGTTATGTTTACAGAGTAACTGAAACAAAGAATGTTTCAATCTAAGTCAAAATGTCTTAAAAAATAAAATAATGTTACACAAACTCTCTGAGTTTTAGAGACTCTGACCTCTAAAGAGCATTGCAGCCACTCCATAACCTGGGGAGGAAGTTCATGAAACCGAAACTGAAAAGCCTGACAAACTTTCTGCAGAACAGCTCTGATCAAGCTACATGCATACACCCACAGTACAACTCAAATGAGATTCACACCTCTAATTTCTTCTTAACACCCATTCAGTATTGAAACCATTCGCAATTCTGTAAATGTCATTATCAAATAGTCAGGTAAATTGAAGTAATTATCCATGCAGTCTTAAGTACTGCACATGCTGATGCGATGCGTATTTGCTTTCTGATGAAGTATGAATGGTCCTTCTCCTGGAAAAAAAAAAAAGGCAGATCATTGAGGAAATCTGTAGATTCAGCTTATTTAATTCTTGAGGAAATCGTAATATTCAAAATTAGTGCTAATATTCTTTTAAAATAGACTAGAAATATCTGTGTAGAATACAGCAGCATATAAAAACAGTTGGCCTGGAATCTCTGAAGAGAGACAATCATTCACAAACAAATCTTGAAACTTCTTAAGCATCAGACTAAGGATATCATATCTTAGAAACACAGGTGAGGAAGGCCACAAAGCACAGCACGAGTCATGGTAACAACAGGCTAGGGACAGATACCTCTGTACACAAATTACATGAATATGATATGTAATTATGCCAATTAATAATGCAAGGAATAATGCACTCAACTGACAAAAAAGAGCTGTCCTCTGTGACCTGCAGACTTTAATTCTAAAAAAAATCTGTTAAAGTCAACCTGAGAATCTTCACAATCAAAGATTTTCTAAGCTTCTGTGTAAAGTATCTATATGTTACCTAGTAAGACTGATTAAAAGGAGGTTTTTCATTTTGAGAAAGACTTTCAGTCTGCTTTCTTTTGATCTTTTTTTTAGAGTCTCACACTAATGATGAGAATCTGATTTCTTGTATTTATTATAAAGCTGGTATTAGCGATGTGTTTTAATTAAACCTTTCAGATGTATTAGGCAAGGGCACAAATAGATTTTAAATGTCTTAACTAGATCTTATTTGAAAAGTTTCATCATCTTACACTTTGTTCCTAGCACGTAAGCGCAGAGACGATGGAACTGTTGCTAAAAACTTTCCAGATAGGAGTAGCATTCCAAATGCCTGCAGGAAAAACAGGAAATTAAGATAATTTGTGTAACGGAGTTACAGCAGAGACTGAAGCTCTTTTTCAAAATCCTCTGGTGAATGAATCTTCTCAACGTCTCCAGTCTACGTCCAATCTTTGCACTCAGCAGACAGCATGAATACTAGGCTGGTGAGAAGCTGTATTTTTCAATCATTTAACACTTGTATCAGCTGATTATAACTGTGTTTAGGATTTCAGGAAGAAAGATAGCCTCCTGTAAGAAAACAAAAAATGCTGTTGGCAAAACCAACACAAGCTATTGAAATGTACATGACATCAGACCTGCACATATTTTTTTTTGTCAAAATTAGTGAAAAACTGAATTAAGACTGAACTTTTTTACTTCATTTCACATCAACCTATGTATTTTTAGCTTGGTGCTTGGGAAAACTAGGTTTGTGTGACTCAATTTTTTTGTGTATTCTGCTTTTTGATTCACTTGGCAATTTGAACCAAACTCGACAAGCAGAAATCTCAAAGAGAACTGTGTCTCTACACTGCATGTGTGGATGGGGGGAAGGAAACAAGCCTTGTAACGGTTCTCATTGATGAAAAGGCTTCTGTCACAAAGCAAGATCCCAAATAAGTATGAAAAGTCTCAATTAATGTTAGTACTTTCTTAAATGCAAAGTTAACCTGGAAGGTGAAAATTCATAGGAAAGCAGGTGTCAGCTCTGGGGGCTCACAAAGTGACCTACTTTTTTTGTTTGTTTGCTTGTCTTTTTTTAAGGAAAAAGCCCTATTTCAGAGAAAATTAAACTAGAAACTAAATCAAACCAAAACCCTAGTGTTTCTGGTTCATCATATTGATTTTCCTGAGGATTTTTTTATTAAAAGCAGAAAAACTATTTATACTTAGTTATTGAACTAAAATCCCCATTATGACTTCACCCTTCTACCTCAAATCAACTGGCTTATGAAAAATATATTAATAATTATCTAGCTTTAGTCATTCCTGGACATCRTAATAGTTGTTCATGTGTCTGTTACTCCAGACTAAAGCTGTGAAAACACTGCATGAGTACAAAAGACTTAAAGCAAGCAAACAAACCTAAATTTCTATTCCTTTACTGCTGAATTTACTTCCTTTTTGAAATGAGTCTCATTTATCACGTACTTGCCGTCATCAGTGGTGTTCTAACTTTGGTTAAGCTGTCAACAACAAGTGACATGGGGTGGAGACAGGGAAAGAAATCAATAAGCCTCTAGATGGATTAACAAATTGTGATATAAATTCTTGAGTTTTGCATGACTTTTTCATCATCCTCCTAAAGCTATCAGAAAATATCTTATCTGCTCATTAGCTCAGTGTTCTGTGGAGTCAAGCACCTCCCTTGCCATAAAATTTGACAGTATATTCTGTGACAGAAAGCAGTAAGAAAGAGGCAGTAGATATACTGGTATAAATCCAAGTTTCACTTACATCTGGAAAGATGAGCTGAGCTATAATCATTAGAGCTACGATCATCAGGAGAAATACAATAAATCTGAATCTCCTTGTTTGGTTGTGCACACTTCCATTTGTCTTTTGATTAACCTGTCTGCTTTCTACTTTTGTTATCTGCGCTTCCCTACTGTGAACAGCATGTGCTTTCCAAGAGAAAAGTAATGAATAACATAACCCATACTCCTTTTAAACAAATGTTGATGCACGTAACACATTGTTTTTAAGCTATTAGGAATCAAAATGCAATTACTAAGCTTTTCCTAACCTAACCTCTGACAATAGCTCCCTTGGCTGCTGTTCCAAAGAATTACATATTTATGAGTCTTAGTGCACCCACGTTTTTTTTTCTTCTCATCTTCGCATTTTTCCAGAAAAAAGAGACATGGTTAATGACATCAAAATTCACACTGCCCACAGTGAAGCCTGCTCAGTTAAGTAGCCTGCTATTCCTTCCTTCAGGATTTGTTTTTTTACATTTTTATTTATTTTTATTTTGTATTTCCTGAGCTCTGTTCAGTAACAAAACATAATGGACTAGGGGAGGGGAAAGGGGGAAGAATAGATGTTACTTTTGAAGTGCTAAATCCTTTCTTCGGTGCTTTTAATCATGCYAACTGTTGTAAATATTTTATCTCTTCATAGGCTGAAGTAGGTAGCAGATTTGATTTTGCAGAAGTGATAGGGTCACCAAAGGGTAAGTTGGGAAAACAAACAAACAAAAAAACCCCCTAACTTGCCACATTCGGATGTAGTGACCTTTATATGAATATATTCACAGAAGAATTTCTTGCACTAACCTAACTTGAAAACTTGTTGTTGATACGCTGTGGTCTGAAAATCTATATGACAGAAAGTCTTAAGTATAACACATAAGGATGTAAGGCCAGATCTGCAAACGTATTAAACAGTTTAACACCTGTAAGTTTTAAGGGTTTTACTGAGAAGGTTATATATTATGTTATTTCAAAAGGAATCAAACATCTGAATTCTTTTAGGGATTCAGGCATTAGGGTTATTCTTAGATTTCTTTCTGTGTGCATGGTATTTTTTAGCACGTTCTGTTGACTCCTTGTCTTTAACCATTTTAAAATAATACATTACTTAGTTTTCAAAGACAGGTAAAATCCAGTGTGTGATTATTAAATTGTGTGGCAGTAAAGCAATAGTTAATAGGATGTTAAACCTCCAGGACAGCTAACCAGAATTCCAACATTTCCTTTCATAAGTAACTGCAGAGTCAACAAAGGGACTCTACAGTTGTCCTCTGTCACTACTGAAAGAACATAAATACAAACAGATTCATTTCAGGTAAATAATACAGTCATCTTCAAAATTGTAAACAACTTGGCAGTGATGAACAGACAATACTTAGGCTGAATTTGATGTTATTTGTAAAGTCTCTGGATGATATTCTAAAACTGAAAGTATTACCTTAGATGTTAATATTCAATTGCTATGTTAACGCGACATCTTTTATAATTAACTTTTATCATTCAAAAACACATAACAAATAGGTTATAGTGATTTTTTTTAATCACTCATAAACATGACAGATGAACAAGGTTTTGCCTTTCAAATTTTTTCCAGAAGTTTCAAATGAATTTATTTAAAAAGAGATGTCCACAGAGTAGATTATAATTCAATGGAAATATCTGTTACCAGCTGCAATCTGTCTAACCTCTCAGTTACATGGAAGTACATACTCTTATGTTCTTACTAGCTCTGACATTTCACATTTTAAAGATAGGAAAGTCTAGCCTGTTATTCTTACTAACAACTCTATACCTGTACAATTCTACTGACTTTGACAGTCATTCCTACTTTACACCAGCAGAAACGAGAGAACAAGGTGGGCTCAGGGACTTCTGATGTCTTCAAGGTCTGAAACAGTCAATTAATAACCAGGCAGTGGGGCAGGAAACAGGTCATTCCAAAGCCATTTAGACATGTTAGCACTCAGTTACCCATGGTCTCTCTGCTAGACTTGTTGACTTAGGCATAGCCCTCCATTAATGAGACTATTTACTTCTGACTGCTTAGATGTGATCCTTATCTGTGATGTGGCAGATACAAAGAATGGTTATTTTATGTATGCTTAAAGGGAAGGCATATACTAATATAAGGCAAGACATATACTTTCCAAGAAATATTTTTTCAAGAAATATATTGATTCAGTATGTGAAACTGTCTTCTGTTTAATTTGTGCTTAAACCTAGAACTAGTCACTAAATTTGACTGAACTTAAAATGCAGAGTAACACATATATCTGACTATAAAAAGAAGGTTGCTTCATATCTAGTCCTTTAAAGTTCCCCTTTTTGTTTTTGTTAAATTGTGTCATGCAATGAGAAATCAAGCTATCATAATCTATTAAGACGTTTGATTTTGTTTATTTGGATTCACCTAAATGAATCTTTTTTTTCAAGCCCTTAGCATTTTTTTGTCTTGTTTTATTTATTTTTTGGTCTGATAAACTGAAACTTCACAGTAAATTGTCTGTTAGCCTTCTAAACACAGCAGATGGTAAGYGAGATTTGAGCTGCTGAAACAGACAGTTTCACATGACTTCTAAATGCTGCTGGACTACAGAGTTCACAATATAACAGTATTATAAAATTTATCCCTTTTGTTTTTACGCTGATCTAAAACTGTCTTATAGTAGAAGAAGCAGTTTGGATTAGAAATAGCTATTTGTAACTGACTGTTCTGAATGCAGAAGTTTTGATTTGGAACTAAGAAAGTCAGATTTTTGTCTTTCTACATGCTTGGCAACCTTTACTGACAGAGCAGCTGGGACYGAATGTGGAGAACAGTATTGTGGCAGAAAGGTGAACACCTCTATCAAGTGGTGATTTAAGTAAAATCACACTTTTCCCATTGGATTTCTATCCACGGGGGATTTGACAGACCAGAGAAGCCATGCCATGCAAAATGAATTCTATAGTTCTATAACTACTTGAAAACTGCTAAATTTAAACTCTGCAACTGGACAAGCTTTTTTTTCTTTAAACCAGGAACCACTAGCAATGCAAGTTATGATGACATGTATCAAAGAGAATTAAAGAATGTGAATGTTCAAGAAGTCAAAGTGCTATGAAGAAATAATTCTGTATTACTTAGG
This sequence comes from Rhea americana, assembly GCF_003343005.1. Classification (NCBI taxonomy): domain Eukaryota; kingdom Metazoa; phylum Chordata; class Aves; order Rheiformes; family Rheidae; genus Rhea; species Rhea americana. Next base: position 6,077,447 of record NW_028186357.1, on the reverse strand, counting down.
CGGTTCTCTCAAAACATCAAAGGCCTGATCCCTCTCAGTTCTGATTGTATACGCCACTGAATTCAAGAGTACAAAGTTCATATACACTAAGTGCCCCTGCTCAGCTTGGCTTGGATGTACTAAAAAAAAAAAAAAAAAAAAAGAAAAAAAAAAAGAAAAAAAGCTTTATTGTGTAAAGTTTGGATCTCAGGGCTCACACTAACAGACAGAACCTGCACTTGCTGAAATGCCGAAAAATTTTAAATAATGCAAATACCTCAAGCATTTGGGAATAGCACCTCGGCAAGTTCAGCTTGGCCTGAGTTTGCAAGGTACCGGATAAAATGRAAAAAGCTTCAACAGTCCCACTGGGTAAGCCCTGTACAAAGTGCTGCTTTTTGTAGTTATGTGTAATTAGGAATTTAAATTGTAAATGGAAATCTGCTAACATCTGAAACACAGCATAAAAACAAAAAATTAAGGCCAAATAATTCAGAGTTGTTTCCTTGCAAAAACATCCCTTTTCCATGTTAACACTGATGTTCAAATATTTTAATGTTTTTCCGCTACCCCCTTTTTCCAATAATTATCTATCAAAACTAAAGCAATTAGGGAGAAGCAAGGAACAGATCTACGGGGAGAAGGAGGAGAGTAAATCTAGAACATTCATTTCCTGTGAAATTTATCTGTTTCACCTTCACAATAATAGGGGGAGAAAAAAGTGATCTCTAAAGGCATCAATAAACTAACTCCCATTTTTTTTGTCCTTTGTTGCCCTTTCAATCCCTTGACTTCATGGCAGGCTGTGATATTAACTGTCTTACTGCAAGACAGAAAATAAGAGGATTGTCAGGCTGACTTGCATCTAAAAGCAGTAGTTTACTATTTAATGAAAGACCTTCCTCCAACAACCAAAAATATTTCCTCTTTCTGTTGGGTTGCATTTTGCACTGTTTTACTTGCTGATGCATGCTGATGAAGAGTGATAAGGCAAGAGACATTTGTAACTGTGTATCAAATCCAAACATTTGCAGTGCCTGTGCTCAGGCTGCATAGCTGTGGAGTATGAAGAAGCTATGAATCTCTCACACAGCCGTTCTGCTGCCAGTACAGAAATGGAATTGGTGACTCCACCCAGGCAAGCTGTTGAACATGGTAGGCTTACATCAGTTGCTTTCTGAAATGTAACAGTTTTGCAAGAAGAGCAATATGTGCACTGCTTAAAACCTTCTTCCTCATTATGAGAATTACAGCAGGTAGCTCACTTGGGCCTTTTTTGGTCCTTTGATGTCAGGATATATAATATTGTCTTTATATACAATGTTAGTATATTAAATATAGTGGTAGGTAAGGTAAAATGCTCCGCAGCACTGTTACAGCGAAGCATCATTGCTCCTTGTGCTCTGTGTTGATCATCTTACCACATGACAAACATACATCAGACCAAAAGCATGAGGCATCTTTGGAAAAAAGAAACGGAGAAAGAGAGGATGAGAATGAGAGTACAGCAGTGGTCTGGGAGACACAGCACCTATCAAATGGGACTATTCAATTTTTTTTTCATTATCTTCAGTATCTTGCAAAGCAACACCAACATCCCTCCTAATGAGATCTTCATCAAATATACTCTGAATGAATGGGAACCCATCTCATTTAATCTACTATTTACTAGTAGATTAAACTAGTTTCTCTTCAGAACTAGGAGCAACTGAATCATTAAAGAAGACTTGGTGAACAGATCTGAAAATTTTATCACATTCCCTATATTTGGGCTTGGAAAGTATATATGATGAAGTTGCACTACTGTGTTCAGGGTCTCAGAAAGTCATTTGTAGCTGCTACTTTCAGTTTAGTCCCTTTTCTGTTATTGCTGGGATGTATGATGATATGGCAGCCATATATATTTCTACTGCCATATATGCACATAAAAAATGAAAGATGTATTCCTTCAGTAAGAAAACTCAGCTTTATACACTGTAATTGTTTCTTCCATGGCACAGAGGTTCTGAAACACTGGCACTTAGGGAAGTCATTATTGAAGCAATCAAGTAGGATTTGTGAAGACAATTAAGTTAAATGTTTTACTGCTATTTCAAGATTTCTATTTATTACAAAAAAAAAAAAATCCCTAGCAACCCCAGTGATTTGGTTACCTAGGGATGGCAAAGGAAGGAGAATAAACATATGGAATGTTTAAAAAGACAGAGCCCACAAAAAATCAACCTTAACAATTTAGAAGTGTGAAAATATAATTAGAAGTTTTAAGATTATCAGGTAAAATCTTTCATCATTCAGTCATACTTCTGCCTAATAATTCAATCTCTTTACTGCCCCTGAAGTAGTTAAAAGCCAATTAAACCAGCCTCCTCTACCTGTGAATAATGAAATCACATTGTAATGTTTTCAGTTTGTTGACTGACCTTTACAGGAATTTCTGCTTGGTAGTTTTTCTTCTTGGCTTGAAATTGCTACTGACTTTTCAAAAGAGGAATAGTCAGCTGCCTTGTAAAGGGTTTTGCAGAGATAAATTGAGATGAGGTTATCTCTAGACAACTTCTCAGATTAGGTCGCCCACTTTCTTCTGTCTCAAAAGATTCTTTCAATCTTACTAGACCAGGAGAAAAGTCTTTTTCTGTGATAAGTATTTATTGTCTTCAAGTGCTATAGAAATTACACATTAGTTGTCCATGAAGGACAGAAGTCTGAGATCAAAACTATTTTCTTAAGAAAATGCTTGTGACAGTGAAATTAATTCGACAAATTAATACGCAGAAGACAGGACTGTCTAGCAGTTTCTACTTTCAGATTATAGTAATAAGAATGATTTACTATTACTAGCTTAGCACTTTCTATATACTCAGCATGCAAAAAGTAAGGCTGAGGAGTTTCTGCAGATGTTTGGCCAGTCTGTGGCAAGCATAATGGTCAATTCTTTGGGAAGTACAGGAGAGATGACACTGCTTCTGTGATCTAGAAACCTGAAACAGAATCTTTAATTGACTGGGCTTAATACCGACAATTGTAAAGCCACTCTCTTCTTCTGTGTGCATACAGCACTATGTCCTGGTTCTTAACCATGTGAATAGAAAATGAGATAAAACTGATAGGCTTCACCAATTTAGGCACAGACTATTAAGAATAATAATATGCTGTATTTACCATGAATTTTTCATAATATAAACTATGAGAAGTTTGAAACTCATATGAAACTCTCTCATCCAAACACTACTAAAATGTGTCCCTTTCCTTAAAATGCTTTACATACAGTGAATTTTCATAGCAAAATTTACTCGCACACATAAACGCCACAGATAACATACTTGAATTAAACAAATAGAAATAAGCCTGTACATACTTGTAAACTGCAGCTGTGATTTTGGTAATTGTAGGATCATATGAAAGAGAAGCTTATATAATAGACTACAACAAGGTGAGCAGCAAGTACCACTAAGATTTTTTTTCTTATTTCATTTTAGAATTGTTTTGATACTCTGAAGTCAGAGCAATAATATTACATACTATAAGTAACCAATTATGTTATCTTTCCTGATATCATGTAAATTATTCTTCTTCCTGACACCTATAATATCAGGCCTGATCATCTGATAACAAGAACAGCCTATGAGATTACACTGATTATCATCTCACTCCATTTAAGTAAAAAAGCAAAACTGTCAAAATCTCCCATCTCTGCAAGGTGGTTTTGGTAATCACCACAGTGTGTCCTAAACCTTTTCAAGACGGTTTGTTGGCAAATTATGGAGACATCTGTATTCTTTATATTTTTGGACAGTAAATTTATATGTGCTATAAATGCAAATCTTACTCAGATATGACTAGTTTTTGCTGCACTGTGGCACAGAGTATTTACTGCTCCAGTAAAGTTTCACTTGACTTTTTTTAAGTCACTCAGTGGTTGGCAGGTGATGTAACTGAAGCAATCATATCCATGTGAAAATAAATGAGGCAATGCCAGAGGCTGATGTCTACTATACCATCTTTCACCGGGGAAGTAACCAGCTAAAAAGAGGCATTCCCAGAAAACTGAAGTCATATTTGTGTAATATCTGAACCCAGCTTGCATGTGCAAGCAGCCAACACGTACAGGCAAACTAGCAGTCTGAAAAATACATACTGTGCAATCAGATCTTGGCAGTTGTGCAGGAAGTATATGAACAGTTTTAAGAGTGTAAATTCAAATCCTCTTTTCTCCAAGTCTTGCTCAGTATTGAAATACTACTGGATATTACAAAACTAGACTGTGAAAGTCCCTGCTGATGTAAGATAGCACAGGAGGAAGAACAGAGCAGTAGAATACAGGGAATGGCCCTAGACTGTGAACTCAGTAGCGCTTGTTCAGCTGACCTGGGAGTACCTTGCCTTGAGAGATCCAGTACTGCACAGACATCATAGTGGGCACACAGAACTGCACAGCACTAATGCGAGTGCAGCTGATAAGAAAGATGGGAAAGGGGCTATTTTCACCTCCTTTCATCCTGGCTAATAGAAAATTCTAAAATCTTAAACTTGATTAAAGTATCTTTTTTCATTTACCAATGTTCTCATTCTGAAGATGACAAGTCTTGATACCCAAGAGATACATGATTTGTCTAATGTAATTCATTCCAGATATTTACTAGCTATTACTCAGATGAAGAAACATTATATGGGTTAAAGTTATCAACTCAGTTTACAGCTTCCAGAGGCTGTTGTATTATTCTAAGTTTATGTCTTAAATGAAAACATTTAACTAGTACAATTTAAAACATTCACCTCAAGTAGTCTCCTCAAAATACACTTGTATGGTGCTTGCAATTTACTCTATAATCTGCTTTTTCTTAAGGGCCCTGTTATTTCCTTTATTAAGTTTTGTGTACTATATGACATCATTTCATAGCACATAAAAATATCACCAAAAAAAATTAGACCAGTGATAATAGTAAGTCTAGAAATGTGTCTTGTTATTTATAATAGGGCACCTAGTGAATTTGCACCTGGGCTAGATATCTATCTCTCTTCAGCAGATGTTGCTGATCCTCCTAGGGATGTTCTAACCTTCACTGTTTTATTTTCTCACTCAGTAACCAGATGTCAAGCCACAGAAACATCAAATTCTGGTGAAATGCATGCCTACTTCAGAGATTAGAATACAAATTAGAACAACTAATCTATACCAGCAGGGCATAATCAAAGATTCAAGACTGCAGGCAAAACCCCCACTGATATCTACTTTGCAGTTCTTCTGAACATATAACCTGTTTAGGAAGAACAGTTTTGAGATCTAAAGTCTATTCCCGGCTCTGTCCCTGACTTTCTGAGTGACTTTATTTTTAACTGTCAAATGGGTTTAACAGAGAGTTAGAAAAAGTATGGATAAATGCAACAAGTATGGAATAGCCTCCACATGAGGACAAATTAAATAGACTACAAACCTTCAACTTCATAAAAAAATGACTTAGAGGGGAAAATAACGGAGATCTGAAAGTTTCCAGGGAAAGACAAATAGAATATAAAAGTATACTCTTTCTCAAAACACAGGAACTGGAGTTCACTCTGTGAAATCATCAGGCAACCTCTTTAGAACAAATAAAAGTACACTTTCCTGTAATTAATGCACTTGCCACATAAAGCCATGAACATAAAAGGCTATGTGGGTTCAAAGAGGGATTAGAAAAATTCAAGGAAGATAGGTCCACTATTAGCTATTAAACACACAGATAGCTGTATGCTACTTGTTGTTCAAGATACCCACATTTTCTTTCGGGGAAACTGGAAAACACCACTCTACGTATGACCTGCTCTTTCTCTAAAAATCCAGTACTCTCTGCTGTTGCAACACGGTACCACAATAAGTGAACCTGAGAGACAACACCATGTTGAGAGTTAGGTATTCAGTATTTAATACAGATACAGTTCTGGGGTGCACTGGGAAGACTGTTGCCAGCAGGTCGAGGGAGGTGATCCTGCCCCTCTCCTCAGCCCTGGGGAGCTCATCTCGCGTACTGTGTCCAGTTCCGGGCTCCCCACTACAAGAAAGACATGGAGCTACTGGACAGAGTCCAGTGTAGGGCTGTGAGGATGATCAGAGGGTTGGAGCAGCTGCCCTGTGAGGAATGGCTGCGAGAGCTGGGCRTCTTCAGCCTGCGGAAGAGAAAACTGAGGGAGGATCTCGTCAATGTGCACAAGCACCTGAAGGGAGGGTGTCAAGGGGACGGGGACAACTCTTTTCAGTTGTCCCATGTGACAGGACAAGAGGCAATGGGCAGAAATTGAAGCACAGGAAGTTCCGCCTGACCGTGAGGGGGAATTTCTTCCCCGTGAAGGTGACAGAGCACCAGAACGGGTTGCCCAGAGAGGTGGGGGAGTCTCCTTCTCTGGAGATCTTCAGGGTCTGCCTGGATGCAACCCTGTCTACCATGCTCTGGGTGACCCTGCTGAGCAGGGAGGTTGGACTAGATGATCTCCAGAGGTCCCTTCGAACCTTACTGATTCTATGATTCTATGATACAGTATCTCTTTAAATTTTGTATTTTCATGTAGGGGGGGAAGTTCTAGTGTTGGTTTAAAAACATTAAAGAAATGCAAGTGGAAGTGCTGGAAGTGCTGATGAGGTACACTATTTTCTTCAGTTTCTGCATTGTTCTTATTTTCTGTCTGGGGAAATTAGCAAATATAATGGCTGTTCAAATTCACTGCTTGACGTGGACAAACACTCTTGATCAAAATTTTTATAGGAAAAGATCTTTAAAATTTTTGTTGGGTATATATGTGTAATCTAGATAGTAGGAGCATGTGGGACCTAATTAGTGCAGTTATTTTATACCTAGGGATAGCAACAGAAGGCAGAATATATGCTTAAATAATGCAGAGATTTTGCCATGAATACCACAGTCACAGATTTCCACTCTGGGAATGACTGAACACTGTGTGAAATACCTACATAACAAATAATCTCTACAATCAAGCGAGAAAAAGCACAGTTGACTCTGACTCACAAAAAAAGCACAGTTGACTCAGTTAAAAGCACAGAGTTGACTCACACACAATCGCAAATGAAAATTACATATAACTGAGGAGTTACTCATTTATGTCAACATACTTGACCAAAATAAGGTAAAACTAAAACCTTATGAAATGTCTATAAATCTGAAAGATTTTGTTTTCATTTTTTTATGTTCTGTCAGTTGTTTTAACACATATTTGATGAATAGTTTCAGTTTCTCTAAGTGCTCCAAAGAGGGCTTGGAAAACAAAAATAGTGAGTAGAAGGATCCAGTCCATTAGGAGTAACTGCAAACATAAATCCCTGTAAGATTCTAGCATCTGTGGCTTTTTTTGTTGTTTGATTTTAAAATTTTGTTCTTTTAATAAAATGAACTGCTCAAACTTCTGTATTATAGCTTCATAGATTTATCAACAACTGATTCTGGAAAGTTTAAAGTTTGTAGTACTTTACAATCAGTTTAGGCAGAGAAGGCTATCTTTTAACTCTTGATGATGCTGACACCCACACAGTACAGATAGAAAATGAAGTTTTACTTGCACTGGCACCCACATATATAAAAGATCTTCTGCTCTGGCAGGACTTCTAAATGCTCCACACTTCCATTGGGGGTATTTATTTAAAATCCTGGTACCTCATGTTAATCACTTAGGGCCTGCTTGCCTAACCGAAGTCTGAGTAAGCTGGTGAAAAGTCCAACTGATCATCAGTGGGAGCTTCTGCTGCAGAAAGTGCTGAGGATGAAGTGCTACAGAGAGTAATTACGGTTACTGTTAGTGCTGAGTGTCCCAAGTAGCATGTTGCCAGCCCCTCTTACTAAATGAGCAATTAAATAAGATTTTATTCAAACGAACTTAGGAGTGGCAATTTCTAAGGCATCGCTAAAAACGTATGTTAACAAGGAACTCCTCTCAGTATTGAAAAATCTAAAATGCTAGAGACATTTTATATCTTCTCCAAAGCCATATTAAAGATAACTGCACACATAAGCATTATGAACATACAAATAAAAGTAGAAGCAAAGAAAGCTGAATAAGCCCACTAAAAAAGGACATCACACATACAATTACTTTTGGCAAGATAGTAGCTTAACTTTGAAATCTGATACATCATCAAAATAATTTTAATGTTGATTTAACTACTCAGCTTTAAAACTAGATATTAAAAATGAAAATTACATTTATTGGTTTATCTTCTTATTAATATCATCTCATTCACAAAGTAGTCACTCTCATTCACAAATTAGTCCTTATTTAAAATGTACAAATACTATTTTCTCCACAGAAAACATTAAAAAACACACAGAAGCACTTTTATTTACCTTTCTTCCCTCCCTAGTTCAGGTCTTTTCAGCCATGCAGATCAATTCTGCTATACCAGGGATCACTAAAAAGCAGTTTATTCTGTCTTGACTGTTGGTGGCCACAACTTTCAATTTTAGTGGTTGCACTCTTCCTTCTCTGTTCTTTAAATGTCTTCAGCTCTCCGAGCTGGCAAGAGCATGGATGTGAAAACAGGAAAATTTGGACTAGACGTGTAGGCACAGGACCATGGCCAAATCATGCAACAGAACCTCATCTACTCTACATTCACATTTCCCATTCTAGTCCAACAACTACTTCCCAAATTTTGTTTTTGCGAAGGCCAGCAGTAGCACATGTATTTTAGAATAATAATGTCAAACAAGTGAAAATAGCACAAAACTGCAATTAACACAAACCATAATGTTTTGTTCCTTTCTCCTCACCCCCTTTGACCAAGAAAGTTTTATGATCTGCACAGCACACCAATCTCAATTCTAAGATGTTACGTATTTACAGATGAGTAGACATGGAGTGCAAGAGAAATAACCATGATATTCCTAGATGCATCCTAACTACATGGTGTAAGAGGAATTAAGTACTTTTTGAATTTCTCCTTCCACCCCTGAAATTTCAGTAATAGAAAAAGGCTGAGATCATGCATGTTTTCCTTCTGTAAAGAAAATACATTGCTGTCTAAACTGTAAGAAGAGTAATAATAGAATATTTTTCATTCCTCATCTATCATCACTCAAGCACTTGGATTTGATACTCAATGAAATGAAATAGAAATACATGTGAAACAAAGAACCTGCCTACAAAAAACAACCTTGACCCAAACAGCAATGCTAAATGGAATTACTTTCCCAAATATTCACTTACTGAGGATTTAGTTTTGTTTCAGCCATCTTCACTTACATATCTCACAGAAGTGACAAAAGCCCCACTATAAGCTTGTCCAGAAAATGATCTGTTAGACAGCTTGATAACATTGTGAAGCGTATTTGAGAACCTTCTGGCATTACAAGTCCCCTGTTATCCAGTCAAGGTGAAATACTTTATGTCAATAATAGTGTCACCTAGCAATTGTTCACATAAGACTTCTATTATAACCTCTTTCAGAAGGACTAGAAATTCTATTAGCAACCATGGAAAGAGCTGATGAAAAGCCTTCTTGGGTTACTAGAATTGCCTGACTTTTTCTGCTGCATCCACACAGAAAATGGATTCCAAACTTTGCACAGCAAGAAAATGGTTAACTTAGTAATTGTTTTTTCTATATGGTTTTTCTAATGCCACCAAAGTGGCATGAAACTGTGTTACTTGGCATAGTAACAGTCTCTTATATGTGCTCTAAACAATAATACATAACTTAAATCTATTTGTGAATTATCTTAACACAGTTGCCTATCAGCCTTTTAATTCTGAGGCCAAGTTTGTACGATTAAGCAGTCCAGAGGCAGTCTGTTAAAAAAGGAAGCTGACAATCCTCTTCTCAACATGACTGTTCTATATGCACATGTGACTTTTTGTGAGCAAGAACTACCTTTTTTTGTGAATGATAACTGCGATTTCAATGGGAATTTTTGTTAAATGGGGACTACATGTGATTCTATGCATCTGAACTGCTGAAATACATTTGAAGTAAATGTCATACTACCACAAAAGTGTTGAATGTTTTGAAGCTGAAAGGAGAATGAACTCATGACTCAAGGGAGTCATGGTAATGCTCAATGGTAATACATACTAATTTTTCCATTAGACATTTTACAGCTATGAGATTACATCTTCAGAACTTCACACCTCCATCTTACATACCTCTGTCATAATGTTGCAGTGAGAGGCTGGTATTTAGGCTAATCTTTAAAATGTATTTTTTTACTGCATTAAAGGCTAGAAGATAAAAAAGTTTTCATGAGGACAGTTGAACAGCCTCTTTCCAAAATCGTCTTGGGAATTTATCAGATGAAGGTACAGAAAGAAGAACATATTTCAGTTAGAAAGGAGAGGTGTGTGTGTATTTATGTTAGTTTAGCTATAGAAAGCATCAATCATTTTACTCAGTTTGGGAAAGCATTCTATAAGGATCAATTTTCTGGAGTTGGTCTGAAGCATACAAAAGTCCTTTCGTAACATAATTTTCTATATCCAGTAGAGGCATTTATGGCAGATGTTTAATGTAAAATTACTCACAAAAAGAGCTTTATTACCAACTGTTAGGAAACATGGAAAGTAAGTTTTGGCATGTCCCTTAAAAATAACACATTTCAGGGAATTATTACTTCCTTTCTTATTTTCAGGAAAATTATTTTATTCTCCTATAGATTCCTCCCACAAAACTTTTTTTCTTTACTGCTTCCTTCTCTGAGCTCCCTAAACAAACAACTGTGCCTCTTTCAAAGGCTCTTTTCCTTTGTCTTTTAAAAGCCTGTGCAATTTGAAAATACACATGCAAAAGTGCTGGCAGTACACAGTCAGCTACACATTACTTGCTGTTGCTTTTAACAACCACACCATTAGGATATATCCTGTCATTGATCTGCATGTGCTTAAGTTCCTACTGAAATCAATGAAGACTTCTGTTGAAAAAAGCCAAAGGCTGGAAAGGGTCCTCTAATGAAGACGCCTAAGTCTATTACAACTCTCATTAGTGAAGCAGACCACACTTTTAGACAGTTACTGATGTTAAGCTTACTACATTTAACTTTGCATCAAATCCAGCTTCTGCTCTTCTCAAAAGCTTTCCTCCCAAAACATACAATGTAGCATATTTATTCTGCTCTCCTTTTCTGAACATCCCTTGAAACTCTTTGGGAACTAGGTGACTTAGTCTTCTCTATCCTTAGCATCTCTGATTGATGTGAAAAAGAAAACATGCTCCGAACAGTGATCAGGTACAGAAGCACAATGTCTCTAGCAAGAGGGCCCAAATTAACAAAGATAATCTGGATTTATACCAGTGTAATAAAAACAGAACAGGCATTTGTAAACACATATAAAGGAGGAACATTCATAATCTTGTGGAAGAAATACAACAAATAAAGAAAAATATGGCCACTTCTTAATTCCATAGGATGCTAAGTGTGAAGATTATGTCAGAAAATTTATTTGTGAATTTTCTGAATGTTTTCATTGGTATATAGCCTTTGCATGAAGGGTTGTTAGAACTGAAGGAAACTTGAGAAAGAAATGCTACAACAGTCTTTTAAATAATTATGATTTTTGTATAGGCCACTACATCATTTAGAAAGAGTCTCAACTGACACTGCCCTGCCATCTGCTACTGAAACGGCACACAGACTCTCGATTTACTAAATTTTTTATCCTGCCAGTGGATACATTGGCATGAATAGACACTTCTGTAAATAACAGATAGTGATAGGGAATTCAGTGTGTTAACAGTTTTTCTTAAGCACATTTTTCAAAATAATTAAATATTCAGGATAACTACATATTCTAAATGTTTTTCTCACGATTTTTAGCAGTTTCTTATATTAATTATGTATTTGGTTTTGACATGCGCAAGGTTAAATGAAAATACGCAATTTTTATAAAGTATATACATAAAAAACAAAGATTTTACAGAAATGAAACGTGTCGTGCAGGTGACAGTATCAGATATATTCTGTATTTTCATTTTCTGTGTACCTGCAGAAATGGATAGTCGGCATCAAACAACAGAAAAAGTCTTAAGGAAATCTGTGTACCTTTTGTGCAATGAAGCATGAAGTAATTGCATCGAAAATATAGTCTCTGATCTTGCAGACATTCCATTTTCACCACCATTTTAAGAAACTTGGTCTCCTAAATTTTAAAAATCTACATGATTTCTAGTATCTTCCACTGCAAAATGGTTTTGGCAATACCTTGAGGTACACTAGACTCTCCCCTTAGTACTTGAGTTTTAATTACAGTCCTTGGCTATCTAACTGCTCCAAAATATTTCCAGTGGATGTGGCATGCCACATCATAGTGTTATCTCCTAAACCACAACAGGTTGCTAAAGATAATCATCCCATCTTATCATTTCTACATTACTGATCTTACAAATAAGGCAAACGAATCTGAGTTTTTTGAGGGGAAAGGGTTTCAGAAAGTTGTCTTCTGTTCCTCAGTGATGCAGGCAGTTGGATGGCACACGGCATTTCTAACAAATAATCCCACTCATAAGCAGCAATATGGGACTTTGTTGCAGGCTTATCTTTCTCCTCACCTCTCCTCACTGATCTTGCACCTATTCAATTTAGAAGTAACTTAAACTTCAGCTCCTGATCTAAAGTCCTAATTTTTTGAGAAGTTCAAGAAGCAATAACCCAGGTACAGAGCATAAATGGTCTGACTAACCCTCCACACAGAAGAGAAGCCAAACTCTGCCTCTGCTTATTATAGCGTGCCAATACTGCCTGGAGCAGCAGGGGCAGCTATTCTACTTAACTGAGTAACAACTAAATACTTCTTTTCTGATATTGCCAAAGGCAACAGCAAAATCTGCTAGGAACCCCGAAGTGCTAATACTATTGTTTCTGAAGAGCATACACATGATCCTTCTCCAGCTACCTCATCTGTGCATTTTCTTGCTTGTCTTCTAAACTTTGTTTTCTGTCAGTCTGAAATGAGTATATCCAAGAGCAGTAATAGCAATCTAGCAGTCATTTAGCAATCTAGCCATATCCACACGGGAAAGGAGTGTTTCAGCTTTGCAGAGTGAAAAGTTGCTTATTGATCCAGGAGAATTCACTGTGACTATACGGTGCACAGAGATAATGGAGAACTTTGGCAATGTTACACAGATAATTGATATATAGCTCTGGAAGGGATGTGAACGTATCATTTAACTAGCACTCTCCCAAATAAAATAAAATGAAAATCAAACAATTTTTGACACTCCTTCAGCATTTTAAGATGTCTGTAAGAGTTAAAGCCCTTAAGACACATGAAATTTTTAAGGATGGCACATGTAGTATAGTAAGAAGTATACATGCTCTTATACTGCTTTAAAACAAAATACATGGGTAACTAATAAATTACATTATTTACCAAGTAAAATAAACATGTTCTGAAAGATTCTTTCCTAGTATGTTACACAATACACAAAACCCAGGCAACATCTTTTCCAAGGCAGTGCTACATCCCCATTTTTGCAAGACCTTGGAATATTCAAGAAACAGCATTAAAATACATGCTGTGTATTAAGCACTCCTAAGACAATTTTCCCATTTCACTTCAGTCTTTACTATAATGTTTCTGCCTCCGACAATTTTACTTACACAGCCACAAACAATGTCTTAAATCTCCTTAAGTGCTCTGCAAAAAGCTGTACAAAAGATGCCATATGAGAACTTTAAATAAATGCCATTTAATAAATTTTATTTGTAAGGTGTATTTCCAGAAAGTGTCTCTGAGAAAGTACAGTATCTCTAGGATGATACAAGGTCAAAACTAGGCTAATCTTTTTAACTATCATACATATACTGGAAAGATAGTATTAAAAAGTATGTTTTTACTGGTATCAATTCAAGTTATTATTCTTAAAGGAAGATTATATTTTGGACTTTGCAATCAATGAGGTTAACATTATCTGAAAATCAGTATCTTCTATTCTTTTTTCTATCTTTTATTTTTTAAAATCATAATGCTTGAAACCACTGAAGAATCCCCAGGAGAATACAATACCTGAGTGGTTAAATACAGAGAGTTGACAAAATGCAGTCTTCCATGTGAAAAAATGGTATTGCATTGGTTTGTACCTTTATAAACACTTGCATTATGGATGCTTAACAATCAAAAAAGGTAATGGAGAAATACAGAAGGTATGAGATAAAGGTGCAGTCATCACAGTCTCCTGAACATAGTATCCACTTTTACCTCTGCTTCTGTAAGATGACAGAGGACTCTTATCTGCTTTAGATGCCCAGATGACCTGAAGGTACATACAGCTATTCATCCAGTTGAGAAAAAAATAAAAATAAATCTAACCAGATGAATGTTTCAATTTGCAGTTTCCCAATTTTCAGATTATATCCTTCTAAACTGAGGTTAAAAAGATGCTTTTCTTCAGCTCAACATATAGATATAAACCCTTCAATTCCACCCAAACTGACTTCCTAACTGTAATAGATGGTCAAAGCATTACACAATTACAGTACAAGTGTTGGGGTGTGGGTGTGTGCGCAGGCGTGCGCGCAAGAGGGAGGGAGGGAGGGAGGGAGGGGGAGAGAATGTTACAGGACGTTAGAAGGAAAGGCTGCTTGTGTATGTCATGTGGCTGCTGTATTATGGGTCAAGTGAAACAAACCTGGAGCTTGTTTCCTGAGAGCAAGTTTGAAAACTCATCTTGAGAAGCCTGACTGCAAAGTCAGTGAGCAGATACAAAAGAATACAAGGAGTAGGGAGTGTGTACCATGAGTCTAAATAATTCTCAGACACAAAAAGATGACTTTCCTGAGGGGGGCAAGGAGACAGTCTGGAGTTATTCAATCAAGATCAAAGAAAGCTACTGAACTGCAAAAGAGAACCACAGAAACTGATGCAGGGAACAGAGAGCATTTTGTTTTCAACATTGTTATCTCACCCAGCTGATCTTGTTTTCATTTACATTTTAGTGCTGTGGTAAAAACCCAGCTGTTGCTGTATGAAGCCTCTGATATGCTCACATTGAAGGAAGTGGGACATTTCCTTCTAATAGTTCTGGTCTTAATCTTACTACAATTCTTAAAAAATAAAAAAAGTTGAATAGTTAAACGCAAAAGATTGACCAATTCCCACTACACATACCTAGCGGTATGATCCTCATAACTGCCAACTCCACTGGTGTCTAACAGTAGAGGTAATTAAAGTGCTTCAAGTTTTACTAGTGTATTTCCTTACAAACATATTAAAAAAAAATCAATGAAAAAAAAAAAAAACAAACAAGAAGAGCTTGGTGACCTGAACATAATTTCTGACAGATTTTTTTGTTTGTCCCCAAATGAAAAATTACCATCCTCATGCTACCTTTTGAATGGTATTTAGCCTTTGAGGTGCCCTTTTTTTTTTCCTTTCCTTTTTTTTTTTTTTTTTTTTTTTTTNAGGATATAGACTGGACCTTGGAACTCCTCAATTGCAGGCAAATGCCCTAAGTAAATACTGTAAAATATAGTACATTTCTGCTTGGGCCAATGAGTATTTAAAAGCAAAATGGAACATACAGCTGGAAAGAGCTTAATATTCTATGTATTTCACAAGCAACTATGTCATATAATCTCTTTTAGAAACTTAGCAAATTCTGTTAGAGCACTGAGGGATCAGAGTGTTCTGTAGCTCTTCACTTCAAGCATGCTCTTTGGAGATGAACATTTTCTGAAGCAAAAAAAATGATTTCATTATGAATTTCTTGTATTCTGAGTGAGTTAAACACTACAGAACACAGATATTTATTTTGATATTTAAAAAAACAGTGTAAAAAACATACAGATGTTTAACTATGGAAGAATATATAGTATAAGAATATATAGTATCAGGAAATGTTACTCATGCTATGGCTTGTTACAGCCACGAGGAGATTCCCACAACCTGCTGCCCATTCCTACTACTTTATTTTATTTTATTTATTTATTTATTTATTTATTACATATGTTTGACTATTTGTTAGGTGCTAATCTGGGTATCATTCTAAGGTGACTAACTTTTCCCATACATTGCATATAGAACATAAATCAGAATTCAGCAAAAATGTTGATGTAGCCTTTGTTATTGTGCCAAACATCCCCAAATTACAAAGGTTTCTATCATTTCGCAAACTACAGTACAATTTATTGGATAATCAGTTTTGGTAGCCACTGACTCCCCTTACAGCAGACACAAATATTTCATTTTCTTTCCATGATCTCCTCTTACACTTTTGTATGATTAATTTGTGTGTTTAAAAAACTGGTGTATTAAGCTGATTTTCCTAAAACTTATGTTATTAGCATAATCTCTATTAGTGACTGGCACTAACACAAATGTATACATCTTAAAGGTGTAGAATATCAAAAAATATTGAGAGAAATTCAGCCAATTTAATACCACTACTTCATTATTTTTTTTTTTTTACTTAAAAGCACTGTAGTCCTGAATTTATTTCTGTCTGCCTGTATAACGAATATTTGACATATTTTATTTGTATGATAAGTACACTCAAAAGGATGCAGTTTTGGAGGAAATTTATGCACACATGAATACTCATTCAATTATTAGTGGTTTCATTAAATGTAGTAAGTAAAGCAGTAAGTAAAGTGGGTATTTTGTACCAGATCAGTATTTAATGTGGCTTATAAATGAATAATTAACTATTTTTGATGGAGTTATACTCACTAATTACATTATTTAAATTTACCAAGCAACTCTCTCAATTTCACAGAACTTAAAATAACCACTTTAAACATGACTTTGCAAATTCTTATCCAGGAAATGTCAGATGATCACAAGTTACCCTAGAAGAAATCAAATGACAGGAAAGTAAACGGTATTTCGTCCAAATTCTGAAGCCTAGCATAACACTGTTTCTATGAAATGTACTGCTCAGTAAGTTGGCAGGTGTTCCACGCTTAGGAGTTTGATCTCCTCTATGCAGGCTGCTCTTGCAAAGGAACAGAAAACTGAAAATTCACATTTATGAAGTTGTGTAATTTCCTCCATGGATGTGATGAAATAATATCTTGATAAAAGATATATGTTCAACTTAAAAATGAACAGATATCAATCTCTGTGGTGAACACTGCCTTCCCCTTCTACCCTACAATATGCCTTAATAGTTAAGGCAATTACTGAGTCCCACTGCCCCAGCAGAAGTTGCAGGTAAGGTCAGGTACATAAGACCAGGACCCCTGAGCTGGTTTCACAGGACCTTCAAAGTATTGACACCATAGTTACTCCCCTCTCTCAATAGAAATGTATCTGCAGTGTCAGTGAAGCAAAAACTGCAGAGAAGTAGCAGAAAATCTTCCAGAACTGCATTTCAAAGTTCTCTTGCTCATCTGCCAGTTTCTCTGCTTCTTTATCTAGACAGATAAATAGGCTAAGAGGACTCTTAAAAATATTAAAAAGCATGCCAACATTTATCAGAGATAATTACTCTGAAATAAGATATTAAAAAAAGGATCGGCAATATTATTTATTACTAGTCTGTGTGGCAGAGTGGAAAAAATTCTGCAACAGTATAAACCAAATGAGTTATAAATATTTAAAATATTCCATTTATTAAAGTACAAATAACATTACATGTTAAGAGCACCCTTATATGCCTTAATGCCTTACAAACTCCTACATTGCCATCTGTCTCTCACATACACTAATTAGTCATAGAAGAATGAAAATTGGTTTGTAATTATATACTGAATTCCAGCTTCTTGACAGATAAGCCTGCTCTATGTGTGTATGGCTTAAGAACCGGACAGGTCTGTTGAAAGGGAAATACAACTATGGGAGAGTGTCTCTGTGGCAATTAATCAGTTTTATATACACATACACTCCCTTTTGGTGTTTCAATTCTGACTTTATACTGACTTCTACTCCATAAAACTTCTGTAAGGGAGTGAAAACTGTCTCGACAAAGTAAGAGGCTGAAAAATAAATGAGTAGGCTTTACAGRCTAAATGATGAAGAAACCTGCTTTGAAGAAAAATAAACTACTTCAGTACATTATCCTAGCTGATTCACTTAAATTCTCCCCAGCACTTTCAAAAAGATTCTCTAATAAATCAAACACAAGTAAGCAATGAGCAAACAGTGTATATCTGCCTCTGAGCATCCAAAATTATTTTATTCTTAAAATTGTTTGTTTGTGATTAGTTGTATTATAAAAGATGCAGAACTCCAGTATTTAAACACAAAAAGCTAATATTCATTGCAAATCCATGCTACTTTGCATATTATGAGCATGGGATCAGATTTCTAGAAATAAAAATCTCAGGGGCAGCCTGATCCCATGTAAAATAAACAAATTATATTGTCACCTTCAGAAGATATAGTTAGCAATTTTAGAATCAGAAGTCATTTGGTTGGTAATTGATATTGTTGGTTCAGTAAATATCTGCTCAGTGATCAGACTGTTGTCAACAGTCAAGATTTTTCAAGAGTCCAATATTGTCCCACAGCATAAAAAATGGCTTACAGTCTCATATGGAGATCGTTACTGTATAAACAGTTCAACATATAAGTGTCTCTAAACATGTGAAAATTCCATTCAGACTAATGGGATGTCCTCATATATTTAAGGTTACTCAAAGTTGTTGTAGGATCAAAACTAACAAATTTTGAAATACAAAAAATTAACCTAACATTTTAAAATATAATCAGCTAAATTAAGACACATCTTCAGATACATGATTTATCTACCTATAGTGCGTTAGCGGAATGCAGAGTTGAGATTCCCAAAATAGAGCTGAAAAAAATATTTTGGAATCAAAAGCAGTTTGGATTCCTTGGCAAAGTAATTAGCCATGTCTCAGCAGATATGATGTCTCTTCACTTACAATGCATTATGGAACTGAAGGAAACATCATCAGCACAGTACTACTTCATGTAGGCAGAATTATTTCTTTACTTAAACCTTTCTTCTTAAAACTAACTTGTCACTGAGTGCTCTCTTACAGATCAGTCATGTAAATATGCTATTTGTAATTGATGTGTTATGCCACAGACTGTAAAGTCCATCAGATAGCTCAAAGCTAACACTGTCGCTTCGTAAGCCAGATGACCGTCTTTTGCCTTTCTTTCCACAGTAACAGAAAACCCATCACTTAGATGAGTATAAATACAACATAAAACATGTCATGCAGATTTGGGCTCAGATTCACTTAAATCCTGTTAGTTTTTGTTTATTATTGCTACCTTATCAATAAAAACATAAAACAGAAATCACATATGGGGACTTCTTTTTTTAATCTGGGATTTGTATTCATGTATTGACCTACAACCATTTTCATAAAGTAAATTCAAAGATTCTTTCAAGGGAATGATAGTTTGGAGGCTGTAAAATCCGTCACCTCTTTGGGAGCAACTTAATTTGTGAGCTGAAGTGCGTTTACATTACAAGACTAGATCAAATTTTGTACAGAGGGTCAGTGTATACATAAGATGAAGATGTAATTAAGGAAGTATGTGTCCATTCATTAACACTGGCAAGAACTATCAGACTAATATGACATGAAGTTCTGATAAAAACCAGTACTAAATAAAATTAAGTAATGTTCTCAGACAAGAAAAGCTGAAGCAATGAATTCCCCTACACTTCTAAAGAAATAATACCATCTCAAGTACAAACCTTGAAATAACCAAAGTGGGCGGCCTATTGAATAAAGCTGTAAGACATGAGGTTGTCCTAAAAGAAACAGGTGAAGGGTTAGCAGTAAAGTCTACACTAATACCGAGCTCTCTCAGGATAAGCTAACTGCTTTATCTAATTACCAAGACTGAAACAAGCACAGACAATTTGGGGAAAAGAAAACACTTTCAACATCAAAAAACGTTGAAAAAACACTTTCAGCATCAGAAGATAGTAAAAGAAACTAGCAGTAGCCCTATCACTCTTGCCACATGACAACCACAAAGATGGAGGTACTAGCTGGATAGGTTACATTTACAGGAACAGTTAGTGATTTCCCCAGCCACATCCAAGTTGGATGTTGTGACATACACCTCCTCAGCTTGTACAATTACATGTGAAAGGTATGTGGCCTAGGGGTACATTTTATGAAACACAGGTTCAGCATAGCTATATATTTAAACAAAGTAAGAGCTGAAAAAAATTGAGTAATTCCAAATCTGATTGCATCTGCTGCCACACAAATATACATAATTTGATCTGCACCACCCCTTGATTTAAACTCAACCAGAGATGGATTCACAGCTGTCTGTTCCAGTCAAACGGAAAAAAAAAATCTAGCTAGAGCTAAACTACTGTTTTTCTAACAGTTTCAGAGAGACAGTAAATCATGTTTTTTTTCTTCACTTTTGCTGCTGCCTCCTGTTTATACAAAAATGCATCACTACTTACATTATATTATTTGATAAACCTGCATATTAACGCAGTGACTTAATTTGGGTATTCTGTATGTCAGCATTCTCCCATCATCTAAATACTAACAGGAAGCAAACAAAGTAACTGTTAGTTAAATTTATCACTGTACCACTAGATATCCAAGATAACTGCAAGTGGAAATGAGTGTTTCCTATTACCTTAAAAATTAAATGTCAGAAGAAAAACATTTTCAACATAACTTTGTTCTTTTTCAAATATTAACAGAGACTAGAAATACTTGTTGGGGGGTGTAAGATGTATATCGTAAAGTGGATTTCATTTACCTATCTTCTGTTTCGTAATAGCTGCCAAAGAGAATAATAAAGCAGAAGCCAGTTCATAAACAAAACACATGAGCATCTACATATGTTGCATAGGAAACTGAAACTAGGGGTAACTTTTAGGACTCAAATGTATTCACACAAAGATACTTGATAGAGCATTTACATCCTACATATTTACATTTTAAGCATTTCACTTTTGTTTCATGTAATTTCATGTGAACTATGGTAGTGTTTTTTCCATACTAACATACCAACCTGGTATATTGGTATCTAAAACTTGTTTTTGAYGCAAAACAAATTTACTGCCTACAAATACAAAAGAATAAAGTCTGTGAAATAAAGCAGGACATAATTAGTAAAATGTTTCCAGTGAATCTAAGTCTTTAAGACAAGTTAGGAAGAGTCCAATCCCCTTCTTACAAGGTAAATGTCCATTTAATCTWACTTTGGAGCACCTACCGCGTAACATGATCATGTAAGTGGAGAAACAGAGATGAACTGAAAGGCTTCTGTTCAAAGTTTAGACATCTAAGTTCAGCTTAGACATTTAACACAATATTCCCCTTGAGCAGCATATTGTGAAACACATCTTGAAGTACTATATAAGAGCCCAGATTTTGTTTCTTGACCAATTATATTGCAGAAATATGAACAGCTGTTAAGTAAAATATTAATTACTAAATTAATAATTGATTCAGTATTAAATATCTCCTAACACCTAGGTTTAACTTTACCCTGACATACAGGAATCAACTGTTACCTGTTTAGTTTCTGGTCCTTGAAATAATTTTATTAGAAGTGTTCTATGGATTCTGCAGCATTCTGTCACCCAGACAAGCTACAAACAATAGTAAGTTGCTCTACAGAAATTTCTAGCTTCCTTAAAGAGAGTGCAAGAGGTACAGAACCAGTAATTCTAATTCCGTCAAAGAAAAGGGACATATTCTCCAAGAACTTCCTTGACACCCAGACCAGGAAATCCTTTCTGACAGTTAGCTGAGCTGCTCAGGGAAAACCAAACAAAACAATCTGATATGCTGCCTTCCTTTCTTACATGAAATGCTGGYAGACTTTCAGCCCTAGTACTTCCATAATAAAATTCGTAATACTGCCAAACTGCCTATGTTTGAAAATGCTTTAGATATATCTGGATCGCAGAGGGAAAAAAACATTTAAGAAGAAACAAAAATCTATTGTTCAGCCTCTCTCTTCTATCTATAGCGAGTATAAACATACCTTTGCATGTGCACCCAAGCATTAATATATGCACCTCTATGATGGCACATTAGTATGTAAAATAAATACATGAAAAACAAACCAGCATGACTGAAATATCTGATATGTACTGCAGTGACTGTTCTAATAGTACCAAGGATTTGTACCCTGTAGTAATTCTATTTGCATATTAACGAAGTTGAAGGACAGATGCCACTAATTACAACCTACCCACTCTGTCCAGCGTACTACTTTCAAATGCACATAAGCAGACCTCTTAATTCCATTATGCAAATGATACTTAAGTACAGAAATAAATTCCAAACATTGGCATCTAAAGCAGCATACTGGCAGGAGGCAAAGTAGTAAATATATTCAAGAAATGGAAAATAAAGATTATTATTCAACACTCGAGTAATCGTTGGTGAGTAGAAAAAAAAATTTTTGTTTTTTCTGGTGTTAGTTGTAACAGAATAAAATTTCCAGAATCTTGCTAAAATGTATTAACCAATCTTTCCAAAGGTTTCTAGCAGCAATGGTCTGATGCAGAGTATACTGAAGTAAATATTAAATAACTGTCACGAACACTAGAAAACTAAAGACCTAGTTCTCAAATAATGTGTAAAAATATTGAATTGATGTTAAAAAAAATCTGGTAGTATAAAGATCTGCTACTAGAAGATATGCCTTCTACAATTAGTGGCTAATGTAAAGTAAATAGTTATTTAACATTGTAAACATTTATGAGTGTTTTGCATATAGCTCAACATAAAAATGTGAATGTTAATTCTTCAGTGTACTACTCCAGGAGAAATTGAGGTTTATTCTAATGTCATTTTGCTAGAGTAAAACAAGAGGGTTAGCATGTGTCAGTGAATTAAACCCAATAAATCTGTATTAAAAATAAATCAAGCTTCTTGAGAAGTATCCATACCCACCTAGTAACTCCATTCAGCAAGATAAATAAGTAAATATAGAAGCACACATTTTGAAAAAACATCACGTTGTCAGTGAAGTCTTTTGCTAGTAACTCTTTCAGTTAACATCATGGCTAGGAACTTGTATTTATAGTGCTAAGTATAAAAAAGGTGAAAGGAGGACTTTGCTTCAAAGTGTGTAACCTGTGTGTAACCTACGTGTAAAAACACAGTCAGTAAACACTGACAGGCAGTGAGTATAACAAGATAAAATACTCATATTAAAGGCAGAGACAAGACTTAACATAATGGTGGAACAAATGCTTTGGTCAATATCAAAGGAAAAAAACAGTGCTCAGTAGCTGAAAAGACAATGATACATTTTTGAAAAAAAATTCTGTAAAGTACAGCTGTTGTAGAGGGTAGTTTTAAAGAATTATACACATCTTGAAAGGGAACACTCTAAATGAAGAGTACCTGGAAATAAGTGTTGAATTAAGACAATTCAGCATTTACAGTGATTTGCTGAAAAGGAGAATGTAGAGAACAAAATTATTTTGTCTAGGGGTCAGGGAGTGATGACTCTACTACAAGATTTACAAAGACAACGCTATCATGTGAAACAACACAGGAAGCTGACAATCAGGTTCACACGCAGCAGAATGTGATGAAGGTGCAAAGATGACAACAGATGAGTGTTTCCAAGAAGTAATGGATTCAGCCAGGGGTAAAAACCCGAAAAGGAAGTATGGTGATATGCCRGACTTGTGAAAAGTAACAGAAGGCAGAAGGAAGAATTATGAGAAGGAATTTTTGAGATTTGTTCTGTTACTAGAAAGAGGTGAGTATTCTTTATTAAGAATTAAAGAGTATATCTTAAAGTATGATTTGGAGTAATACCACACTTGGCAGGAACAAGAACACTAAACTGATCTGAAATTGAATAGTGTCCTGATGGGAGCATGGAAAAGTTCACTTTCCAGTTGAAATAACTAATGCTATTGGATTCCCACAAAAAGAGATTGGAAGTGACAAAGTGACTATGGCAGCTACTCAAAAAAAGGCCACCAAAGGCTAACGTGACATTCAGTGGAATTTGCTTAAAAGAGGTAAGAAAGGATATTAAAATGGAGCTAACACTAATGAAATGGAGCTAATCAAAATTGCGTTTTTTGTTTTTCTTTCTAAAGATTTTCAGTCTTTTGGAAACTGATGCAAAAACTAAGAAACTATATATGATGAAAGGGTAGCAGGAAAGGAAGAGTAAATGATGAAAGAGTGAGTAAGTCTATCTTCTGGATACTGAGTTATTTACCTAAGTGGTCTTTCATTTCTTTCTCAAAAACACTTTATTAACAAGAAAAAAATCACTTTAAGACTTCATCTTAAACTTGGTTTCTCTATACAGCAGTTTAAGCAATCTTAACAATTTAGACCTCATTCAGAATTTAAAGGACAAACTGTCCTCATCTGTTTCAAATCTGATACATGAATCCTATCCCTATTCTACTCTTTACCAAACACTTTGGATGAAGGAGTGACTTAGTAGAATTACTTGAATTAATTACAATTTATATACTCCTTCCTACTATTTTACCTATTCTGCAGTGTGTATACTTTACCTAGCTCACTAAAAGAATTCACAGTTCTCATTTTGTGATTGTCTTTCATCTTCACTGAATGTAAGAAAATCGACAAGGTGTGCTTACTATAATTCCCTCTCTAAAATTCAATAAATGAGAGAGAAAATATCACTGGGATTTTCTGTTTGCTTTTCATAAGATTATGCATCTTATGGTTCTGAAAGGAATACAATAGCTGTGATATTATTATCAGAATAACAGAATAAGGTAGAAAAGATGTTATTATTAACAAATACATGTATAAACATTTTAGGACTCGTTTTGGAGGATTTAAACACTTAATAAGCAAGAATAAAAGGATGTAAAACTAAAAAATGAGAATTAGCAGTATGTTGTTAATAAAAAAAAGTTGGACTACAATAATCTTCTTTTCTTCATCTAAGATCTTAGATGGTTTTGATCTTAGAAGGGTTTCACTATAGTAATAGACTGTCATTCATAGTTATGAAAATCTGTCAAAGAAAATACTGCTTTTCTCTCATGATATAAGGTAATTGGCAAATAAAACAATCTAATTCTATTAGTTCTAATACCATATAGATTAGAATACATCTGCAAATATGATTAAGTCAATTAGGAAAATAATTCAGTAATTTTAATAATTTATTTCTTCATTGTAAATTAACATTTATCATCTAATAAACATAACAGATACAATTTTCAGGGAGTTGAATGAAAGATTTATGATCATTATTTCCAAAGGTGTTTAGCAGTCAGTTGTACCTTCATGGCATTCACTCTTCTTAGATAGTTGGTTTGCTTTACCAAAGGCCATAATGCTAGGTGAGCTATTTTGAAGTCTTCCCTGCAACATACGCACATATAACTGTACTAAAATGAACAACTCTAACATGATAAAAAGGTTTCTCTTTTCTGGAAGAACAGATTACACATGCAAAAGTCACTTTACTACACATGATCCTAAATCTTTCATAGGGACTGCATGATGATATACAGAAATCCTTCAGCTGCTTTCCTTGATTTTTATGTAACTTTTCAACTACTTAATCCAGTAAACACAGCACAATTGTAAGGCTGCTTTTACTCTTCAAGCCTTCAAAAAAAGGAAATCTTGCCAATATTTGTAGCTGTTCCTTTGGCATATGATGGATAGTTGCATTTTGATCACTTAAAGACTTTCTTTTTTGATATCCTCTGGTATTTTATTCCAGAAGCATCGATGTGACCAAACATACTAAAAATCTTTTTCTGATTCCTACAGTGGGACAGAAAAAACCTTTGATAGCATTCTATGTCTTAAGCACCTCTTTGCGCTCAAATGGATACAAGCTCTCTGTGGTTTTTTTTGGATTAGAAAGCAGTAACTTAAAACAACCTGCTTGGCAACTTTGAACTGGTGATGCATGGACGTGCATGCATGCATRACACTTTTGTCACTAGCAGCTTTAATACGTTCTGATTTTCTCATTTTGGTATGTTTTTAGGAAGCACTTATGCTATGTATACATAAATCAAAAGTATATATTTTAGTGTGTATTCTTTTACTGTACATCTTTCTACAGTTTGTCTTTTACGTTCTCGTACTGCATCTTTGTATGCCTTGTAAAAGTCACGTTTGCACATACTAAAGGCCTTAGGAGAGTTCCAATTATGCTATTAGTGCTAATTCATATAGTATTCTAAATCCTTTTTAAATAGTGTACCATCGTCAACTGAGTTAACATTTTTGTCTTTATCAAAACAAATTATAGTAGTCACACAATATGTTCCGATCACTAAAATATTTTTTAATATTTCCTTTTTCCTCACCCAAGTTCCTCTACTTCACCACCTTCATCCCTTTCCAAATAAACAGCCCACCATTTTCACTGTTATCCATTGGTCCTGGTTTTGACAACTTTGTAGTCTTACCTGATATTCACAGTAAGATGGTCGCACTGGTCATTTCTACCTTGGCCATCTATTCTGTTAAATTCAACTCTCTCTTTTCTGGCAAAAGAGCAAAGTATCTTTGCATTCCTGAAGTTGCTGTCATGTTAGCTGTGCCATAAGCCAGTACTGTCCATTTGAACATACATTATAAAGTTCTCAAATAACTGTGTTTATAATGTATGGATTTTAGTGCTTTTGCACTATACTGTAGCACAAACTCATGAGACTCTGCTAGTCAAAAAGATTTATCCAGTATTCCATAAGGAGGCATAGAACCAGGAAGAAAACTGAATACTTGTCACAGATATATGCTACAGTATCACTGAAAATAAAAAGTAACTTTATTAGGAGAGATGAGGTTGGGGGGGGTTCTTTTCTTTTAAACAATTCATTTCCATTGTATACCAAATACAGCAAGTTACAGCAGTAAATCATGAACAAACATGTGAAGATAGCTGGTAAGAAACTTGAATTATGCTTGTCCAAGAAAGCAAAGCTGCCATACTGTTCCATAATGAAGACTCAAGGCAATAAATAGCTTAATTTATAATAAGAAGGTACTAGAATATTCACTTTCTAGAACTAGTCCACTGTCATGTGATTCATTAATTATCTCCATTTGATCTCTTCATAAATTGTAATTGAGTGCAGATGAGATGTCAAACAAAGGTGCACAGAGAAGTAAAATGTTGTACTTGATTATGCTACCTTAACTCTCTGCACACACTAACATCATCATGTTTAAGAAAATACATGTAAAGAGCACAAGCTCTGTTTATCTCAGAAATTTTGACAACTCAAGCTATTATTCCAAAGGGGGCTTAAAATCACTCAAAATATGTTTCAGCACACAAGCTGGAGGCAATCTGAATTAAGTGAGTTCAGAGAGCCTAGTAAGTAATTTCATTCTATGGTGGTAATAAGCAGAAGCATATGCCTGGCGGGTTAGTATAGGAAAAAGAGAAAGAAGAAAAAAAACTTCATATACACTAGGAACATTTTAAGTGATCACAGTGATGGCCTTACGTGTGTAACACTTTGCAAAGGTCTCATTATACAATATCGAAATTATTGATTATTAGCTGCAAAAGCACGAAAGAACCAAGCTCCCTTAAGGACCTGTAAAGGACACAATAATTACTTGTCATTGCATCAGTTTTGTTACTATTTTCCTTCCCATTTCTGAGCTATTTACATAACATTTAGATTTTTTCTTCTTTGTAACAGAGGTAAAGCAGCACTTATGATCCTAAATATTTTTCAAATATATGACAATTTCAGTTTTAAATGGTTGGGTCCATCAGCACCCTAGAAGTTAAAAATACAGTTTAAAAGTTCACTTTTTATTTAGCTTGGGATTTGCTGACTGAAAAAAAAATGTCTATTCTGTAAGCTGGATACCATACAATGCAAAAAGAATTGAAAAAAGGAGAAGATGAATACTAAACATAAGCTAGAATACAAGTTAGAATATGGATGGCAGGAATACTGATAGTTCTACGAACAGGTTGTGTGCGTTAGGATATTTTTATCAGGGTTTTTCCTTATGTGTTTTTTCCATCACAGTGCCAGGTACTACTACAGAAGCTATTTACTCCAATTTTTAGATGGAGGCTACAGTATGGCAGAATAAGTAGTGTAACACCTTATAAACACCTTTTATTAAACTGCTACGTTCAAGTACAAGGTAACTCATTTCCTCATTATAAAAATAAGATTTCTTGATTAAATGGGTTAATGAATTATGATAGTTAGACACCCTCTTTTAAGAATTTTATTTAAAATAGTTTGCAAGATGCTGAAATAATAAATAATATTGATAGCTGTGACACTCTAGTAGACTATCTTTCATCTGCAATACCAAAGATCACAAAAATTAAGGAGTTTAAGATCATAAATACTTTTGATATCCCTATTCATGACAATTTTAATGACAAGTTCATGATAAGTTTAATTATCAATTAATGAACAATAAAGTCCACTCTTCCCCACTCAGAGGTGCAACTGTTCCTTACTGCAGCTGAACAGACAGCAATGTTTCTTAACTTAGTTTAACAGTACGAGGTACGCAACACATTGTTCAAGTACTCTATTATAAATGATTTTTTATCTCCTCACCTACCAGATCAAGAAGTTGCCTGCAATGCAAGTTCTTAATGAAATTTTCGTTGTAAAATTTTAAGCATTGCCCTTTGCATTCAAAATTAGGCAACTGAATAAAGGGATTTCCATACCAATTTTCTTTTAACTAATTACAGTGCTTGGTCCTTTTTTCTTTAATTAACCACACTGACTGAAGATTAAAGCTCCTAGAGGCTCAGCATAATCTTCAAGGAACAAACACATTATTTTGTGCTTACTCCTCTCAAGCTGGACTCATGATCTGGTTGAGCACTATGTTTTTGTTTTTCATTTCAGTTACTGTTATTCTCCAAATTCTCTACCTCAGAAAACCTCCATCTTTTTTTTTCCTTGAATGTCTACTTAACTACATTATGTAAACTTGCCTGAAGTGCATTTACAGAATGGTTGCAGCATAGTGAGATTTATTTCCCTTTTCTGCTTGTTTCTCCTTTCCCCAACCTGTTGTATTTCTCCATTTTCACACCATTTGTAATAAAAATTACACGATAGGTTCTTAAAAAAGGGGGTTGAAGACTTTTTCCTTTTATTTCATTCAGGAAGTACAGATTGGTAGAACAACTAGTGATGGAAAATGTTTCACACAAATATTTATTTTGCATATGCAGCTTTCTGCTGCATAATAGGGCCAATTAGCTTTGTTTTTTTCCTTGAGGACCTGGACCTTCTTTTTAAAAGTATGGACACTATGCTCTATTAAGGCCACAGTTCATGCATCCCACATATAAAAATCCTGATACATCTTGCTTCTCACTTGTTACTTAGAATAGAAAGGAGAAGAAATATATACATAAATGAGGCTCTGACATACAACACTCTCTTTTCATTAGAGAATCAAAAAAATCATAGGTACTATCTCAAAAGTCTTATGTAGCCAGAGTCATATTTGCATAGATTTTTGTTGAAAGAAGAGCTACAACATAGTTACAGTAAAAAAATAGCTATCAAGTATGATACTAGTCAATGTAAAGTAACAGCTATATTGGTTTAAATTGGAAGAAGAAACTGAGTTATCCTTACATCTATACAGTCATAAAAACTGCACTGCCTTTTGCAACACCAAAATCTGATCTTATTCCTACGTAAAGCTGGGCAAACCAATTTTGTCTGGTTATTACGAAATCCTCCCTCTTTTTAGTTCTGCTTAAAGTGTGATTTGCATTAACCCTGAATACAATTGTCTGTAACCAAAATCAGAGCTGAGACATTCTGAACAAATGACTTCATATTGACATTTGTGTGTTAAACTCTGAGTAATCAGACTGTAAGTTTCTCAAATGAATGCCAAAAACACTTACTGATTTGCAGTAATGAGTTAATCTATGCCTTCATTTTTAATCCATGAACAATAATAATATTGCATTACTTCAAAGTAGCAGTGTGAAGAAAGAGTTATTAATGCTTGTACAGTATTTAAAGACCATTGAGCTGAAGGCCACAAAAAGGCCATGAGAAAAATCAGTACTTTAGTCTTCAGAGAAGTAAATATGGCAAATTCAGCAAATTAATAAAGAGAATAAAATGAAGCAGCTGGTTAGCAAGCCCTGTCCAGTCTATATGCTGATCAGAGTAGGAGTTATATAAAAATACTTAAGTGATTATGGAATTAAAGACTGCATTATAGTACATTTATAGGAAGCAGGAATGGAGATTTGCTTTGGCAGATTCACTTTGGCAATCTTAAATGTGGTATTTCCTAAATTTTTAATACTCATCTTTGCTACACTCATATTGTTTTAATGTAAGTTTTGTATTCAAATCTTGGTAGTTGTCTGTGCAACTCTCTCCTTTTATAAAGAAGAGCTTTTAAACAGTTTAAAAGCTCAGATAATGTGGAAACTCAATTCTAAATGAATGAATTACAGTTTTTTTCTAGAATTGTCTGCTAAACTTCATAGTTCATGTCACATTACATACGTAAAGAATTTCATAAAAAACTGTTGAATTACAAGTTGGTGTGATATGTGTGTCTGTGCACGTGAGCACATGTGTGTGTACGTATGTGTTCAGTTTTCAGTAAAAGTTGCATGTTTTGTAAACACAGCACGTTGAAAATCCAAGTTTCACTCTTAAGACTCGCAGATACACTTACGTATGCACGTGTATTTGTAAGCATACTTGCCAACTCTGGGACATTATCTGCATAGATTTAAGTTCCCATACAAATAKTTAGATTTGGACTCTGTGATAATGTATAAGAAATACTGAGTAGCACAATGTAATTTTGCTATAGTTCTTCAGGCAGTAAAGAAATATAGTGGCATTCCCATGGTATCAGCTCACAAACATGGTGAATAACAATCAAATGGAGCATGTTTAATATATTATGTCAAATATACATAAATTAAATGTTTGCTCTCCTCATGTAAAGAATTACTGCTTTTCAAAACAAGTATTCGTTGTTTTTCAAAACTACAATATTCTCATTCATGAATGTTCTACAGTATCATTTTTATTTCAAAGCATTTTTCCTTACTTGGCTCTGGAATCCTTATAGCAGGCTGAAGTTAAGAAAATAACATGATTATGTTTTCCTTTACTTCAAGCAAAAAGTCTTTAATAGAAAATAGTTTTAGAATCATACAAAATACTATACTGATACTACCTGTGACAGCAAGTTCGTCAAGAGAAATACAGATCACTATCACATAAAGTTGTTTTATGAAACACTAATAATAGAAAATTAGACTTATTAAATAAAACGGTTTACAGTACACCCAGGGAGATTACCTGGATCATGACAGATGAATAATAAACTGATTTTCCATAATTAGTGAAAAAAATAATAAAATTAGCGCTGCAATTCATCACTCCTTTGTCAGTGATGTCAGAAAAAAAAATAATTCGAGATGAATGAAGCCTGACAGATGCGATCTCCACTACCCAATAAATCTGGATATTTACTGAAACATCTCTATGACTGTAAACACTGTTCTGAGAGATGACTCAAGTCACACGCGAAATCCTATCAAGAATGAGATTTGTATTTTCTGGTGTCTTTCTCTCTTTCCTGTCTCATTGTCTATTTGCTGTTCTGCTCTTCCTTACTTCTGCTTAAGGCAAAACTTGGTTTAGGGCAAGACTAGAAGGCAAAAAGGGAATTTTCATTATTTTTATATTACACAGAAACATTTAGCAGGAAAGCAGAGAAATTTGTATTACTGATATTTTATGCTCATGTACAATGTACATGTTCATTTCAGTCAGTGGTTATTATCAACTGTCCAAATATCATCACTCAAATCTTAAAAGGAGGGTTTTATTTTTTCCTTGCCTAAAAATAACTTGGAAATGAGATACAAACTGAAGAAAGCATTAGTGGGGAACAACTACTGGGGATTAATGATGGAAATTATTTTCATTCTTTGGAGTACCATGCTAACTAATATGGTGCTAAATAGCTGACAATTGTGGCCTTGCTTATTGGATGTCAGAAGAAAAGATTATTAGTCACTCCTGTAAATACTGAAAGAAAAAGAGAATCAATTCTAATATTGTAATTAAATAGGAAACATAAGACATACACCCTAGCCTGTGTTTTGAACCAGCCAATGGCCTCATGTGATGGAATGCTGAACTTCAGCTCACGCATGACTTGCCTATTAACATGTCAAGTTTTTATCCACATTCAATGTATTTGCTCATACTAAGATCAACTGTACTGTTAGAATCCAGTACTGCATCTGTGCAGACAGCTGCTAACTAAAATCAGTAAGAGTAAATTTCTCAATTATCAGCCAAAGCTGATAATTGCATCTGCATTTACCCTTTGTGGAGGGTCCCTAAAGAAGATCAAATGGCTTTTAAACTAATATAAAAATCCTCTCTTGTCCTCTCATTTTGGCATTTTAAAAATAAAAATTAAACAAGGCATGGTAAATTATCAATCCAGAAACTCAAAAAGAAATGACAGGACATGGAATTTAGCCAAGTTTTCAAAGAGAATTACTTACTACCACTTTACCATATTCCAGAAAACAAAGGAACTTTCAAATCTAGAGCTATGTTTTATGCAAATACAAATAAAACAATGCTATATTAAAAAAAATGATTTGCTGAGTGATTTATTTCAATATAAAAAGAATGTAGAAACAGATCATCCTCCTATGCACTGAAACCTTGCTATCAGTTCAGCAACTTTCTTTGGCTTCCTGGGCTGCAAACCTATTAGGCTTAGAGGAAAGCAGTTGCTGCTGAGGTCTCATGCTCAAATTAAATATATTTCAGAGTCAGATTTACTTTTTCTGTAGTACTGGGCAATATTTATCAATATTCACATTACTCAATTTGAAAAAAAACAGACTGACATTCAATCTTACTTCATTTCCTTCATGTCAATCCACTTCCTGATTACACTGTTTAACTTCTTGAGAACAACTGAGTCCATACAAACCAGGAGCAATTACTGCTAGTTGATGGTCCTTTTTCATTATTATTACTTACACATGAAATCAGATGTGGCAGTTCAAGCATTTGCAAAACTAGGTTCTTACCAATACTTAGCTTAGAACTTAACTTCCACATCTGTTACAATCTGTGCTTATCTCAACAGTGCATTAAATGCACTGTAGGAGRAAAAAAAAGTCCTAGTCATTTCAATTATTCTTTATTATTCACTCAGAACAGTGATAGCTGTATTGAACTATCACAACAGTAGTTTGTGTAAAAAGACAGGTGACTTAGACAATGCTACTGATTCAATGAAGCAGTAACATTCATAGGCATATTTTCCTTAATTTCTTAAGCAAAGATTATGTAAAAAGGATTACATGCATTGTTTCTGCTATTTGAAAATAAAGCCACTTGTACCATAACTGACTTCTGGTATTAGCCAAAAACATCTCACCTATGTAATATCATTATCTGTTTTGAACTTAACTTATACACTATTCCTCAGCGCTGGCTTCTATTACAACGCTTTTATCCAGCCAAAATCCAACACAAAAGCAAATTGTACTGCACTGAAAAATCTGTACTTTCCTATGACAGGAGCACTACCAGCAAGGGAGGAGAGCAAATGCAAGAAAACACAAGACAGCAAGAGATGGTTACATAAAGATCCCAATTTGGAGAGCAAGATTGTCAAGCTTTGATTTTGATTGCCTCCTTTGGATATTTTTTTTTTCTGTGTTTTTTTAGACAAGTAGACTTGTAATAATAAAAAAGGCTTTCAAGATCACCCAAATTTAGCAGCATGATCAGGGAATAAGGCAGATAGCTCACGGTCCTCTCCAGGAACCAAGACTGTTACTTCTGCTGCATCTGTCAACATAGCAGTTCTTAAAGCAGGGTAGAAAAAGTTTTATATTTTGGAACAATTATAAATTTCTACTAGTCCCTCATTTTTATGCAAATGCAAGAAAAGAGTAAGGTTTTCTGCTGTGTTTCCTCATGAACCTGACAATACTCAGTGCTAATAATATACTGTGGGATATAAAACCATGATCATAAATTTTCTTCTTTTTTCTATGTTTAGAAATTAGACGGCCTCATCATCTGACTAAAAAAAATAATTATTTGTTATGCGGGTGATTCAATACTGAAAGTTTTGTTTAAGCCCAGAAGGTAGACATTCTTTTCATGCTTTAAAGGTGAAATGCTTCTGTGTTATGTAATGAGTCTTCATCGCACCTAAAAGAAGATGCATTTGAAACAAAATTATTACTTTATGCAGCATGCTAGTGTTTAGGGAGCAGGGAGGAATCCAATCTCAAGACAAGTTTCTGAAATCGGAAAGAAAACAATGCAATCGCTGAAAAAGCAATCAGATACTTTCTTATGCTACGTGAGTTGATTTTTAATAGACATAGCTGTATCTCTCAAGACACAATTTGGTATCAAATATAATTTCTTTTCGTACAAAGAACCTTAATATGACTCCTTCAGAATTTCAGAAAAAGGATATTTACATTTGAGATATGTGAGAAAAAAAACATTAAAAAATGTAAAATCCATTTTCTTACTTCCCAGCACGAAAGATGTATTTCGGTATTAATATATCTATGTAATCAGTATTCATTATTATTCCTGTTTTAATAGTCCTTTTGTCTCCAAAAGGTATAGTGGAAATGTTGTATTTACATCATCCTTTGAAGATAGAACAGTAAACCTCAAGATATTTTRCACTTGATCCTATCCACATTAACATGAAAGTTAAAATTATCTGGACTCATGAGTTGTGTAGAAAAGCTTCATGAAGTCTGCTATTATTTTATATGAATGTCTTCTTTATCTTACAAACTGCTAGTGACTAGCACTTCTGGAAAAGCATATCCAATTTACAGAAGCCTGAATTCTATTTGCATCTATAACCTTGGAAAAGAATGACCTATAATCATTTTAGTTCCTAAGAATCATTAGAAAGACTGCTGACTTTTGTTCTCATTTACATAAAACATATAATTTTTTCTTTTCAGTCATAATTGATTTTGTAATTTCATATATTATTATCTTAAATAATAAATTATCTGAAAGTAATATTAGCTTTTTTATTGTTCAGATGCTGACATACTGTGATGTTTTATTATATTTTTGCAAGTCTCACAGAAGTTAGAAAAAAGATCATGCTTAAAAAGAAAATAATTTTACTTACTGCCACTGTATGCTCCATTGTAACGTATTTTTTAAAAGGTATTTAATTTTAATATGTGTGAAGATAAAGGAGCTCATTTAGTATTAACTTCTGTTAACGATAAATATACATTTCTTTTGAAGTAATGAAAGCAGTCTGCTCCTTATTCTCCAGACTCTAGTCAAGCTAACAGCTGTGATTCAGCTCATTTACTACACTAGAAGAAGACTACTTGTTCTTTCGAAATCTTTGCAGTATCAAATTCCATTTCGTCCTACTCTCCAGAAAATTCCTTCCTTCTTTTATGCAAATTTTGTGGTTAAATGACTTCACATGTAAAAGACTCACCATAAGTAGAATGATGAGCACAGCTTTACATCCATAACAGGACTGGAAAAATGAAAATTAAAAAGTACATGAAGAAAATTCTGAATTGCAGTATTCTGCAGCACTGGAATGATTATAAAGGATTTATAATGTAAAAAATAAAGCAGCTATTTTAATGTTAATATTTAACATTAAATATTAACATTAAATATTAATGTTAATATTTAACATTAAAAATAAAATCAAAGAAAATTGATAAAGATATCACGTTTGAAATGTAATCTGTATTTACATCTAAATTTAACTTAAAATTAATTACCAAATACAGCAGGGCAGGGAATCCCTATTTCTACTGTCCAGTGGAATAAGAAATAAATCCTGTTTTGAAATGTTATCTTAATTTTTGTTCTGGAAAAGAAATCTTCATGAAAGATCTATTATTCCTGTTTTGTTCAGTAATTTGAGTCTTTATCATCTCTATGCACTGCTAAACTACACAAAGACCTCCTTGATCCATTCTCTACAACATATTTCTCATCTACCACACAAACATGCGTAATATAATTCAGTAAGCTTTAAAAGAAAGTATTACCATAAACTTTATCCGAGATACTCAAATTTCCCAGAATCAAAGTTAATACAGTATTATTTTTAAAGTGCAGTTGAATATATATTTTGTGTATATATATGTATACATGTGTGTATATATCTGTACATATACACACATAAAACCCAGCACACGTATATTTTTATATATATTCATATATATAATATATATACACATATATATAAATTCCATAAACATAATTTTTTTGGTGTTCTTAGAACACAAAAAAAAAAAGTAAGCCAAAAGATACAACATAGCCCTTCAAAACCACAGTTAGCTCTTGAATTGCCTGTCCTATTACAAATGTAATTCTAAATGGAAATCTTTAGAATTAGATGTGTGGGTATTTTTGTCTTGGAATACAAGATAATTTTATTTTATGTTCTACAGCAAACTGATTATGAGTAATTTTAATGAGGGAACTGGATCTAGCAAGTAATTTGTGTCTTCCTCCTAGTATTTTTATACCTCAGACTACAAATATCTCCAAAAATCAAGTTGTTAAAGTTTTCATTTACATACATTTTCATATCTCTTCCTTAGAATTTCTGGCTTGGCCTGTGATATAAATGAATAAAATTCCACCATTGCCATTGAATTAGTAACCAACTACTGCACTGGTTGGCTTAATCAGTAGTAAGCTGTGTCTATCAACTACAAAAATTTGAATAATTATTCATGGGGATGATAATGTGAGTAATTATCATCCTCTAGGCACATGTGCCTACAGCTCAATCATATAATTTTACAATATTATATTATTATATATATTTAAAATATTTTAACTAGTTTTAAATTTTGAAATGCTTCACTATCATGATCTTACATGATCTCTCTGCAGGAGGCCCCCAGATTCCCCTTTCTGATCTCAGTTCATATGAGATATTCAGTGATATATTTACTCAAAGTTTAGAGATTCACATCTATTCCTCCCTTTCCTATGCACTGTTCAGTCCCTACTAGTCCTTTCTTCAAGCAGACATGAAAGTACATCAGAACATAAAAATGTAGATATTGTAGCTCTGCTGTGAAAAATGATACAGGCATCTAACTGCAGGGAACAGGAAACTGAACTGTTAATCGCAAATGTAAAGTAAAGCATGTACCGACTCTTCTGTAAAGATCCACTCTTCTCCAAGAGGGGAAAATTTAGAAGAATAAAATCCTCTTAAATAAAGGAGTTATACACTGAAAGGATGAGTGTGAATAAGAACAGTCTTGGATAGAATGAGATAATGATTACCTTTGTTATTTATTCTGGTAACTCATCCAAAACAAAGTAGTTTCACCTATAATACATAGGTGAAAGCATTTTGTCTCTCTTTATTCTGAATTTGAAAACTTCCGGAATTTACTAATTTTTCTTTAAATCTACTGCTTCCCAAATGTAATATAATATTACTGAATTCCCTCAGTGGAAGGCAAACAAATCATTTTTGAGTTATTTCATACCAAAGAGGTTTTTTTAAAAAAAAAAATTAGAAAAGTTTTTAAAGTTCTTATAGGTCTTACTCTACCATAAAAGATAGAAAGTCTCAGTCCACAGGTTGAATATGGTGCAAGATTTGATTATAAAGTGTACTAGATCCAGCATTATTTTGCTTTATGTCCAACAATATCTTTAGAAGCAAAATATTTATTCCCTAAGTGGATTCTCTCTATACATATCTTTTAAAAAAAAGGAAACATAAGAAGATTTTATAGCTTAAACGCTTTTCTGTTCTTTCTTATGTCTCTTGCTGCAATGCAATAAAACAAACAAATCCCAGTAGAATCTGTCAGGAACTTATTTGCTCCAAATATGTATCATTATGTAACTTGCAAGCACTTTGAAAGCCAAATAAAATATTTATATATTTTTGTTGGACGTCTCCTGAGTTTTATCTCCTTTCTTGCGTTATTCTTCTTACATAGTCCTCAGCCTCATATTTTGTCAGCCTACAAAAATACATTAGGGGATAGATAAATAATGCATGGAAAAACTTGTTACTGGATCAATATACTCTGAGATTTTAATCAAATCTCTCAATAAATCAAAACACAGAACAAAAAATTCTGGCAAACAGATCTCCAATTAGTTTATGCTGTAGCTCTAATTTACTACTGATGAAATAAACTGTAGTTCTATGCACATGAATTAGACCTACTCCTTAACAGCTAGCAACTTTTGCAAAGAAAGGTTACATTTGTGGTGATGGCTGAGCTTCTGCACTTCTCGTAATGCATTTATGCAGTATGAAAAACACTGATTTCTCCCCCTCCAAATGCTTACCTAGCCATTCTAAAAGGATAACAACCTTTTAGACACTAAATATCCAGAAAATAGTGCTAATATGGTGGCAGAATAGAGAGGAGATGGTGCAACATCAGATATTTTCAATCATGATTGAAACAAAACCGAAAATAAAAGCACTGTAAATGTCAAAACGGAAAACGATCATTCCTTCCTCACGGCTCAGAGTGCATCCATACCTTATTTTCCTGCATACCTAACAAACATTCCTGCATTCAAACACTTCTTTGAATATATAATAATTAATTCATTGAATACAAGTTTCTGAGTTTGTCGCAATAAAAGGCTGTGGCAAAGTTGTCTTCATAAATCCATAAAACTCCAGAAATGTTTTAATATCAAGGTTTCAATATTCACGGTTCTTAAACAATTTTATTCATTCTTTTAAGATGGATTAATGATGGAGAAGCACAAGCATACATCTAAAAGTAGGTAACAGCCCTCAAAAGTTCAATAATTTGTCAAAATCTAAGGTAAAACATGTGTTCCGCATTTACAAAATACTAAGTCTGTTTTTTTTTTTTTCTTTTTTCTTCCAAAATGCATGTTTACATTAACTTCCACAAAGGAATCAATGTTGCACTTTGAGCAGATTAACAGAAGTGGACTCCCATGTTAAGCAATGGAGACTGAAGTTTCCTACAGTTGAGGAAAAAGAGAGGAACATACTTTCAACTTCTAAGGCCCAGTTTTCCAAAGACAGCAGTATTCAAGAGCTTCAGATGTTATCAAGGGCAGTTTTTGAAAAACTATCATGAGTGCTAAATCAAGTGACAGTCCAAAAATTCCTCTTTGTTCATGCTAAACATTATTAGCTATTGTGAATTAACAGTATCTATTGACTCTAAGTTTTCCCATAATTGGTAAAACTTCCTTTACATTATAGTTCACTTAGTAAGTAACTTAGCACGCACTTTCTACTCCAGAGAAAAACTTCCTAGAAGTATACCTTTGTCTCCATTTCCTACCAGTTCAAAACCTAATTAGATGGGTTACAACAGAGGCTTTTCATAGTGCAACTACTAGCAGTACCATTCTTCCTGCCAGGACACAGGTGGTTTGTAAATCCTGAGAGAACTGCTGCACTCCAATCCTCTGTGCTATGCAGAGTCCTGCAATCAACTCAGGAGGTTGCACACATCACTGCCCCTTCCTAATTCACAGGCAAATACAGACAAATCTCTCAGAGAGCACCTCTTCCAAGTATTCGGGGAGAAAAAGGAACACAGATTTACAGAAGTGTCTATAGTTTACACCCCTTCTTTGCTGGAAATGTACCCTTGTCACAATGTTTCAGACTGCCCTTCTGCTGTAAGCTTTCTGGAGCTTGATCTGGGTATTTTGGTGGTGGTGTTA
This sequence comes from Rhea americana, assembly GCF_003343005.1. Taxonomy (NCBI): domain Eukaryota; kingdom Metazoa; phylum Chordata; class Aves; order Rheiformes; family Rheidae; genus Rhea; species Rhea americana. The sequence goes on along the minus strand of NW_028186357.1, from coordinate 6,037,876 downwards.
AACAGTATAAACTACAGGCTCTCATTTGTTTTCACATGCAAGAACAGTGGCCCAGTTGTGCTCCCAAAAATTCCATTCAAGATGAAAAGGACTAAGCCTCTGACCTAAGTAAACTCCTGACAAGAAATGAAAACACAGACAATTACAATTATTAAATTAGCATGTATGAGAAGCTTAATAGTCCTACTAAGTAACAGCACCACTAGATTTAATGACAACCAATTAAACAAATGGAGTCAAGAACGTAAACAGGTATTCACTCTTTCCGCGATGGACACAGTGTGCACGTACTGATGAGATTTGTTTCTTCTATGCTAGATCGGCAATTTTAAAGAGGAGTCCATTGGTTAGCAAAGATACAGTAAAAATGGCAAATAACTTCAAAAGCCAACACAGGAGCACTTAACTTCTGATCTCATGTTAATTAAATTTATTAGAAATACGGACTTCAAACATACTGTAAGCCAGCAAAGCTCTTCCAATCAGTGAGAGTCAAGCATCCTAATATCTTCAGGTTTCTGGGTCTATGCTACTTGCAGCATTTGTTTTTCCCACCTATTATTATTATAAATAATATGTGCAAGTCTAATTCTGCTCACAGTATGTCAGACAAGGCTATTTCGCATTGCTTGCTTTCTGAAAAACTTTTTTTTTTTTATTCACTAAAACAAAGCTCTGGGAGAAATTTGTTTTTACTGGTTAGCAAGAGGCTGCAATCAATACTGAGAGGAGGAGAGCACCGTATGTACAAAAAAGAAGTGGAAATYTACTGCAGACAAGTACAGCTGGAAAAGGATGAGTAAAAAATGCAGAGTTTTATGAATGCATGTGCAAAAATAGCTGACACAAATGACTTAAGTTAAAAAAAAATTGCTTCTACTGTCACGTGCCAACATTCATAAAGTCAAGAATCTACTTATCTAACTTGCCACGCTCACTGTCCATTCAACTGGGGAGCTGGTGGCCAGTCAGATCTAAAAGTGAAGGACAAGGCTTTCAGTTTAACAGATTGTATAGCTAAGCATTTGAGTTACTCTCCAAAATAAGACTTTGGCTGTCAAAATAGTCTTGTTCTGTCTGTCCCTTTTCTGATATACTATGATCTTCCAGTGGCTCAAAAGACATTCCCAGTTCATTTTCTTCCTCTATGCATAAAATATAACACCATTCCCAGTTCATTTTCTTCCTCTATGCATAAAATATAACACATTATAATTCAAATTCTGTGCAAAAGATTATTATTTTTATTCATAGCTATATGCAAGTTGTTTAGTTCACAGTGGAATCATATTAATTATTCCCTACTATTAAGCAAGCATAGTGAAAAAGACTGGTGGCATAATGTTAACTGGCAGAAGGTCTGATATTTGCATTGCATTGCTCTTAAGAATTAAAATTAAACAATTTTCTACAATTTTCTTTTCTACAATTCTCTAAAATTTTTCTGTTCATAATCTCAGGTACAATAATTAATTCCACAATATACAAAATAATAAACACACTTGAAGATGAGGATTACTAAACATTGAAAAGATGCTGGCATACATTTATTCAAGCTACTGAGATGCGTTTAAACACTCCAGTATTTTTCCTTTTAAAGTTTCTTGAACCAATTTAAATCTGGTTTCAAAGTAGCAATTTGATATGGGATCAGCAATAAAAATAAACATGTATTTCACAGTTATGGATCTAATTTTAGTGCATTGATAGTACTGGTAATCTGTCTTTATTCAATTTGTCAGGAAACAAATTCATAGTCTCCGCTTTTGAAGAAAAAAGGAATCTGGTTAGGAGGGAAGAGCTTACACATTCTCACCTACGCTCCATTAGCCTGACTACCCTGAACTATGGGTTCAACAAGACACTGGTACTGTCAGTTTCAGTTCATTTCATTTTTTAAAATGTATCGCTCTCTTCAAGACAGTTTATAAAAATGACATTGATCGTGTCTCATGGATTTCCACAGTGTATTTGCCCAACTCTTCTATAAAGGCATGCTTCCCCCCCCCCACCCAACATAGGAGGTCATTGCTTATGGAAATAATTACGTAAGCAACAGTTCTGAATGTCAGGTATGAACACTATAACTGTTATCTTTTGCAAATCAAATCCCTATAATAAAGAGGCACAATGTGATGCTCAATTGATCTTCAACAGATTTAAGACTAATTCAGTAGCACTTCATGTGCAAGTATGTTAGACTTAAACAAATCTTTTCGAAGTGTTTCAAAAACAATTCTGTTGCACAGCTGTAGCAAAAATCCACAATTTGCACTATACCTTTCCCTCACCCTTCTTGTATTAATACATACACATATGAAGAGTCCAGCCCTGCAGGAACGCAAAGGTGAATTCGTGAGGCTGGATGTGAAGAGAGGGAAATCTTTTCACTTAACTAGGAAACATGATACAGACAGAATTGGTAGATAAAGGTAAAACGGATGAATAACAAAAAAATTAAAAGCTTACTTTTTGAAAGTGTAGAACTTAACCACCTTCAGCAAATGAAAATTGACTATGAATACCAATTTGGAAAAAACAGGCCAAAACCCTGGAGATTGCTCCCTACATTGATCCTTACTGAGACACACTGTAATCATATACAAACCAGTTCTACCAGGTTTCAGATTCTCAAATACAAGAAAGTTGTATGTTGAATGTCATTATCTCTAATTTTCAAAAGAAAGTGAGATCAGGTGACTATTTTTCATTCTTAGCGAGTCTCTTGAGGAATTCCTAGGCATATTACCAGAACAATTGGAAACTCTCCGAGAAATGCAGAAGAGTAAGGAAAAGATGTATACTTTCATAACACAAATTGCGCTTATATCATCAGTATTTCCACTGTAAATTCATGCTTTTAGCTATCTTGCTGATAGTTGTGCCATCACTCTGGAGACAAAAGTCTGTTCCAGTGATTAATCATGCTTGTACTTAAAATTTGGGAATTTATCTTCAGGCAATACATATCTGCATATCTCTGCTGAAATATAAACCCTTGTTAATTCTAACAGTTTATCACTGTATTTTAAACTACAGTTTGGGAGGAGGGCAGCAGCAATCTTGATGATTTAGAATTTCCTAAACTTAACTTACAGCTGAATGAAAATACTCATTTTGATAGACTGGACCTTCACAAAGTGTATCTGCTTTTGTAGACTATTTTCTTTTCATCAAAGAACAGAAATTGAAAATTACAAAATTTCTGAATTTAGATTTTGTCTTATCCTTTTTTTTTCACAAAACACTTCCTTGAGAAACACTGCTTTCATGAGTCCTGATTTAATTTATAAGCTAGTTTTTTGATAAAATGTACAGAAGTATCATTTCATGAGGACTTTCTCAAAAGACTAATATATGTTCCAGACTCAAAATAAAGTACTTCAGAAAAAAATGAATTTCATGAATATAAGTATTACAGTAATATAGGGGTAGATTTACTGTACTCAATCTCTGTGTATTCATACATTCCATCATCTGGCCCTATGAATACCACTGAAGTATTAGTGTTTGAAGTAAACATTGAAGAGACTAATCTGAGTTATTAAAACAGAAGAACAAACAGGTGAACTGCAGAAACAGTGCTCAGTAAATGTGTTCTTCTTCTATACGAAGTCCGTCTAATTTTTAACTCAACTGTTTGTAAAGGACTCTACTCAGCATGACAAGCTTTTTTGTCTATACAAGTTGTCTAATTACACAGAACTTTAATATGGCACTGAACGAACTGTCCATTATAAAAGCATCTTGTACCACCAGTACTTGGCACATTTTTAAACATCAATTACATGCTGGCACAACATTTCCCAAATGGCACATCTACTTTCACTCTTGCTTTCCTCATTCTCTGAATCCTATTACCAGCAATGGAACTTATGAAGAGATAATTACCTAATCATACATTTGTTGACTATTTGTTTTAAAGTTAATTACACAGTAATTACGTTTGTTTATTGTAGACTTAGGTATGCTCTAACAATTAGAATATCTATTTAACATACTCCGTTAAACATAAATATAACTGCTTGTATTAAACAAAAAGGCTCCTTTTCTATACATTGATATATTTTGCATGTGTGAATGTAAGAATATTACTGTCTTCCATACGCTTACAAATATCAAACGTTTCTAAACAAGTTTTAGAATGGTCTACTTTCTCTTTTTAGAAAATAGTTAGTTTGTGCAGATGTTGGGCCACACTTTCCTTGCTATTAAATACACCCCAGTATATCCCCATGCTTTTCTTTTTGATGTTTCTACCTTTTTTTCCCATAAATGCTATCTGGTTATTGTCCATTGACTGTGCCRCAAATTTTCCAAAACAGGTAACATCAGCTCGTGAACTAAACAAAGCGTTACGAAACAATGACAAAGGTTACAGTGGTTGGAGCAATTGTCAGGTAGCAAATCAGCTATGTTATAGTAAGTAAAGAAAGAGGACAGTTAAGGTTCAATTCGCTTTTCTCCACTGCTTCTGACAGTAAATTATGATAGAAGACTCATTGGGTTCTTAAAGTAGTAGAATTTAAGCAGTTTTCCCTTTCTCTGGATATGTGACCAGAATAGGTCAAAAATTACAGCTGGTGTAGTTCAATCACAATAGGAGTCAAATTTTTTTTTTTTTTAATACAGATTTTACTGGACTTTCCCTGCTCTGAACGAATTCACCATTTTTTCTGCTTCCTCAGTTTACCTTTGTCTCATCTTCAATTCCTAACCTCTCTTCACCTAACAGTCTGTCTGTGCTCTTAAATTGCTTCTCCTTTAGCGTCCCTTATGCCTTCATGTTTTTTCCCATTTAACACTAAAATTCATTCAGTGAAAGTAAAAGAACATGTATCTTAGAGCAAGTACATGGAGCCTATATGTTTTTTTTTTTTTTTGATCCTCCAATCTGCTAAGATTATTAAATAAATGTAAGAGTCTTTAGACCTCATTGTGAGATACGTAATCTCCAGATATGTAAAGAAGGCTGGTAGTACAGATGTTGAAGAATGTTGCATTTTATTCTGCAGCCAAGTACCATAAAATCTGGAGAGTGCCATGATTCACTTCTAGGTATCTAAAACTGAATCAAGTCCTAGACATAAAAATAACGGTGTATTCTGAGTTCTCCAGCTAAATTCAGTCCAAACCAGATTTTAGCAACTACTTAATTTTTAAAAAATATATGAAATTCTTATGCAATGTTTTTAAATAAAAATTTATCTTTATTCTCAGAGAACTTTCTGTGATTTTCAAATGAAGATTTAGTATTCCACTTGCCTACAACACAGCATTAAAAAATTTCTCAGCTGTCCCTAAAAGGCATTGTATTTTTGCACGCAAAACAGTTCAGAACATTTTAAACGCAAATAAAATAGCTGTTAGCAACATGGCTGACTCACTATGAATTCTTTCTATAAAACTTTTAATAATAGAATCACTGTACTATGATCATGTAGCTATTACTGGCTAATGGAATTACCTACTAAGTTACTAAGCAGCCTTTTTATTCTAAAAGTACATTTACATAGTATTTCATAAATTGCACAGAAGTTGCTTTTATGTGAATATTTAAAAATGTATTCTAGTGTGCAAAAGTGACACTTGATGGATGTATTTTAGAAGCAAACTATATTAGATCACTTAAAATATCTCTTCTTTTAGTAGGAGAAAAGTAAATCCAAAACAATAAAAGTATCTGTCTAGTCCACAAGATTGATATTCAGGTTTCTTGGATCAGTTTTGCAGAAATAACACAAACTGAAGCTATAGTTAGGATGTAGTTCCTGGCTGAGCAACTATGTGGTACAGCAGGAAAATGTTAAGCATTCTGCATGTTCCATTTCTAACCCAATATCATAACAGTGATTGACACTGAAAAGTCAGTGTTTTGCAAATATGAGTGGATATTCAAACATTTAATTCTACCCCTAAAATACAAAATTATTCACAATGAAATTGTCAAGACTCTGTTGGAAATGAATGCTAGTATGTACTAGGAATAACTATCTAGAGTTTACAACTGATATATGAAAACAAAAATAATTGTTTTCTCTTTCTCCTACAATTTTTTGGCTGTCCTGAATAAGGGAAAAGTTTGCTGCATCCCATTTGATCCAAACTTGATTATCTTAAGCTGTAATTATATGCATATAAATATATTTTATATACATATATATACACGCGTATCATATGAATATATAAATATATGCATATACGATAGCAATGCCTGATTTGAGAGCACTGAATGTTAGCTCACTTGACTACATGCATCAGTGAAAATAAATGACTTTCTTTGACTAGGTTTGTTTTGGCTTCCTGAATAGTATTATTTTATATCCTAAGTTTAAGAGTACAATTTTGCTGGGCAAAATTACATTTTAAATTACATCTTAAAGAACAAATAAAACATAAATCATTTGTTTGTTGATATTTTTCTAAGGATACTATCCAGCAGAAGTTTTTGGTTGCCCAGATAACTTCTCTAATACAAAAGCTTCTCAGGAAAGAGATGACCATTTTTGACCTCCCTGACCTTAAGAAAGACTGACAAAGTATACTTAGGACAACACAGAATCATATTATGATGCCATAGTATATTCACTTCACAATAAATAGCACGGAGCCATAAATGCTACCAGGTCTGTCACACTACCACAAAAGGGAAAAATAATTGTAATACATGCAGAAAAAATAAAACAACATAGAGGAGAGTATACAATTGAGACTCGCTATTATTCAACTACCAGTAGACAATAAGGATCTGATCCTTATATAACTGCACAAAGAAGTCAGAAGTCAGTGCAAGCTACACTGATTATCATTATAATGTATTTGCAAATATATATACACTATACAACAGTATCTTCATAAAGGATGTAAATGCAGCATCTGTAGGTTTGGTATTTACATACGACAGATCTAGCATTCAACTGTTCCATAATTTATAACCTGTTAGAGCCACTGACAAAATAAACTGTCCTATGGATGACTGTCATGATACTATTAATGGCACTGTATGACTGAACTTCTTCATTTATGATGAAATGTACAGGATTCAGAAGGGGCTGTTTCCCATAAGGTATTTAATTTCTGATGTGCTTTCATAGCTCCAGTTCGTATTCTTCACTCCCTGACATTTTGCATGTCATATGGTGAGTTTCCCCAGGGAAAGTAAATCAGCTTCTCCCCTGGAATGCAAGCTTCCTAATACCAAAAAGTGTTTTGTTTGAGAGCAAAAGTATTTTACAGTTATTATGGTAACTTGATTTTAAAAGGAAGTATATAGTTTTGAGGGGCATCTGCTTAATTCCCCCCAAAATTCTTCACTCCAGCTGCCCTCAAAGGAATAATTTTAAAGCACTCTTCTGCAAGATGTAAAAAGTGACTTCCAGCTGAGAAGCTTAGCACAGCTCCCACTGGCTTAATTGAAAAGATGATCCCTTTATTTCAGCTGGAAAAAATTGCTGTTCATGAGCCTCAAGAGTCCTAGCTTATGTCTCAGCTCTGTTAATGTAAAGGGCGAATATAAGTCCAGCTGAGGCAGTACTCAGCGATTATTTGGTGCTATAGAATTTCACTGTACTTGGCAGACACAACTGACATACTCTATGTCTAGAAAGAATTTAAGTTTCAGTGCAGATATAAGGTGCTGTGTAAACAAGCACAAAGCAAAAAAGGAATATGCATAAATGGAAACCCATCCTGCATGTATGCATGTAGTGTTGTGGGATAAGGAGGGAAATAAGCAGATGCCACCCATGGTTGCCATCATACTATCAGAGTCTGTCAGAAGTTTTCACATGAAGGTACAAAAGAAGAATGCTGTTTCCTGTATTTTGAAAAGAGTAGTAATACTTGCAACAGCCAGAGCTGTTAACATCGTCTTTATTGTGAGTAGGTTTCTGCTTCTTCAATAGTAACATTACACAGATGCAGTTTTGTTTTGTTTTTTTCCCTGAACAGGCACCACTTGCATATGCAACATACATACATACACAGATAAAATTTGCACATGAAGAATACTCAGGATAGTGAAAAACTATATTGCATTAAAAATATAGTCAGTTAAGTAACAAGAAGATTATCTACTGACTCAGATGAGAGTCAGAGAAAGGTCAGATTCCTAATGTTACAACTGATACACATATTTACAAACTTAGTCCTTTTATCATTCAGCACAGATTGGAGTAAAGTAACAGACAAAGCAACTGTACAAGCCAGGAGCTATGCCTTAAATTAACTTCAGTAATAATTCAATACCATCTCAAAGCTAAATAAGTCTTTTGCTCAATGAGATCCAAAAATGCAAAGGCTTTTATATCTGTCAAAGTATGAATGGAATGAGAAAGGGTTAAACGTTATGAAAGAACAATAAACTTCAGTAACTAGGAGTAAAAAAATCTGGATTCAACTAAACTAAAGCATCTGAAATATATAAAAAAAACAACTTAAAATGACAATTAAGTTTTAGGCACTACAAATACACATGCTTTTTATCTGATTACCTAATTTTGTAAATGTACTATTTTGTTTTGCACTCAAAAATCTAAGTCTTAACAAATATACAAGTATTTAATTACAGCAAATTATCAGCATTATGTTCTACTAATAAAAATAATAGAAGAAAATCAACGTGTATTAATTAGCCTAGTAGAAGACATAATTTATATGACTGTTTCATGCTGTTCTCCTTTTAAAAAGTGTCTTCCTTTTCATTAAGGCTGCTTTGAAAGACAGGCATCAAACGGCTGTTTATACATGTAAACTATGTGCAGCTTTAAAAATCTCTAAGTTTTATCTAGTTTACAAATACTGACAACTTCTGCACCTGCACTGAATAAAACTAGACTTTACATAAGGAATAATTATATGTTCACAGATGCATCTTAACATTAAAGTCCAATTCATTTATTTGACCCGGGAGCCTTGTCCAAACAAGCTCACTTGAGCTTTACCCAGATGGTGGCCATTTGCTTGGGCTTCATTTATTACTATTCCTGTAAGTTAAGGCAGGCAGCCAGCTGGCAAAGAATCACAGACTTTTGTGTAGAGATTACATGTCTTCATCACTGCATGGTAAATAAAGGAATGACGGTTATGAAAGTGCTAATGTTCACATCATTTATATGTTTAACCTACTGTGTACAAGCTTCTTTTGTTCCATGAAAATAACATAAACATACATTAATTGGCACAGTCACGAGTGAATGCCAGCAGGAACAGAAAGGAGCTGCCCTGAATTAGCAGGGCACTAGTGCTATAGTCCAAAATCAAAATAAAGCTCCAAACTCTAAAAGAAGCTAGTGTGGGATACAAACTGAAAGATCAAAGACCATGATGTAATGAAAAAGTAAAAAAATTCTGCAGTAAAGTAATTCTTGTTCTAACTACTTGTGAAGATTAATATGAAGCTTTTCCACCAACAAATACATTATTATGGTAGCATTACTAATGGGATATGTGAAATAGTCACATAAGTAACTTTGAGTTTTCATTTAAAAATTTTAAAGGCTTTATATTCTGTCCTCAGCATGTGTGTGGTGAAGACAGGTGGTAATGACTGCAAGAAAATGATATTCAGCTTAAATAGAAGTTTCGACTACTGTGTAACGTGACTGCTTATTGCATCTTCCATGAGAATAAAATTGTGTATATATCTCTAAGAGAATCACATGTAACAAATACGTTCACTAAGCATGCTAATAAGCATGCTAAGCTCACTAAGCATGCTATCACCATACAATTTATTATTATTATGGTATCTTACTTAAGGTAGCATTTGTTTTCATACGCAACCCACAGAGCTATGCCCATAGTTTAACAAACTCCCTCAAAAACCTGCTTACGTAAAGACAAAAGGAGTATTATAGAACTTACATACCATTAGCAGACATAATATATGCTGCCCTCTTAACCTAGTAGTTTGAAAGAGCATATGCATCTATCTGCTCCTCAGATAAAGTATAACTCTGGTGTATTATGGAGAACTTTTAAATGGTAAATATATGACACAACACTATATATAAAGATTGATTTAATAAAGATTAATTTATAATGTAGCCAACAGTCAGTATAGCTCTAAGTATCCATCATTAGAATAATAATAAATATAACCTATTATATTCCGTAAACACTAATGATGCCAGTCCCTACAACAGTTACCTTCCTGAATGGTGAATTTTCAGCTGGMAAGTGAATGGACAGCCCAACTTGCCATTAAATTATACTAGCTTTCTTCATACAACTAGCAGTAAACATACTCATTCCATAGCAACTTCTGATTGATGCTCACATGAAATTTTAAACCTGTTTTAAAGGTTTTTTCACTCAATCTGGTATTAAGAACTTTCCTTCCTTCTCCAGAAAGCCAACTCTGGCTATGAGAAATCTCCATCCAAGGTTGAAACACACAAGGAAGACTTGTAAGAGACACGTTTCCAACCATTTCTGTATTCTGCATTTAAAAGTAAGTATCTAATGTTGTTTTGAGGGCTCTTTCAAGAGTTAAGACAATTGCCTTTCAATGAGAAGCTGCATGATATTTGAAATAAAGCAATGAAATAATGTATTCAGTGCAAAAATTAGCCTTTTCATACTATGCAGTTCAGGGGTGTTGAAGTGCCTAATGCAATGATTTTGCCTGACAGAAGAATCTGAATGTGTTTGTCACTGTCTATTTTGACAGGTAAGAGGATTTTTTCTTAGGTTTATAATCTTCATATTAAAATAAACTTATGAATAGCAAATATACTGGGCTTTTTTGAATTAATGAGGCTTTTAGAGTTCTGTTCAATACACTTTTTTTTAACTGAAATCAGCTCATGAGTGTTACAGTTGAAGTTTTATTAGTTCATAGACAGACATTCAGCAGCAGTAATACCTTAAATATTTCAGTACTAGTAAATGAGATGTATTATTCCAAATGTGCCCATCACACCTGCCCCACAATGTCACTTACCTACTAGTCTTCCAGGATGGTGTCCGCACCTTTTTGAACGCAAAAATGCCTAACAGGGAAAATTTCAATGACAAATTTCTTCAGCCTAACGTACATATATGGCAGATCAGAGCCTTAACTATAACTTCACTAGGTAGTCGGTGAAGTTACACGTCGCACGAAACAGCAACACTGTCCCACATGTTTTTAAGCTATTTGCACCCCATCTCTCCCAAATCATGATCCAGACTTACTTGGGGTGCCTGGTGATGGTTTTTCCTCAGCGAGACCACACTCCTGAACCAGTTTTCCACAAGGAGGCCAGGATCACCTTTCAACAGGGTACAGCCAGCACGGCAGACATGAAAGCACGACCATATACAGCCACTCTGCCTTGGCTCCTGCCTGACCTGTGCGAAGATGCGAGATAAAACACCTTACCTGCTTTGTCACAATTTGTATTAAAACTACCGTTTTAAGAAAGCCTGGAAGCTGGGAGTGAAAGCCCCTGCTTACCACGTCGCGTCCGTGAGCTGCCGAGGAGGAGGAAGCGGCGGCGGCGCCCTCAGCACGCGCCGCTCCGCCGCGGAACCTTCCAGAAGGCTTGGGGGGGGTGGGGGGGGGCGGCTCGCGCGAGGGCTGAGGCGGCGGCGGCGGCGCTGCGTCGCCCTCCAGAGCCGCTGGAAACTGCAGGCTGAGGGGAGGCGCTGTGTCGCCTTGCTCGTTACTACAGTGGCTAATTGTTGTTGTTGACCTCTTTAAAAGGAGGCCGGTGGTCAGTTCGGGGTAGTTCCTCTTGAAGGCCCCGACTCTGGCAGTGGGGGTGCTGCCCCTCTCCTTTCGTGTGGTGGGCTCTCGGGCCGCTTGGTGCGCTTTGGCCCTTGCTGCGGGTGAGAAGTGCTTCTGTGGGGGCTTTCCTGGTAGACCGCTGTTGGGAGTTAAGTTGGAGGGCTTTCAGTATTGGAAAGGCTATGCTTAGAGGGAGTCCTCACTGCTGTCTGCATGAAGGGAAGGGTTCTCACCTCAGACATTTGATTCCACTGCTGTTTTTTTCAGTTTCCTGTACACTTTAAAGCTATTCTTCTTTTTAAGCCATTTTTGCACTGATACTGAGACTATAGGTATTAAAAAATTGATAAAATTCAGATTTGTCTGCACTAAAGTGAGCATTCATAACAGATAATGTTGCTAGCCTATTCCTGTCTGGATTTTTCTCTAGCTTTTGGTATCTACCATAAAGTCCTGTTGGTTTCTGTCAAGTGTAAGAATTGGTGAAGTTCAGCATATACTTGAATTCTTCACTGAATGTGGATGAACCAAAGTACTTGTTAATGTTTTACTGAATTAGTGGTATATTTTCAGCAGCCCTTCATTTAATCCAGATGCCATCAGTGTGAATATTAATACTTTAATAAAAAATGTAGTGTGCAGTAAAATAATCAGTAGAGATGGTTATTGAAAAATACAAGTATATATGCTGGTTTTTTTGAACTCCTATCTAGAATCTTGCCTTAAAGAGATTTGACATTAGGCAGAGCTACAGCCTTTGTCCTCCCTCCACTCCCCCCCCCCCCAAAAAAAAATATTTTTTGCAGTTACTGGAAAATGTTTTTCTTCTCATTTTAATCATTATTACTCCAAAATCTGTTTAGAAATTAAGAATTCTTTTCTCCTCACAGCTCTCATCATACTCAACTGGCAGGTTCTTGCAGTTAATGTTTTTTCAGAGCAATGAATGTGTGCAGTGTTTCTAATGGGCTCTGCTCTCACAAAGTACAGATTTATTTTCATTTTCTAATTTTTTTTTTCCTGAGTAAACTTGGCTACACCCAAACCATAAATGAAGTTTGTTGATATGTCCATAATCCCCTTACRTACTTCTAATATAATTTTGGCTGCTTATTCGTATAATGCTGGCTCTTTTCATTATCTATTTATTTATCTTCTTCCTCCTTTCACGGGCTTCTGTTGCAGGACAAAGTCTGACAGGCTTATTTCTGGGTTTTCTGAAGTCAGTACTCCATTCTCCCCCAGCTTGTTTGAGGGAGGAGGAGGTTATGTTCTAAATCTAGCATCTTACTGGGATTTCACTTTTGCAGAATTCCACGATCTTCAGCCTATCGGCAGCTGAAAACCCATGTGTGATTTCACATTTGCTTGGAGCTCCTGCTTAGAATAAAGTAAGTATTTTCCTTTAATTACTTCTCTGATCTGTGTAGAACAGTTTCACAGCCTTGCCTGCCTGCATGAAATTCAAATGCAATAAAGCTGTTGTTTTTTTGCCTTCTTTTCACACTCATTTGTTACTCAAAGATTCAGATGTTGCTTAAACTTATTTCATATTATCTTTTGTGTTTCTGATTACTTTCCCTTGACAGGTATTTTACTCCAGGTTACTGAATTTAGTTTTCCTCAAATTCTGTCACTATTACCATAAGCTGGATTGTGGCAAGTACTGTCATCTTCAAAATACTTGAAGTTGCTGCAGTTGCATCACAGCACGGTAGTCATCTCTCTGCAGCTCTGTGCAAGCTTGTGTATCTGTCTCCCGGATTACTTATCTCTGAAGCCAAACTTCTTAATATTATGGTTCACAGGACTTCTTTAGCACAACCTTCTTGCGTAACATTGAAAGAAAAAGATTTATTTTAAAGTTCGAAGGAAGTTTTAAGCAAAAGAAAAATGGAGTCATTAAATACAGTTGAATTAGGGCTTGTAGAATGTACTTGGGTGGTTGTTTTATCCTGTGTCTTTATCATATTATGCAAATACAGTCCTGAGCACTTTAGGTATGTTATTAATTTCATGCATAACTACCCACTGGGTGGTGTTTTGGGATGTTCTTGTTTTATTTTGTTTTTTCTCAAATCTTGACATACTTTTTTGAGCCAGAAGTTGCTTTTATACGCATATTTATATGCATACGCATGTTTCAGTGAAGTTGAAGCCCTACAGAAGTCCCTTGAAATTGCTTTTGTCTTTGAAGACTTTAGCCTTTTTTATTTAGCTTGATCACTTCATTTTCAGGCAAAACTTCTGTTTTGCTTAAAATATTGGTGTAAATGTTTCTATAATATCAATGGAAATGTTTCAGGTATTTCTACTGGCATGGTAACAGCCCCAGAGGGGCTATTACCATCACATTGCAGGTACTGGAGCTATTACAGTGTCAGTGTCTCATATTTCCATTGATGTGGTAACAGCCCCATAGTACTCATTACAGTGTCAGTGCAAGTGCCTGAGTGGTTATGATGTCAATGATAGTGCTGTTTTAATGTCACTGTAAAGTGATTGTGCAAAATTCCAAAGCTGTGATGAAATAAGGGAATTAGTTTTAACAAAATGTTCTGGAAATTCAATGTAAAAGGTTTGAAAGTGAGCCTCAAAGAGAAAGATCCTTTGCAACCTCTTAGATATGTGCCACTGCATATAAAGAAAGGGAAAAAATTACCTGTGAATTTGCAACTTCTGCTGCACTGTATACAGGCAATATAGTATAGAGATACACCACATCCACAGCTGTTACAATAGAGTGGTAACCATGGTCTTTACTAAAATATACCAAGGTGAAAATATCAGTCATGATACAAGTGAATGTTGGAACCTTAAGCATATTGCATTTTATTTTTCATCTTATTTGGGGTAGATACGCCAAATTCTGTTCAGTTAATGTTTTGGAGATTGCTCAGCTGGGATCCTAACATATGATCTTTGCACTGCATTTAAAGAACCCGTCGAACTAAGCCTTTTACTTGGTGTTGTTAGGTAGTCAGATGAACAGGATGATTCAAACATTCCTTGCTTTGCCAGATTTGTCTGTCTGACTAGACATTTTGAAATAATAGAACTGAAACTACGGGTTTACATCAGAAACAAAAATGTATACTTTATTTTTATAGAACTACCCCTCCCCCGCAAAGTATTTGTTTTCATCAAAGCAGAAAATATAGAAAAATGTACTAAGAGTAACCCTAGTCTATTTCTACGTACAATTTCCAATATTATTAACCATTTTGACTTGTCTTGTGGAAATGACTCATACTAAAGAACATAGATCATGATAAAGATTCTCAGATACAGAAGATCCAGAGAATCTTTCATATGTGTCACCTATGCATTTTTAAGATCCGGGGTTTTTGTGAATTATGTTTGATTATATACAACACAATAACCTGTGATGCCATCACATAATAGTTGCATCAATCTGCACACTCTATGTCATAACTGTTACTACTTTAACTTAGCATTTGGTTACTGAGCAAAAGTAATCCCAGCAACCGTTTGCAGGTTATACGGGGCAGTAAAATACCGGTGGTCAAATAATGGTACCTTTTAACAGTCATACAGAAAGTAAAAGAATATACTAAAAGGAAACAGTCTGCACAGTGTGGGGAAAAAAAAAACAAATTCAAATTAACTGTTCAAGTTAATCTTCTATCAATTACTTGTCTTTAGTAAGTTTTCCTTACAAGGAAAATATATTCTCTTTTAATAGACTATTAAATGTTCCCTCTTATTCCTAGGCTAGCCCACATGAACGCTTGTAAGCTATACTCATTGGCCATATATTTTTTTAATCTTTCTTATAATATCATCTTGCTCATTATTTAAAATTTTCCATTCAGTTACTATTGAAAAACATAGCCAGACTTCACTGATGTTGAAAACGTCCTCATTACTTAGTTTAGATGTTTCAAAGTCAACGCTTAGTTAATACGCTACAAGGTTAATTGCCCTTAATGTTCTATTAGCAGGAGTGAGATGGCCTTTTTTCTATTTAAAGTAAATATTAATATACATGTTTCACTCTCTTATTTTCCTTTTTTTATTAATACCTAAAGTTGTAATAGTTCTAGGGTTATAGATCAGCTTTTTGTACGTGACCGCAATTATTTTAATTCAATTAACTTCTAGTTTAGTTAGTGTTAGTTACGTCTTCATTAAAACTAAGGTTATTTTTTGGTCTCTGTATCCTAGATTTCTTCATTTGCAAGTTAACCAAACCCAGGGTAGATGTTTTTTCAGTGGATCAGTAACTCTGGATTCTGATGGAAGACAATCCAGTGTTTTTTGGATATTCCTGCACTTAAACCCAGAACTAGGTACCTAATTTGCGCCAAAAACCCCCACAAACTTTATATACATCTAAAATTATGCTGTCTCTTTTAGTCAATGTTTTGCTTGCTTTTCATACAAGATAAATTTTGTATGGGATACAAAATGCAGATTCAGAGAGATGAGCACAGTATGTTTCAACACCTTTGAGTTGTATCATTTGCTGTTCAGTACTTGGGAAGTGCCCAGATTTCATTCTCAATCTCATTAATTTGTTTTTTACTGCATTTTTTTCCTGTCTGAATGTCTAGTTCTATTTAAAAATGACAGTTGGCTCTTGAAGCTGGGTAAGGGAGTGTACTATTTGATTTCTTGCTGTTGTCCACCATAAATTGATTTAGTCCTTCTTACATGCACTAATAAATTATGTAGATTAGGCTTTTAAAATTATTACATTCTCTAACTATCACCTGGTGGTTTTATACATTCTGTTACTCCCTTTGCACTTTAGGCTACAATTACTTTGCTGGACTGATAGAATGCTTGTTCTTTTTTGCCATCTGTTCTCAGAAATCCTGAGGTAGGAATGTCAAAATAAAACCACTCAGTGTAGGGAAACTCATTGATACTGTGATGTCTGTAGAGACAGATCCTCTGGATCCTTTTCTCCATAGTCTGCAAGGAGTGTTGCTTCATTTTTTTTTTTTTTTGATTGAAAAAAACATTTTAAGACATGCCTCAAGGAATCCATTAAAAATAACGTAAACTCTTTAACTTTTTTTACCAGTACAGATTTATATATTTTTTTTTCTGGAATATCTGTCATACAAAAATAAAATATATATTTTGACAATTCATAAAACAATGACATTGTTATCTCTAGATGCAGTCAGCCGTTAAAGAAACTTGTTTTGAAAAAGAATGACAAACCAATTCTGAAGCTAGGCAGAGACTAACTACTTTCTTATCTTCTCACACTTTTCTGAACTTCATTAGCTTGGCTCTGTTCCAATTGAGTCACCTAGCTTTGGTCAGCCTAGAATGTGGGCAGTGCTGTTAGCTTTAATGTTTTTTTAGCTAATAGTGGTGTCCCTTGATGCTGATGGGTACTTTGCAGCTTCCTGTTTGGGTTTACATCTCTTGTTCTGGTGTGACTTGTTGCTGGGCATCGTGCTGGTGTGCATTGCCAAATGTATGTGCTTTATGTGAAAGGAAGGTAATATGAAGATTTTAGTAAGGTTTATGAAGTTATAGTGGAGTTGGACTTCTGATATCAGCTTCAGAAGTTCAGCATTGTATAATGGGATCAAAGCTGCTTATTTGGAGTAGATTTGGGGTTTTTTTTGTTTTTTTTTTGTTTTTTTTTTTTTGATGCAAAATATCCGTGTATCTGCTGACATTGGATTTCAGCTGGTATCTCTCACTAATCTGTATGATTTCAAGCTAGTGAAGTCCTTTTTGTCTTTTTATATCTTTTTTTTTCCCCTACCCCTTTCCTCACCACATAGAAACCAGGAAAAGAATCCCTATCTCTAGGAATTATTTAAACTGAAGTTATACAAGCAAATGATAATGGCAATGAAAGTTTTGTAGTAGGTAAGGCATTGGCTGCTGTCATGTAGATTAGTGAAGCTAGCTAGTAAAGATCTCTTCTAAGCTGTGCTGTTAATTTTCTATAAGCAAACTGGGAGCAAAGGAGTATCTTGCATCTCAACTCTTTTCTTTGGGGTTTAAGGGTAGCAGGACATTCTCTAGTCTTGGTATTTCAAAATGCATTGTAAAGCAGATAGACAAAGGTGGCTGCTTGAACAGATCTTGGCCAGAGCTAATGGTACTGATTAGGTAAAATTTTCACTGAGCTTGAAATAATGTCACTATTATTTGGTGGTCTTTCAAATTCTATCAAAATTTTGTTCTCTTTGCCCCCCACCCCGTGTAAGTGATTTCCATTTGAGCAAGATTAGTAGCAAAGCTCATGTGATTTGAGAATGGGAGGGTAAAATAAAAGCACTGGAAAAATGAGAAATATGGGGTCTATTATAGAAAATTAAAGATATGCCTATTATAGGAAAAATAAAAGGAAGTAATTGAAAGGGGCTAAGGCAGCCCAGTATCATTTAGCGTATATTGTTTACTAGTAGTGTAACCCTCCCTCTTTTGATCGCTGCAATAAAGCACCTTTTGCTGTGCTTGGAGAGGCTCCGTAAGCAGAATATATGGAACTAAAAAGTGTAAATATTGGTAAGTACACACAATATACATAGCCAGGTATCTTGGTCATCCTAGCTATATATTTGTTCCACCTTCATTATATCAGTGAAAGTCTCCACTCTCCAGGCAATCATCAGTTAGATCAGAAGATTTGGTCGCTATATTCCCTTGGAATGGGCAAATTCAGAATGGGCTGACTATCCCCCTTTTAACAATCTTACTTTTGTTTGTATCATGGCTTCACATATTTTCTCATAACCTGTCTCAACTGGTTGTTTTTCTCAGAAGTTTGAGCCCAGGTTGCACTGCTGTGAGGTATCAAAACTAGGTCTTGGATCGCAAACAGTAATCCTGCTAGGTACCTAGACCCCTCTAGAAGGGGAAGGGTGGCAGTTGTAGTAAAATCATTAAACTCTTATCACTGTCTTCTCAATGAAGTATCTTTAAGTAGGCAAGAAGGGGTAATTAAGGTCTTTTGAAACCTCTGAAAAGGAAGAAACACGATCTCTTCTAAAAAGAGTTATGAGAGACAAAAGATGTTGAAAGTGCTACCAAGTGCATAACTAAGCGCTACCAAGTACTTAAAAATGGTGAAAGGAAATATGATGGTAATAGGGGAAAGAAAGTATATCGGAGTAACAGCAAAGTAGAAGTGTCAGCTTTGATATTGTTTTATATGATGACCATGCAAACATGACCTCTGACTTCACTGGTTTGGGGGTTTGATTTTTTTGGGGGGGGAGCATGGGGGGAGTGTTTCAGTTTAATTAGACAGTAGTAATATCTGTCACGACTTTTTTCTCAAACGTATAATAACATCATGACTGATGTTCAGCATAAACAGCCTACGTGAATGTGCAACAATGGTTTTTGTCTTTTCCGGGCTTTGTAAGTCTTTGCTGTGAGATATATATATGTGTGTGTGTGTGTGTATATATATGTAAATTAATGAGGTTTTTGTATCTTCATGACTTCCTGTGACTTGAAGAAAGTAACTTAAGTTCTTTTGTGGAACTTCCTTTAGACTTATCCTCTCCTGTGAGTGATTTCAAAATGGAGCTGTGAGAGATACCTTGGTGTACTTTTTGCAGTGGAATTTTAAAAAGTCTTCTCTTAAAAAGACTGCCATTCATAACATAACCATGTGTTCCAGGCATCTCCAATTCCCACAGCTGAGAAGTGTTTTGAAATTTMTGCTAGCTTAGTGAAATTTTCTGCTTCTACCATTTACTAAAATCCTCAGGAACAGTGAGCACACATGCTGTCAAACATTAGTTCAGTGTTGATCCAAACTTTAGTGAGCAATTGGCTGAAGTTGTTGCTGTTTGGCTGGGGTGTGCTTTGCTCTAGGACCCTTTGGTGTGCAGAAACAGGAGTTAGAGACTTGAGGTGCAGTTCTAAAAGAGAGAGAGAGACCTGGGCCAGTGTATGTTTGTATTTTATGTGCCACTTGGACATGACTCTTCTTAGATAGCCAGCTTAGATAGCTATCTTTCAGAGAATAGGTCTGACTAGGTAGGAAAGTAACCAGTAAGTTTGTTATTCAAAGTAAGTCTTTGAAGACCTGAATCTAAATGTGTCACAGGAAAATAACCCCAGTAACAACTAAGCAAAACTAAAGAAAGAACTCAGAAGCTGAATGTACATATACTTACAGGAACCTGTTGTAAGACTACCTTGCTGATTATTAGCTTTTTCTTTACATACCTAGAGGTGAAGAAGTCCTGTTCACTGTAAGCAAGTATTTACCTGCATTCTCACATAACAAACCCTGAAACAGTCATTTTAAACTTTGTTCTCTTAGAAGTGTAGTGTTCTAGTAAAGTTCCACTGATTATTCCTCACTGGAGCTAGTTCAACTATTAATTAAAATACAGGAACGCAACCCTGTCTAACATGCTGTAGGTGACCCTGCTTGAGCAGAGGGGTTGGACTAGATGATCTCCAGAGGTCCCTTCCAACCTTACCCATTGTGTGATTCATTCACAGTTATTTCCAATTGCGTTTGCTCTTAATACCTCTGCTAACTGTGGCTGCACCACTCTCCATGCTATTCAAATGTAAATGTTTGCAATAGCAAACCTTTATATATAATAGTCTTGGATCACATTGGCCTCCAAGCCTCCCACAATTTTTCATTCTTATATACCCACTATTTAACTGTCAGTCTGTATTGACATATATACAGATTGGGCTAGGCATGATTCGTTCCAAGGAGGTGCAGTTTTGAGTGATATCTCATGCTAGTGCAGTAAAGCCAGTGAGTAAAACAACAGGTAAAGATGGCATTTTTGTGAGGAGTGGAGGAGGGCGGAGTTGTTTCTTTTTTGGGTAAAAAGGCAATGAAAGTGTCTATGGTTTAGGTGTAAGGATTACTATATTTTGTTGTTTATTAGTTCCTGTTGCACAACCTCAGAGAAGTTTCCAACACACAGCACAGATGTAATTGTGTTTGTGGGGAAAGGCAACAACAAACATAAATGTGGAAAACAAATCACTGCTGAATGACCTTGGAGAGAAATGCCTGAGGCACCATGCCGTGGCAACTGACACCATTAACGGAGACTGTTATACTTGGGTCTTGGCATAATCAGAATTTAAAGGAATGTTTCACAGGGGACAGCTTATGGATGTCAATCTTTCATGGAGTTGTTATGATGCTGTGTGTGTTTGATTGTGTGAGAGCAAGCAAGATCTACCGAGAGGCATATCAGGAACTTTAGCCTGAGGTATGAGAAATCTTGACAGAGTAAAGCAGTRTATGAAGAGCTTTGGCTGTGGTAATCCCCTTAAAAAGGAGACTTCAGAACACCTGTTGCGTAGTATGATTCATCTAAGGCATCAAATTACAGATATTCTTAGGCCTTTGACTGCAGTCTAAATTAATGTTATATTTCAGCTGGAAAGTGAAATTAGTAACTTCTAAAATACCTAATTAACTTCAGTACAAAGTTTTTTTTTGCATATACATCTTGTGAAGAGATTGATTACATGAATCAATCATTGAATTGATGCCTTAGTTTTAGGATAAGATAGTAAAAATTTTTAACTGGTGTACTTTTACATTGAAAAGTAATTGATGTGAGTTCTTTCTATATCAAATATTTTTTAAAAACAGCTGTGATCTGTTTTGGTATATGTCCCCTCTCTTCAAAGAGGACACATCTCTTTCTTAGTACCATCTTGTGAATCCCTAGCACGATGAAACCTTTCATGACAACTTACTTTCTCTTGAGCTAAGGCAGACTTTCCCAGACTGTCAGTCTTCATTCACTTTAGTCCTCAAGTATGGCATGCCGCATACTCTTCAGCTCGTTTCAGTACACTCCAGACCTGGTAGGATGTCAGTCTTTTGCTCGTGATTTTAATGGAAGGAAAGTTAGTATATGACAGATGAAGCTTCCTGAAGACAAGTAACTACTTCATCGCCTTTGTCCATCTTCCGAAGTGTTTTCATAAACCAACGACCAACTCCTTTCCATTTTTATTTGCCTGTATCTTGATGATGTTATGGGATCTGCTAAAGGTTTTGTAGCAAGAAAGTCTTCAGTTTGTGTGTATACCATTTTTATCTGTTAGACAAGAGTTTGGGTAAGTCATCAGGCATTGTGTTAAAGTACCTGGAAATTCATTGTTTCCTTGCTCAGAAGGAAAGCTTAAAGTACTAAAAATTGCATGATCTGGTAGTGTTTTATAGTACATCTGCAACTGACATCGTAACAGTTGTAATATATATGCTTTTGCATTTAAGAAACTGATGGACTCTAATGGTGATTTTACTGTAACTACTGAATCTTAAAACAGGAGGAGTTATAAGGAAGAAAAAAGAAAAATGCTGTAGTTTTGTTTCGTAAAGCAGTCTGTAAGGAAAATATTGAAGGTCTTAATCAGAAAGAAAAAGCACAAATCTGATTAATGTGAGTGTTTTAATGATAGCACAGTTATTTATGTAGTATCTTATTTCTCCGCTCCAGAGAACCTGCACATACGGGTTTTGATTGTGCTTATTAAAAAGCACCTAATTCACTTGTGGTTCACTCCATATCAGCAGCAAAATGTCTAAAGGATAAAAACCACTTTGAATGCTGTGGAAGAAAACGTATTGGATTTAAAGCATCAGGTTAAGAAGCAACTGTGAGCACCAAATAAATTTTTCTAGTAAAATATGTCAGTTTGGACCCAGAAAAGCAAAGCTCATAAAACAGTGGTGGGTGAGTATTTGCATATGTATCAATAGATATTCTGGAAAATAGTTTCCTAACAGCTAAACCAGATTGTGATTTGAGTGCGTTTTTGTAAATACAGTAAAGGAAGTGTTTCATAAAATAAACTATTGTACTGGGTTGTCTGTAACAGTTGTCTAGCTTAAGCCAACAGCATCCTGTGGATGCTCATTATTTTATCATTTCTGGCTCTGAGCCTTAGCTTTCCACCCATGGCAATACTAGAACATGCTTTAGCGTAACTACTTGTAAAGTTGGCACTCACAGGCATGCCCTAAAACAAGGGAAACAAAACTGATTCTGTTCTCTCAGAAGTTAATTCTGTTATTTAACCTGAAGCAAAATCTCCCCTAGCTGTAATAGTGTTTGGCTTATACCCATACTGTCTGCAATTTCTTGTTTTTAACCAATAGAAGGTAATGGCATGTAAAATTCTAGCTAATCAATTAGCATTTTTTGATATCTCAAAATTTACAGTGATGAGGGAGATAGATTGAAAACAGAAAATGTACTTTGTTGCCGTACTTATGTATCCTAAGTGCTTAATGTTCCTGAACAAGGGAGATGTTTTATAATTTGGTGTATTTTGCTGTTTATGTGTTCTTTTTATTTTATATAAAAGAAGCTCATAAAGAGGACAACATCTAGTTCAGCACTCAATACCCATATTTCTGTAGTTACTACTTGAGGTAACAGTGCTTGAATGACAAAATAAAATGGAATTTAGATGGCAATTGAATTTATTCATTTTATTCAGTTTTTAGTTCTAATCTAGTATGCTATATATAGTCAGATATTCTAAGGACTGCAAACTTGATCATTTTTCCAATTTAATGGATGCCTTAGCAGTATTAGGAAATAGAAATAGGAAAACTTTCCCTGCCACCACTTATACATACTACTTATTTTTTTCCATGGACTAATGCTCTTTGAGTAAGCATTCAAATTTATAGCCAAACCTATTTCTGTTAGGATCAAGACATTTTAAAAAAATATTCTATATAACTATTTCTTTCACCTGTAATGGCAGGTACATAGATTATACCATCAAATCAGATATTTCTGTGGGTGCTTTTTTTTCCTTTTTTTTTTTGGGGGGGGRGGGTATTTGCTCCATTTTTCCTTTACAGTTAATATGTCCAGATTTTTACAACATCTGGTGTGTTTACAGTAATTAGTTGTGGACAGGCTGTACTGCTGTCACTCTTAATTGCAAAGTCCAACATACACAAATTATGATTAGAAATGATGTGGTCAGTGAGCAAGTAATTTATCTTAGTTGCTTACACCTTAAAATTATCAAAGCTGACAGGTTTGACTGGTACTGTTTTCTTTGATAAAACCAAACTTGTTATAAATTTTAAATCTTTTAGATAAAAATGTGAAACAGTTGATAGACAACTTTTCTAAAATTTTTAAATCTTTATTTAAATACTTTTTTTATACTCTTATACTGATTAGCTAGTTTTAGATAATGGAGTCAGAATAAACTGCACGTTTAAAGTTTGCTTGTAAAATGTGTACTCATGACATAACTTGAGGCATTATATTAGTTATGACTATTCCCATGAAAATAAGATGGTGGGTTGCTTTGCATATTATCGTCTTATGGATTGAAGTAAAGACCATTAGCAATTATATGCTTCTTGTCAGATGTTACTTCTAACTTTAATAATACTGGAGTGGATTTTCAGAATTTCTTTTGCATATGTCCTACACTGTAAATAGGGTTATATAGTATTCTGTATATTGGTAACCCTAATCAAATTACTTATCATTGGCACAGCTTTTTGACTAACAATTTGTGGGAAAAAGTGTATTGTGTCCATTTAGTAATCAGTAACTGCTCCAAAACTGATGTGTACATTGAACAAAAAGTCCAGCAATGGAGAAATAACTTTCAATGATGGAAATTTCAGTATGAGCTACAGTAACTTTCTAGTATGGAAAAGCTGTCCATTGGTGTTTACCTAAGGTGTGGTATGACCATAGTAATATTACACATTACAGAAAAGTGATTGTCATCCCATCTGGTATACAAATCTACAGATACTGCTTGGCTTTCCTTTGACAGTACGGCTTATGAAAGTAATCCTAAGAACTGCTGTTCTTCCCTCTGTACACATATACATTTCTTGAGTGGTGAAGAATGCATGCCCACAAAGTCATCAGAGAGTAGGCATTTTTTTTCCCCTTCAGCTGGTCAACAATTTGCTGTTAAGTACAAAAGAAGGGGCAAGAAAAGATGCTTTGTCAGAAAAAATATTGGTAATAAACCTTTGCCTGCCTAAAAGGCAGATAGTGTTACTCAGAAAACATTGTCTTTGGGAATGTAATACCTTGGCATGTGGTGATCAGTATCTGCAGCTCTGGTGCCAGCTGAATCTATATCTATTTTTTTTTTTTAATATTCCAGAAGGATATTTCCTTGAGTCTCTCTTGTCAGCTGTGACTTGCATCTGAATAACAAAGGATTAGTGCGCTGAGATTAAGTTGTCTTCAATATATGTTAAACCTAACACTAGCTACCGGGTTATGGACATGTAGCTTAAACAGAACATATATTCATATACAAATTATGAAATGCAGAAAAAATCAAAGAAATCAACAAGYATAGATACTTTTTTCATCCTTTTTTTCTTTTATTAAACAAGGTGTTTCTAGTGTGCCAGGTGTTGAAACAAATTGTAAACAAAGTATGCTTGACGCTTCCTCTCTGACGAAGGTAATCTTTACAACGTGTGTCCTTCATCTGTCTTTCATTGTAAACCCAGAGAGGCACAGAAGTTTGACTGTACTAGCTAGAATTCCTGAAAGCACTTCCCCCTGAGTGCTGTAGTTCAGATGACTTATAATTTGAAACATCACTTTCCACATGGGACCAAGGCAAAATCTGAGGAGAAAAGGAATTCATTGCAAGCTGTAATAACAACGCATCTTAGCACTTATATTTTTAATCCCTTCTCCTATTGAAAAAATAGGAAGGACATAGAACTTAATTTATTTGCTATTTTCTTGTTTGTTACAAATCAGAATAGCTGAACTGATTCAGTGGAAACAATTTTCAGCTGCTGAGCTGAAGAGTCCTAGTGTGCGTAGATACAAAAACAGGCATAGATACAAACGTTAAAGCTTGAGCATAAAATAAACATCTGTTGTTCTAAATAATAAAGATATATATAAGGAAACTCTATCCAACTTTGATACTGTAATACTTCTGGAGTATGTAATGGCATATGTAATGGCAAATTAATAGTAGAAGAAACTGGTAAATATATGGCCTGTCAGTATTTCTGCTATTATACCACACTACTCTTCATTATTTGAGTTCACTGGAAAACTTTTTTCAGCATGTTTCTGCACCAAAAATAGACATGTATTCCTACTTGTCACATAAACTGAAAAATGGAACACTTTACATCATACAATGGAAAACTATTGCGAAGCAGTTTTTAGACATCACTTGTACATAGTTTGGGTTTAGCCATAACCTCTGCACAGTCTGGCTTGAGACTGCATTCAAGGTTTGTCTTAAGTTGCTCTTTCAGACAGATTCATATTGGAACTTGGCCTAATAATTTGGTTCTACCTAGTTTAAATTGAATGACATTTGCAGTTGTTAAATTCAGAGTTGTTCTGGGTTACCTGAGAATGTTGGTTTGCATAACTTTTCAGAAACTAAAAGAGCTTTCTACCCTGAAAGGGATGAATTTATGTAGTAAGCTAACCAAAGATGCAAGAACTTTTAGAATAGTTTTGTAAAAAAAAAAAAAAAAAAAAAAAAAAAAAAAAAGGTACTAAATAAATATTTTTTCATTAATGTGTTCTATTTATAGGTAATGGGTTTTAAATGAGCACAACTTTTTTTTTATATATAAGCTTCTAAATATGAGTCAGTGTAAACAAACTGTGAGTATATGTGCTGTGAGAATTAAAAAAGAAAGCAAAAAGCAAGGTGTACCCATTTTATTATTTCTTGTGGAAAAACAGCTGCTGGAACCAGGATAAACCTTCAAAGTAAATCCCCAATGAGTACTATTTTGTCCAGCTAGGTGTTACCTCTCTATATATGTACATACATAAAGTAATTTTCAGTATACTTCCTAGGGTACATAATGCTAGAACTGGTGTTTGCAAAATCTTCCTTTAATGCTGTAAGATAGTCATTTATAGTTCTTTTTGATGATTAGGTAAGATGCTTGCTGTATCAAATATGGTGATTAGTCACTCTTGAATATGAGAGAGGGATTTCTGGCAGCAGAAATCTATTTGACTGTAAAACCTAGGAGGCTGGAAAGAAATCTTTCATACAAAAAACGTCTCTATGTAGTTGCTCATACACCAGATACTGAAAAGAACCTCTAAGCTGTCAAGAACTACAATATGATAAAAGCAGAAATGATGAAAAGGAAATGGCATCTTGCAGCTGACTGTATGAAAGCGTAAATTCCTCCTGGGAGACTTCTGCATATAAAAGATAGGTTTCACTGCTTTCCTGAGAACACTGGATCACATTAACTTATTCAAATAGGAGGTCAGATTGTAATGTTTAGGTTTAAAGCTGTCCCACACAGTCCTTGATAAGAAAAAATTGACAAATCACACTTTTGAATAAACTCATTTTAATCCTTTTCTTGCTTTTGAAGTAATAAAAATATCCCTGTCATGCAGTTGCCATTGCATTTAATGGTTGTCATTTAGTGAAATGAAAAAAATGATATCTGAACATAATGCCTTCAAATATGGCTAATAGCATTTTTACATGAGGAAAAATACTTTTATTTTAAATGAATAAGCTATTACTTCATGATTATTATTAAAAATATAGCTGCTTTGCCTATTGCAGCAGAGTAATAAGAACAGATATGACTCTTCCTGTCATTACTGAAAAATAGTGATCTGTATTCTTAATGTCTTGTATAACTTTCAAAAGAGCTCAACAAGGTGGGTTTTTTAGCCAATTATTACTATTCTTGACTTTCACCTAGTACAGTGAACTACAAACCATCACAAATTGTTATATTTTTAAAACACTTCAGTGACTTTGGTTTTGGATCTGTTGTCTTAAAATATATTTTTAGCCTAGAGTATTTCACTTCTTTCTTTTTGAAATTTATGGCAATGTGCCTGGATGAAAAGCTATTAATTAATGCTAAATTACAATGGAATGTATATGGAATTAGAGGTGATATCCACATTAGTACTAAATGAGTCCATAGTGATTAAACTTACTAAAGTTTCTGATGAACCATGAGTACCCTGGAAACAAACTGCACAAATCCACTGAGCTGCATACATGATTTGCAGCTCCACTGAAAACAAGACCTGCTGTTCAAGAAGTGACCGTACAAAATAGTTAACAGGCCACCTGTATCTTGAACCTGCATTTGAGAAAATTTAAGAATATTAGACCTAGTTCAGATCCATTCATAAGGCAAATCAAATGGGGAAAAAAAAAATCTTTGAAAGGCTAAGAAAATTTGCCTCTCAACTCAAGAGCTTACTCCAGGCATTATCTTTGCTAAAATTTGCTTTAAAAAAAAAAAAATCAGAAGATTCTTCCCATAACAATGCAAAAGGCTCTTTTACTAAAATCATGGCGGTTCTCGTGGGCACCGTAAGAATATTAAGTCCTTGTAGGTTTTAGCTGGTGTTTGAAAGCAGGGATAATCCAGTCCATAATTGACTGTGTTTCTGGTATATGATTAAAAACCTCCATGTTTATTTTGTAGTAGATGGCTAAAAGCACTAAGATTAGAAAGAAGAAAGTGCAGGTTATTGAAATTAAGAATGGTTTAGAGTAGCATATAATAAATATTAATATTATTTCTAAATAATGCATACAAATGGTTACTGAAAATGGTAGATTTTAGTACCCTTTTAAGTGTATTGTTTTCCAGACTACTTAAGCTACATTGTTTATTCCATATAACTCAATGAGATTTGTTCTTATTATTCATCTGATGTTTGGATTAGTCCTATTTCTAGCTTGTGCATACAAAAAAGTATCCCAAAATCAGCAACATGGCTAGTTTCACTGAAATTAAATTGGCTGTTCTTTCTATAGACCAACAGAGATACTGATTTCTAGAATATTTACAATGTAATTTCAGATCACAGCAAACGTGACTTAACTCCCTTATGTTATTCTTGTGTGGCTGGAAGTTCTTATCTGGAGGAAAAAAAAAAGAGATCAAGTGACGTACGTCCAATACAGAGGGATGTTCACCAAGGTTACTTAATACCAGCTGAGATCTTTTTTCACTGTATATTAGCGATTAATGCCTTTCAGAGAATAGATCTATTTCAATCATTAGGTAGCTGCCCTTGATGCTTGCCTGCAGCTTTATGCGTAGGTTTGATGTTTGATGTTGAACAGGTGACTAGGTAAATGGCTCTGCTTTCTCTTATTGTAGAAGTTTAGATGCTATGCAACTGATTAACCTTCTATGCCTGCTTGCTATTTTCAGTTTGTTTATGAATACTAAAAGGCTGATACAGAGATGGATTTTTGTGACTCAGATTTTTTTGGCCTTTAATACTTGACAATTCAAAAGCTGTACGGTATGAATTGGCAAGCTGGTCTGCAGATTTTGATAAAATGTCAATAGTTTCACTTCTGACTAGTAGCTTATTAATTATACATTAATAATGGCTTAAGATGTGAAAACTTTTAATTAAATGAGTTAAGGTTTACCTCTGTGTTTACCTTACAACCAATAACTCCCTCATTATTTTCTCTTTCAGCAGGTATGCTAGATGTCAGAACTTCAGATTGAGCTATAACTTCTGTTTGAAATGTTATACTAAAAATCTGAATTAATAGTTTATATATTGAAATACTAATGATAGAGATGTGCATACTTAAACTTTCCTATTAACTATATATATATCCTTTTTTTTCCACAGCATCACAAGTACCAAATATGAAACCTTAAGCTACAGTGCTATTTTCTAATGCAGTATGTTCCTCCTGTGTCTGCAGCTATGGGATAAAAGGATTTGCTTTTCATCATAGGCCAAATTAAATTTTAATTGCCTGTTAAAACACAAATGTCAAAAGCAAGTCTTCAAGCCAGGATTGTGATCCTCTGTCACAGGGTGTTATGTACTTATTTAAATGCAAAATAATTCTTTTCCTCACTTTAAGTATATTTTTCAGAGAATGTCCTGAAGTTTTATTTCAAAACATTATGCTTAGATAAATCTATACTGAAAAGTTTATTTGACAGTACAAGACAATATCAATTTAGATATCATATTAGAAGTTATTCATATTATGTTTAATTTCTCAGGTTCTTTCTTTGCATGTGTGTCAAAACAAGTATTGCAAGTAAATCCAGTGTAGCGTGTAGCTTGTTAAACAGTATGTTTTGACATGTGCCAGCTTGCATGCAAAACTTTCAATCAACTAAGAGGCAAAAGGCTACATGCTTAGTGGTTTTAAATCAGTACATTTTCACTGTCCTTAGTGCCACATGCTGATTTGAGTTAGCTGTGAAAGTGACCATAAGATTCTTCTTGTTTAATCATAATTCTTATGTATTTCCTGTTAGGAGGTATCTTTAAATTCAGTCCTGATTTAAAACCGCCATTAGACCTGTTTATCTGCTAAGTCATAGCTAAATTGCACTTACTAGTAGAAAAAAATAGAAGGTGTATTTTAAAAATCTGTAGGAAACCAAACGTGAACATGACAATTTTGTTTCATTCAATTATCATTTAAATATGGCATGTAATTGTAAAACTTATGGAACTATGAAAGTGGAAATTTATAATGATGCAGTCTTAATTTTATTAATTTAATCCATAAAGCAGATACTACACTAAGGCAGACATCAAATTAAAACTCTCAGACTCTAATTAGCTTTAGAAGTCTCTTATGTATAATTTATATGGTTGTCATAATTAATTTAAATACTGATTTCAACCTGGCCATGATGCAAAAAACTCCATTCAGTAACAGCCCTTGAAGTATAAAAAAAAAGTTTTGTAACCATGCTTTAATTTACAGTAAGATGTTTGCTTGGCTTACCTGATTTGGGACAATATTAAGGTGCTTTTTCAGGAGAGAAGAACTTGAAATGTAAACTATCCTATATATTCTTAGGGCTGCTTGATCTGTAATGCAAAAGCAGTTTACTGAAGTAGCGCTTCCTGTGTCGTCAAGGGTAATAAGTATTATGTATTTCCTAAGTGTCTTTTAGAATGACACCATAAAGTCATTGTCTTTTTTTAAGTTTAGAATTTTGAAAGGTTCTTACGTGCTTTTCTGCCTCTTTTGACCCTAAGGCCAACATGCAGAAGAGGAATAAGAGAGCTAAAGTGAGATGGAAAGAATTTCAGTGTCTGTGGACCAGATTCATTAAAGGATCACAGAAATGTACTTAAATATCAGTATCGTAACATCATAGAATCAGTAAGGTTGGAAGGGGCCTCTGGAGATCATCTAGTCCAACCCCCCTGCTCAGCAGGGTCACCCAGAGCATGGTAGACAGGGTTGCATCCAGGCAGGCCTTGAAGATCTCCAGAGAAGGAGACTCCACAACCTCTCTGGGCAGCCTCGTCCAGTGCTCAGTCACCCTCACAGGGAAGAAATTCCCCCTCACGGTCAGGCGGAACTTCCTGTGCTTCAATTTCTGCCCATTGCCTCTTGTCCTGTCGCACGGGACAACTGAAAAGAGTTTGTCCCCGTCCCCTTGACACCCTCCCTTCAGGTGCTTGTGCACATTGACAAGATCCCCCCTCAGTTTTCTCTTCCGCAGGCTGAAGAGGCCCAGCTCTCGCAGCCGTTCCTCACAGGGCAGCTGCTCCAGCCCTCTGATCATCCTCGTAGCCCTACGCTGGACTCTGTCCAGTAGCTCCATGTCTCTCTTGTAGTGGGGAGCCCGGAACTGGACACAGTACTCGAGATGAGGCCTCCCCAGGGCTGAGGAGAGGGGCAGGATCACCTCCCTCGACCTGCTGGCAACAGTCTTCCCAATGCAGCCCAGGAGACCATTGGCTTTCTTGGCCACCAGGGCACATTTCTGGCTCATGGTCTACTTGTCATCCACCAGCACTCCCAGRTCCTTCTCTGCAGAGCTGCTCTCCAGCAGGTCAGCCCCCAGCTTGTACTGGTGCCTAGGGTTATTTCTCCCTAGGTGCAGGACTCTGCACTTGCCCTTGTTGAACCTCAGGAGGTTCCTCCCTGCCCACCTCTCCAGCCTGTCCAGCTCKCTCTGAATGGCAGCACAGCCCTCGGGTGTGTCAGCCATTCCTCCCAGCTTGGTATCATCAGCAAACTTGCTGAGGAGGCACTCCATCCCCTCATCCAGGTCATCAGCTGCTATCTGATGTTTAAAGCTAGTTTCCATTTAAACCTTTCTTGATATGTAGAGTTTTGTTTATGTGCAAGCTGTAAATGCATCAGGCTGTGAATAGTTCTGTATCCATCTTGCAAAACTTAATMCAAAATCTAGAATCCATTAATTATTCTGTCGAAGGTATACGGATCAATTTATTAGGCAGCCTCTATCCAAGCCCTGTAGAGTAGACTTCTTAAAATTCAGTTATTGCTTCTTTCTTTTGATGGCTGATGGAAGAATGAGTAGTAGTGTCTACCTGTTAACATGTACTCTGGTTAGATAAGCTTACAGGTAGAATGTTCCATCAAGGAAGTTGGAAATGCAAGTTTTCTCTCTTACTTAGCTACAGGATGTTGAAATCAACATTGCAGTTCTTCAGGAGACTGTCAAGACTTTTAAAGAAAAGTAATTTGTGTTTGCATACTTTTATAGATAGAGCTCAAAAGTTGAGCAGTTCCTTTCTATCAGGCAGTACTGCATCATGTTATCTTAAGCAAATGGATGCCTTTACAGAACCTTCAGGAGTTCAGCAGGAAGTGAGGGTTTTTGCCAAATCAGGGCACAGCTTCAAGTGTGTTCAAGTGAGGCAGTGTCTCCTGCTGAATTTCAGAAGTTGCTGTGGAGTGGTTGGGTGAGCAGCTGTTGTCATGATCAAGTTGCTTTGAGGCAGCTTGATTGACAGTGCCTTCAGGAATCAAGAACTGCAGCTTTGAGATCAACTATTTGGTGGTGCATTGCCTCAGTAAGAGAAGGAGTTTTTGCAGAATTTGGAACAATGCCTTGAACTTCAAGCAGTGCTGTATGAAACTAGAAAATAGGTATTTGCATCTAAAGGAAAGAGTAGCCTTTACCTTCAAGTTATTAGTTAAATTACTGAATATTTTCTGAGTCTTAGTGGTTGGTATCAGCACACTCTATCATACAGAAGACTGAAGTACAAGTTCTATTCTAGGGATGAATACATCAGCACTACACTAACAGTTGACACTTGCTTAAAACATAGGCCCTAGACTGAAATTCTTGCTCAAAGTCAGGTTGGGAAGGAAATTGAACCCAACCCTTGCAGTGTCGCATTGAGGGCTGCAGGGTAGTGGCATTTTACGTGAAGAATTAGATAGGTACTCTTTTACTTATCTCGGAGGTGAATTTATAAATTCTACTAGGGAGGCTCTGTGAGCATGGGAGCTCAAGAGTGTGCCTCTCAGGGCCTGCCTTAGTGAAACATGCTGGCCTGTCGTTCTTACCTTTGTGTGTGTGCCTGAGTGTATGCATCTTAGCAGCAAACCAGGGAAAACAAATACATCTGGAAAATTTTTCTTGGGAAGTTACAGATACTTTTGGAGTTCAGTTGCATGTAGATGTAGTCAGGAGTTTGAGGCTTTACATTTTAGATGTGCACATTTATATTCCCCTGGCTAATGTAGCCCTTGGAGTGTTCTGGTGGGTTGCTCTGTGTGACCAGCTGATGTAAAACTGCATGTTCACTTATTTGTCAAACTGTACCGACTGGCCAGCTGATCATCTGGCTGACTTCTAAATGGGGAATTTATAAACATAATCAGTGAGCTTTCACTGCACTGGTTAATACTCCCAGAATAGCTTAGTGTTCAATTTTCCAGCAGTTCTGGAGCATCTTTCCTCTGACTGTATCATCTCTAAAATATTCCTAAGGTTAA
The DNA here is from genome assembly GCF_003343005.1 of Rhea americana. Lineage (NCBI taxonomy): Eukaryota > Metazoa > Chordata > Aves > Rheiformes > Rheidae > Rhea > Rhea americana. Next base: position 6,004,440 of record NW_028186357.1, on the reverse strand, counting down.
ATCAAGTGTGTGAAACTTTGGATTTGCACATTAGATTAATGATGCTCACTTGCATCCACGTTTCACATTTCTAGTCCAACAGAAAAGAAACTGAGAACTGTATCTGCGTTTGTGCAGTCTGACCTTACTGTAGTCTTTCTGAAATATTTGAATTTTTGCAAAAACTGGAAAATTCCTTTTTCCCCTAGTCTTACATGAAAGAAAAGAAAAGCTAGGTATATTTTGCAGTACAACATTAGAAATGCAAGTCAGTTTGATTCTTCTGGAACTTTTTCTTGAAATTAAAAATCATATGCAAAGCTTCATGAATTAGGTAACTGAAAGTGTTTAGAAAAGTCGTGGCAGCATAAAGATAGCCATATAAGACTAATTATCACTTTTCTGGCATACAATAGCTGTCATATTTTCCTACTGAAAATATGAATGCTAAACATGAGAATAAAAGGGAAAAAACAGTAACAACTGCAGAGGCATGTAAAAGAGCTATTTTCTTTCTTGCTAGATAAAATAAAGAGCTTGCATATGAGTAGTCATTCATCATGTAAATGAATGGAGTTCATTTGTTAAACTTATTTCACACACATGAAAAGAAAAACTSTCTTCATTAAATTTAGGCAAGATTTTTCAATTTCATTTTTTCCATCAAATTGCATCCTTTCAGATATATAAAGAACAAAATGTTTTTTCTCTTTTTACATCTATTTCAACTGAGTTGGTGGTTGATGATATAGACCATAGGCCGCTATAAACTGATGTAAGTCAACTGACTTTAAATAAGGTAGTGGTTTTAATGCCTTCTGGGCCTTCAGATAGCCTTCAAATCTCTGGCAATTTGAGTGGACCAAAAATTTGTCTGTAACAATTAGTGAGAATAAAAGCCAATACATCTAAAAAGTAAATACATACTAGATGCTTGACATTTAGTTATAGTGCAATGATTTTTAATATTTGTAAATATTGACAGTATTTCTTGTTAGTATGCAATTTAATTTTCTTTTTTTAAGTAAATCAGAAAAATCCTGCAGAGGGAGGATTTCTGGGGGGAGCAGGGGTTTGCTGTGTTTTGGGGTTTTTTGAAATATGTTGATAGTATCACCTCAGGACTTCATATACTGTATTTTTAACTGTTTCTATTAGCTAATTTTTAATGCTGATGTAATGAGATCCATCCAAAACTAAAACTCTGTTGTGATAAGTGCAAAGAGATTTAAGATTTTTCTGATGTTTAGTAGACCTTCTGATGTATGGAGGCCCTCTTCTGGTCAAACGTGTATGTCACACTTCCTTTCTGTCTCAGCCATAGCTCTCGTTCAGAATGGACGCTGGAAACCCTGAAACTTCCTGTTGTCGTTTAGTATACAGCCACACTACTTCTGTCTCCCCTGTGAGTTAACATGCACACCTTATGGCTGCCTTATTGCCAGATTACAATGCTTTTCAGCTCTGATTTGTGTGTTTTTTTGTTTTTTTTTTAAGTTACTGCAACTCAGTCAACTTATCACTGTGCCAAGCTCACCTCACTCCCCAAGTCCCCAAGTTCATTCCAGATGTCAAGAACATATCCTCACAAAGTGTCTGTTGTGCTTAAAATTGAAACAAAAAAACTAGCATCTTCTAATTTTTGGCAACAGTTCCTTTTGACAAACTGGCACAGTTTATTATGATAATGACCTGTCTGTGAGTAGTCTGAACCAAATAACCATAGAATTTCACAGCTTTTTTTTCTGTTAAAGTCCACTTTATCAATTCATATTGTGCAGGAGTCGTCTGTGCAAGTCCATCTAAAATGTCTTGCATGGTGAAGAAAGCCCAGCATCAGAAAAATTCTATACAAATTCAAAATCCTATTTCCTTACAGCACATTAGTGAAMTATATTCCAATTTGTTGAATAAATTGAGTTCTTTGCCAAACATTCAAATTCAGCTGTGGAGCCAAATGCTCAGTTAGTTTAKGCCAATGGAGTACTGTAATAATATAATGTAACTACACCAGTATATGCACAAGACTCAACTCCATAGAAAACTGCAAGCAGTTAAATTCAGTAAATGTGCAGAGAATGTGTTCTTACCATAGATAATTGCAGAAGTGCATATATTTCTTTAATTGCTAGAAACATGCAGAAGGTAGTTTAAGCATAGGAAGGATAGATGAGAGGAAATAAATTATGACCATTGCAGTTAGCAAAAAAAAAAAAAAAAAAAAAAAGAAAAAGTGGAATATAAAATGCATATGGTGAATAAATGGTGAATAATGATCATAACTAATTTTTTTCCACAGAGTGATTTCATGCTTTTTGCATCTTAGTCCTGAAGCATACAGGAAAGCTTTAGGTCATTCTTTTATCACTGACATGACCTCTCAAGACTATCAATATTTTGCAGTCGAGTAATACTTCAATCACACAGTAAAATAGTGGAGGTAGCACATATAAAATTCCTTTACTGTGTTCCTGTGTCCTTCTGACTGGAGTGGAACTGGTGGTCTGCATTGTTGCACTTGTCATGATATACATGAGAAGTGTTCTGTGCAGGATCATGGGGGGTCATGGCATTTGTATTCTACAAAAGAGAAGAAAGGAGAGAATGAAACCCCACACATAGAGAAACTTAAATGAAAGAAGCTTTGTGAGTCTTTTTATAAAGCGTTAGAACAAAACTTTAAAATGAACAGTTAAGATAATGCTGAAAATGCAAGTCAGTGATGCTTAGAGAATTAAAAATGAATGTATTAATATATTATAGCCATAGCCAAGATGCTGCTATGCATACTCCAGGCATACTTTTGAATTTAGATTAAAAAAAAAGCTCATCAGTTTAAATAAACATATATAAATACTTTAATGTTCAGCCACTATATTTTCATATCAATTATGGATAGGTTAAAACAAGGTCACAGAAGCAGAAGCCACTTACATAAGAAGCAGTGAAGGGAAAGAATGGGCTTCTGAGGGGAGGGGAAAAAACCTTGCAATAGCAGATTTGCATGGGGTCAGACGAAAAAGTGTAAAAATATTCTGAGCTAGTAGGTTAGTGATGTGCCACAGAGGCAGTGATATTCACAGGATTTCAGTCTGTGTGTGCTGCTTTGGCTGGTTTTTGGCTGTTCAGTAGCTACCTGTGTAAATCTTCCAAAATTCAAGAATCTCAGAGCTTCCAGGCTCTCAATTAGTAGGTCAGACCAAGTGCTCTTACAAGGTCATATTACTGTGCAGTTTGTATAGGTGGTTTGTGCAGAGGAATGTCAGCAAAGGGCTTCACTTCTTAAACTGGAATTAGTCATGACCCACACAAAACCAGCTGAAATCTGATGTGCCTTTAAAGCATCAATACCTATTTTTGCGTAGAATTGCTTGAATGTCATTTTCACTCCTAACAAAGCCTTCAATTGTAAGATGCTACTGTCAAGTCAGAAGCAATCAGTCTGAGTTATGCAGAGCACTATTTTAAGATCCTATACCTGGGCTCATCAGAATATTTCTTGTGAAAGGGTTTTCTATTAGAAAGTGCTGACCTTTTAAAATAGGTGTTCTGTAGAAATGATCACTTTTGAAGAATGTTAATTGAAGCTCTAGCTGTGGCACAGATCCTAGCCTGTAGCCTCTGAGGATGTCTGTGGTTTGACCACGTGACTGTGACAGAATTGGAGAGCTTTGGATGTCTCAAATCAAGGGTGATCCATAGCAATGTGTGTACGGTCTTCTCCATGTTGAGGAGCCTCAGAATTATCCGACTCGTTCACAGCTGCCTAATTGGCATATATGGGGAAAGCAACTAACCTGTGTGCCAGACAATCCAGGGAGCCTGGCCGTGAGACAGCGTGGCTGAAACTGAAAAGCAGAGGGAATAGCTGGCAGAAAATGGCATATTTCTACATTTTAGTGCTCAACACAAAAAGCAATGATGAAACCAGAGAAAATTGTATCAGTTGTATTCAGCACTGCTGAGATTCCCAGGAAGAACATTTTATTTCTCCAATTCAATTAAATTCTATCAATTTCTAGATTTCTGTTTGAAGCACTTGGAGATGTATTTGTCTCACTTCAGTACAAGCAAATACTTAAACACTGTTGTAGAATATGCATGCTTTTCTTCCCTCGAATCTATTTGTAGCACTCTAGAAAAGCATTAATAATGTTCAGAATCCATTAAAGTAATGGTTGGGAATGGGTAATAATTTCACATTGCTCAAACTTGAAACAYCTGATTGAAGTATAAACTGCATTCGTATATGTATATATGCTGTATATACATATGTATATATGCTGTATAGAGCTGTATATACAGCTTTCAGTAGCAGTACATCCTGGGTGGGGGGGGTTGAGGAGGACTGAAGGAGGAAGCACTTTTTCTAAAATTGCTTTGGGTTCCAGGTTTAATGGCTTACATGGAACCATCTTTTGGGAGCTTGCTTTTGCAATTGCCTTTAGCTGTGTACATGGTCTGTAATGCTGCTGTCCCTGTCCATTTTGTCAGGGTTTGGGTATGTCTAGCTTGCTGTAGAGCTATCTTCTGTCACTCACTGATCTTGTGCCTTGTCAGTTGGTGTCATTGACAAGACATTGGTTTCTTGATAATTTCTTCAGAACGCTGTATGAATATTTGGTGTTTGTACAAAACTCTATCCATTAAAAAAWTTATGGTATTTTGGAGAATATTATGAATTTTTAGATTATTGATGATTCAGGTGGGCTGCATTTTTTCATGAGTCATTAGTGAATGTCTCCTGCATAATGAGCAGATTTTTTTGCTCTATGTACTCCTTAAAAAGAACTGTAGCTGGAAAAAAATCACAGTAAAAATTCATTATACATACTGTTTCATTTTTCTTAAAGACTTCCAAATAAATTGACTACAACTACTTTATTTTTTTAAAAAAAATCCACTATTATTAATAAACAAYACTGCAGATTTAGTTTCAGACCTCTGCTGAATAATTGATTTTGAAGAGCAAGTTTTAAAAAGTAAGAAAAAATTTGATTGCTTAGAGGAATTTGTTGCATTTCCAATTTCCAACTAGAAAATTTTTAGAATCCAGTTCTCTGGTTAAAGTGAAAACTTGGAATTTGATTTCTATCTGTATTTTTCAGTCTTCTGTACTAATTCAGTGGTCCCCAAAACTTAAAAAGAAAGAAAGAAAGAAAAGAAAAAACTTTGCTAGATTGGAAACAAAATGTGAATGTAAGAAGGGATTCAAACACTAGTCCTGAAGACATGAGTACTTATTCACATAAATAAAACCCCATGAATTTATGACAAACATGTATAACAAGATCAGTGGGCGTTCTTTTTGTCTTATAAAATTGTACTGTCCTATTATTATTTGCTTGTAAAGCATTCCCCAAGCCATCATGTATTACTATTAAATTTCTTATTAGCATTGCTCACTGTAGGATTTAACTTTATCAAATGTCACTTTCACTGTAGCTTGCGTACTTGTTATATGTGCTGTTTTCCCTGGTGTTACTTTCTGTTAAGATTTGAATACCATTTGGGCTTATATTGTCATAGGCTGCTGCCTTAGGGAACAGCCTAATATGTCTTTTTCTCTATTATATGAAACATACATGCACAGAAAAAGCTGGAAAAAGACAATACCATTCACAAAATAGGTTCATTCTGTACACATACACCATATATAGATATGTATTATATAATGAATCAAGAAAAACAAGACTTAGTGAATTCTAGATGATTTTCTTTCTCATATTTTGACTTGACATTTTCATCCTAAAATATTGTCATCTTTTAGTATTACTGCTAAATAATTTTATTTATGAATTATCGTTCCCAGGCTTAATATAGCAAAACAGTGATAATTGAGAGTCCAAGAATGAAGTACTCTGTTCCCTGATAAATGCATAAGAAATTAATTGGATTGTTGAAACACAAGTAGAAAAGAGAAAAATGCAGAAAACTGAACAGTTAAGAATAGAAAAATAGCTARAAAAGATATATTAGAATGTATTTGTAAGATATCTCCTTACTGTTCTACTTCAGCTTTTTTTAGTTGTTTTTCCTCCTCTAACCTTATTCACTGCCCTCCCTTTGCAAAATTGCATCTAAACTCTAATAGTATTCAGGCTGATGCTTTAGGATCAATTGTTGCTTCTATACTGTGTCTCCCATTTTTAATTCTCTGACCCTCTTTTATTTTAATGACTAGCTGGTGMGATATGTGAATTCCATGTGCTCGCAAACAAAATAATTGTTGCCACCTGGAAAGATTTGTTTGTTTATTTTAACTCAAATTAAGAAAACAGGTTAAAAAATACTGCAATTTTCTATTCTACTGGCAGTATTCTTGTTGGCTTCAAACTGGAAAAGGCAGTCTAGTTTAATCAGTTTAAGAAGAATTAAATCAGTAGATGGTGCTGTAGTCCTAGGTTTAGCTTGTTAGTACAAATCTTTTTTGAAAAAAGGCTTACTGCATGATTTTTGTGCTTTGAAAAAGGAAATTATTATATATAAGATGTAATCAACATGATGCTATAATTATTTTATATGTTTGACATTTTAAAATATTTTAATATGGTGTTTACTGTGAAGACTACACTATATTTAGATAC